>NC_091219.1:7425315-7517815 GCF_040958095.1 Procambarus clarkii
GAGTAGTAGGGGCAGGGGGTGGAGGAAGGGGGGGCAGAGGCAAAGAGGCAGAGGCGGAGGGGGCAGAGGCAGAGGGGCAGTGACAGAGGGGCCTTTGCAGAGGGACCAAGGCAGAGGCAGAAGGGCCAAAGCAGAGTGGACGAGGCAGAGGGGACGAGGAAGAGAGGCAGAAGCAGAGGGGCAGAGGCAGAGGGGCAGAGGCACTGGGGCAGAGGCAGGGTGGCAGAGGCAGGGGGCACACGCAGAGAGGCAGAGGCAGAGGGGCACAGGCAGAGGCAGAGGGGTATTGGCAAGGGATAGGCAGAAAGGCAGAGACAGAGAGGAAAGAGACCGAGGGTCCATTACAGAGGGGCCGAGACAAAGGGGCCGAAGCAGAGGGGCCGAGGCGGAAGGGCAGAAACGGAGGGGCTGAAGCAGAGGAGCCAAATAAGAAGGCCGAGGCAGAAAGGCAGAGAAGCAGAGAGAGAAAGAGACAGAGAGACAAGGGAAGAAAGAGTGACGCAGCGAGATGGGTGTGCAGGACGAGCAGCAGGGTAACATGCGGTAACACAGGGAGCGAGGGAGACACTGGCTCACTACACCTCTCGCTGGGGTCATACAGCAAACCATTTCTGATCTCAACACGGCTCACATTTCACTGGCCGGGCCTCCCCATACTCTCCTTCAGTGAATATAATACTCTTTACTTAATAGTACTTTCCTCCCAAACACACTTTAGAATCTCAAACCAACCCGTCCTCTTAAAAATAACGTCCCTTTTGGCTCGTATGCACGATATGGCTAAATTTGGACGTAATTTGAAATGAAATCGACTCACAAAAGTGACGTTCTGTTCCGTTTTCTGTTTGAGTCGTCCGGCGTATGCGCAGAGGTTATGAGAGGACACTCTAAATTAACGTTTTTCATAACGTTTTGAAACTTTATGAGAATTTCCTGCCCACCTAACCTATCAGAGGACCCTTAACTTACTGTTGTTGAAAAAAAATCCCAAATTTTTTTTCATTTTCAAATTACGTCCAAATTCAGCCATACGGGCAAACGGCCAAAAGCGACGTTCTTTTTAAGAGAACAGGTTGCTCAAACACCAAGGGAATTAAACATACCAAACACACACACACACACGTGCACCTACACACACACACACACACACACACACACACACACACACACACACACACACACACACACACACACAAATGAGAGGAAATGACGAACCAGCGAGATTCGACCTGGTTTTCACCCTGAACGACTCTGACATAAGAGAAATCAGTTTTGAGGACCCAGTAGGAATGAGCGACCACAGTGTATTGGTGTTTGAGAACCTGATAGAAGAAGGGTTATTGAACTCGAGGAGGGATACCGAAACCAAAAGGTTAGCATACCGAAAGGGAAACTATGAGGAGATAAGAAAATGCCTAGCAGATATAGCATGGGAAACAGAGCTCAGGGAAAAGACGGCCCAAGATATGATGGAATACATCACGCAAAAATGCAAGGACGCAGCAAACAAATTTGTCCCAGTCCAAAAGGAAAACAGTGAAATGAAGATGAGAAACCCATGGTTTAATCAGAGATGTAGGCTAGCTAAGCAGCAAAGTAAAAGGGCATGGAGAAACTATAGGAATAACAGTACACTGGAGAGCAGAGAAAGATACCAGAATGCCAGGAATGAATATGTTAGGATGAGAAGAGAGGCAGAAAGACAATACGAAAATGACATCGCAAGCAAGGCAAAGACTCAGCCTAAATTGCTGCATAGACACATCAGGAGAAAAACAACAGTAAAGGAACAGGTTATGAAATTAAGGATAGGGGCAGAAGGATTCACTACAAACGACAAGGAAGTGTGTGAGGAACTGAATAAGAAATTTCAAGAGGTCTTCACCTTAGAGCAAGGAGAAATCCCAGAGATAAGAGAGGGAATAGCTAACCAGGAACCACTGGAAGAGTTTGAGATTACCAGCGGGGAAGTAAGGAAGTGTTTACTAGAATTGGATGTGACAAAGGCTATAGGCCCAGATGGAATCTCCCCTTGGATACTAAAGGAAGTAGCAGAAGAACTGTGCCTCCCGCTCTCCATGGTGTATAACAAATCACTGTCAACAGGGGAACTGCCAGAAATTTGGAAAGCAGCTAACGTAGTCCCGATATACAAGAAAGGGGATAGACAGGAGGCACTGAATTACAGACCAGTGTCCCTAACCAGCATACCATGCAAGATGATGGAGATGATTGTGCGAAGAAAGCTAGTGGAGCACCTGGAGCGAAAGAACTTTGTAAAACAGCATCAACATGGATTCAGGGATGGCAGGTCCTGCCTCACAGGGTTACTGGAATTCTACGGCCAGGCAACAAAAATAAGGCAAGAAAGAGAAGGGTGGGCAGACTGCATATTTTTGGATTGTCAGAAAGCCTTTGACACAGTGCCACACAAGAGGCTAGTGAAAAAACTGGAGATGCAGGCTGGAGTGAAAGGGAAGGTACTCCGTTGGATACAGGAGTACCTAAGTAACAGGAGACAACGAGTCAGTGTGAGGGGTGAAGTCTCAGATTGGCGAAACGTTATGAGTGGAGTACCGCAGGGGTCAGTCCTTGGACCTATACTGTTTCTGATATAAGTAAATGATCTTCCAGAGGGTATAGAATCGTTTCTCTCAATGTTTGCCGATGATGCAAAAATTATGAGGAGGATTGAAACTGAGGACGATAGTAGGAGGCTACAAGATGACCTAGACAGACTGAGTGAATGGTCCAACAAATGGCTGTTGAAGTTCAACCCGAGTAAATGCAAAGTAATGAAACTAGATGGTGGAAATAGGAGGCCAAACACAGGATACAGATTAGGAGATGAAGTACTTAATGAAACGAACAGAGAGAAAGATCTAAGAGTTGATATCACACCAAACCTCTCTCCTGAATCCCACATAAAAAGAATAACGTCTGCGGCATATGCGAGGCTGGCTAACATCAGAACAGCGTTCAGGAACCTGTGTAAGGAATCATTCAGAATCTTGTACACCACATATGTAAGACCAATCCTGGAGTATACGGCCCCAGCATGGAGCCCGTACCTTGTCAAGCACAAGACGAAGCTGGAAAAAGTCCAAAGGTATGCCACTAGACTAGTCCCAGAACTAAGAGGCATGAGTTACGAGGAAAGGCTGCGGGAAATGCACCTTACGACACTGGAAGACAGAAGAGTAAGGGGAGACATGATCACAACCTACAAAATCCTCAGAGGAATCGACCGGGTAAACAAAGATAAACTATTCAACACTGGTGGGACGTGAACAAGGGGCCACAGGTGGAAACTGAGTACCCACATGAGCCACAGAGACGTTAGAAGGAACTTTTTCAGTGTCAGAGTAGTTAACGGATGGAATGCACTAGGCAGTGATGTGGTGGAGGCTGACTCCATACACAGTTTTAAATGTAGATATGATAGAGCCCAGTAGGCTCAGGAATCTGTACACCAGTTGATTGACAGTTGAGAGGCATCCCCCGCAAGCACAAGTAGGTGAGTACAAATAGGTGAGTACACACACACACACACGCACACACACACACAAACACACACACACACACACGCACACACACGTACACCTACACACACACACACGTGCACATACACACACACACACACAGTCTTGGGTCAGCTTTGATAGTGAGCGGACATGTAGGGTCAGCGGTCCGTGTATACCGAGGGAATAATAGGGTCAAGTGAGCAGGTATACTGTGCAGTGAGAATCGGGACAGTATAAATCGAACAGTGGCATTGCAATGCAACACATTGATCACATCTCGTGGTTAATTATCTTAGTGAATTTAAAGAAGATTGCTAGTGAAGATCGACTTCTTGAAGCATCATCAGTCGCATCAGCTGGGACCCACGTGGAGACCTGAAGAACTCACAGGATTACCGACAGAACGCGGTGTATTCACCTAGAGTGCATGCGGGGTGCCGGCTGGTAAAAGTGTCTCTCATAAGTCTCCAACAGTGTGCAAGGTTTATATAATGTCATATCGTAGCAGCTAATGCATTCCATTCAATAACACAATCGTAAGTTGCCGGAAACGCTGCGGGTACTAGTGGCTTTACAAGATTGTAAATAATGTACTATTTAATGTATTCTCTCAAACCCAATGTACCTTCTTGTATATAAATAAATAAATAAATAAATAAACAAATAAATAAGTGGTAGACAGGTAACAGGGACAACAACTGTGAGCTCACTGGGAACCCGGATAAGCCGCTAATCCCCCTGCCGTAATATGAAGACAACACCTCACGCACCTCCTCTTAACCCCCATCTCACTCCCCCATACCCCCCCCCCACTCCCACTCTCCCTTACCACTGACTAAATGTACACACGCACACACACACACACACACACACACACACACACACACACACACACACCTCCCTCTCTCTCTCTCTCTCTCTCTTGCTCTCTCTCTATCTTACTCTCTCTCTTGACAAGGGACAAAATGGCAGGAGGATGCAACAGGGAATAGTCAAAGTGACCAAACAAAGGAACTGTTAACCCAAGTTCTGGAGGAATTCAGGAGGGAGATACATGAAATGAGAATTATAATTAACAACCTGCAAAGTGAGCTGACATCAGCAGAGGAGGAGATCAAATCCCTCACAGAGTAAAATAAAGAGACCGCGCATCAGATTATCATCCAAAGCAAAGGTGGGATTGGAGCATTGGAAGGAAATGCCTCTGTACCTGAAACGTTTGTGGAAAGAATGAGAAAGAGCTCAGAAGCAATAGCCACAGTGAGGGAGGTAGCCATGCAAGCTGCTACCTCACAGGAAGTAGCAAGGTGCACCACTCAGCTGCTTGAGAGAAAAAGATCAGTGGTAGTTGTAGGCATCAAAGAACAGGAAGGATCCAATAGGCAGGAATGGAATAGCAAGGATAGACAGGCAATACATGGGCTACTGAAGGGGTTACAGATAGAAGGGGCTGAACAAAACATTGAGAAGGTTTTCAGGTTGGGCTGGTACAACAGGACAGAAACCGACTGGTAAAGGTGGTGTTTACAAACGAGGCCACCAAAGAGGTTCTTTTAGAAAGGAAGAGTCATCTGCAGTATGTGGAGGAATACTAAAAAGTATTCCTGCATAGGGACAGGACGAAGGAGGAGAGAGCCAGGGCAGCAGAGGCAAGGAGGAACCGCAGAGAGAGAAGAGTAACCCAGGAAATTGCAGCCTCCAACAACAGTCCCAGAGACAAAAGGGGAACTCACAACCAGCATGCCAGCAACACCAGAGGGGAGGGCAACACCACCACCCCTCTCTGCATAGAAACCCTCCCTTCCCCCTCACCCTACCTGCCCCCACTCAAATGCTCACCCAACCCTCCATCCCCCCCCCATCCCATTCTGACCCTGTCACCCCTCCCCCATTCCCATCATGTCCCCCCTCTCTCCTTTCCCCCCTGTCTTCCCTCCTCCTTCATCCCATACCCTCCCTATCCCCCTCACCCCGTATCCTCCATGTCCCCCTATCTCCTTAACCCACACCATACCTGTCCCCCCTTCCATTGAACCCCCACCCCATCCCAAAATCCTCTGAGACCCTGCAAACCACCCCACAGATCTTCTCACCCACGGAACAGCTTTCTACACCAGCAGAATGCTCGCCAAGAAAGGGACAAGAAAATGAACAGAAGAAAGTGAGCTTCAAGGCAATGTACACTAACATAGATGGGATTACAAATAAAACAAGTGAACTCGGAGAATGGGCATTAGAAGAAAACCCAGACATGATTACACTCACAGAAACAAAGCTAACGAAAACCATAACAAACGCAGTGTTTACACAGGGCTACTATGCAGTGAGGAAAGAGAGAGAAGGGAGAGGAGGAGGGGATGTAGCTTTGCTGATAAGAAAAGGTTGGAGTTTTGAAGAGATGGTAATTCAGAACTGTGAAGGTTTCAGTGACTACATATCAGGCACCATAGCAACTGGAGGACAGAAAATTATTGTAGTAGTCATATTTAACCCCCCAACGAACGACAAAAGAACCAGACAGGAATATGATTTAAAACAACTTGGCCACCATCAATATAATGGAGAGAGCAGCTTCTGTGGCTAGCAGGACCGGATCCAGACTACTAGTCATGGGAGACTTCAACCATGGGAAGATAGATTGGGGGAACAGAGACCCACATGGAGGACCAGATACATAGAGAGCTAACCTACTGGAAGTGGCAACAAGAATTTTTCAAAATCAACACGTCAAGGGACCGACAAGAATGAGAGGAGGGGATGAACCAGCCTTGCTTGATCTGATATTTACCCTAAATGAGTCGGATATAAGGGAAGTTAAGTTGGAAGCCCCCCTGGGAATGAATGATCATAGTGTATTGAACTTTGAGTACCTAGTTGAGCTAGGAATTATCACCCCCAAAAAAGAAACGGGAAACAAAGGGCTGGCGTACCGAAAGGGAAACTATGAGGAGATGAATAAATTCCTAAGGGATATACATTGGGACACAGAACTCAGAACCAAGTCCGTACAAGACATGATGGACTATGTCCCCCAAAAGTGTCAGGAAGCTGTAAACATGTTTGTCCCAGCCGGACAGGAAAAAACAGAGAAGCAAAAGAAGAATCCGTGGTTTAATATGGAATGGAAAAACGCAAAGGAGCTGAACAAAAGGTCATGGACGAACTACCGTAATAACAGAATACCAGAAAGCAGAAAGAGATACCAGAGAACCAGGAACGAGAATGTTAGTGTGAGAAGAGCAGCTAAGAAAATGTATGAAAATGATATAGCTAATAAAGCCAAGACCGAACCAAAGCTACTACATAGTCACATCAGGAGGAAGATAACAGTGAAGGAACAGGTGATGAAACTTAGGACGGGGGAGGACAGGTACACTGAGAATGACAAAGAGGTGTGTGAAGAACTCAACAAAAGGTTCCAGGAAGTCTTTACAATAGAACAGGGAGAAGTCACGGCGCTAGGAGAGGTGGCAGCAAACCAGGTGTCCTTGGAAAGGTTCGAAATTACAAGAGATGAGGTCAAGAAGCACCTATTGGAGCTGGACGTGAGAAAAGCTGTTGGGCCGGATTGAATTTCACCCTGGGTGTTGAAATAGTGTGCAGGAACACTTTGCTTGCCACTCACCATAGTGTATAGTAGGTCACTGGAAACGGGAGACCTACCAGAAATATGGAAGAATGCTAATGTAGTCCCAATATGCAAAAAGGGTGACAGACAAGAGGCACTGAACTACAGGCCAGTGTCCTTAACTTGTATACCATGCAAGGTGATGGAGAAGATTGTGAGAAAAACCTAGTAACACATCTGGAGAGAAGCGACTTCGTGACAACACATCACCCTATGTTCAGGGAGGGTAAATCTTGCCTTACAGGCTTAATAGAATTCTACGATCAGGTGACAAAGATTAAGCAAGAAAGAGAAGGATGGGCGGACTGCATTTTTGTGGACTGTCGGAAGCCTTTGACACAGTACCCCATAAAAGGTTGATGCATAAGCTGGAGAAACAGGCAGGAGTGACTGGAAGGGCGCTCCAGTGGATGAGGGAGTACCTAAGCAATGGGAAGCAGAGAGTTACAATGAGGGGTGAGACCTCAGATTGGCGTGAAGTCAACAGTGGAGTCCCACAGGGCTCTGTACTCGGAAATATCCTGTTTCTGATATACGTAAATGATCTCCCAGAGGGTATAGACTCATTCCTCTCAATGTTTGCTGACGACGCCAAAATTATGAGACGGATTAAGAAAGAGGAGGACAGCGTGAGGCTTCAAGAAGACCTGGACAAGCTGCAGGAATGGTCGAACAAATGGTTGTTAGAGTTTAACCCAAGCAAATGTAATGTAATGAAGATAGGGGTAGGAAGCAGGAGACCAGATACAAGGTATCATTTGGGAGATGGAATACTTCAAGAGTCAGAGAGAGAGAAAGACCTGGGGGTTGATATCACGCCAGACCTGTCCCCTAAAGCTCATATCATGAGAATAACATTAGCAGCATATGTCAGGTTAGCTAACATAAGAACGGCCTTTAGAAACTTGTGTAAGGAATCTTTCAGAACATTATATACCACATATGTCAGACAAATCCTGGAGTATGCGGCTCCAGCATGGAGTCCATATCTAGTCAAGCATAAGACTAAACTGGAAAAAGTTCAAAGGTTTACCACCAGACTAGTACCCGAGCTGAGAGTTATGAGCTACGAGGAGAGACTACGGGAATTAAACCTCACTTCGTTGGAAGACAGAAGAGTTAGGGGGAACATGATCACCACATTCAAGATTCTCAAGGGAATCAACAGGGTATATAAAGACAGGCTATTTAACACACTAGGGGACACAGGTGGAAACTGAGTGCCCAAATGAGCCACAGAGATATTAGAAAGAACTTTTTTAGTGTCAGAGTGGTTGACAAATGGAATGCATTAGGAAGTGATGTGGTGGAGGCTGATTCCATACACAGTTTCAAGTGTAGATATGATAGAACCCAATAGGCTCAGGAACCTGTACACCTGGTGATTGACGGTTGTTACGGCCCTCTCGGGTCGCAACTGGGTTCTTACTCTGATGTTATTAGAGGAAGGGTATCCGGCCCCAAGCCAGTAGTGGCTTTCAAGGGGTGTGATCAGTAACGCAAGTAAACTAAAAGGGGAAGGGAAAGAAAGGCAAAAGCTTAATATTATAATTAGCACCTTCACCAATAAATATATATAAGAAGATTACACGGTGGGGGGGGGGGGAATATGAACACTATACTACACTGTCGTCTTCTTCTGAAGACTCTGGATCCTCTCGGTGCCAAGTTCTCGGTGCTCTCGTGGCCTCACGACGAATCCTTCGAAAAGCTGAGTCTACCCCGGCCACAGGCCAGCCAAAACACAGTTCCACTGGGGGCACCGCCGTGGAGGCCGTCAACCACAAATCCAGCAGACAGCTGGCAGGTTCCGGATCAGCAACGCTGGTCAGGCCACTCCACGAGCGATACTAGGGTAGCGCCCTAGTCAGGAGCCTCGTGTGATACCACAGATCACTCTCCTGTCCACAATACCCCAGTGGTTAATCGTCTCCACCAGTCAGTCCCGGGTATGACAATCCTCAACTGCCGCTTCACAGGCAGGGTAACACCACAGTGTTCATCCGGGAGGCGACTCACAGCTGCTACAGCAAAACACTTGGTGTCGAGACGGCTGCCTTGGGTAGACTGACTCAACTTCCCTTACAGCAGTCCCAGGTCGACTCTGTAAGCAGACACGTCATCAATAACAGGGACACACTAAAGCACCTCACTTACAGGCTCAGACACAAACTCCCGACGTATCCACTCCATAGATGGCGTTGTTGTCTGAGCACCACCTCACCAGAGGTCAGCAACGGCTGTGTTGTGAGCTGAACAGGACTGGAAACTGGCCCTTGTGGCCAGTACACTTCGTCCACACCAGGTATCGTCGTCCATTTGGAGGGGGTTTCGGGAGCTGACCCACAGATGGCGCGATCGTCACTGCTCCGTGCTCGGACGCTGGATTCGGGTCCGTAACACCTCCCCACCAAAAAGAATTTGGTTTGGGTTTCTATACAAGAAAAGACAAACCAAATTAGTACGTGGATACAACTCCACACAGACTCACGTACATTATGAACTGGAGTGGCGAGGCTGTCTTGTCCATAGAACTGTACTACTAGAGAACTCTTGCACAAAGGAAACTTGAAGATATTAGGCACTGGCTTGCCTGTTGCAACTTCCCACATCTCCACTGTTATTTCAAGCAGTGGCATCATCTCGCATCTCTCGAGTAAGGATCGGTGTAGACACGATCTGGGGCGACTCGACACTTCCCTGTGTCGGGGCACCGATGATGGCTGGTCACAGACGGCATTTCTGGTACCGGTCCGACGGTCCTTCAGGGAGACAGGAACCTGGAATACAGGGGTCTGATAATTCAGAGTGATAGCGACAGTGGGCAAGTCAGTAGTTACTACACACTCGCCTACTAGGCCCACACCTAGTTCCAACAGAGCTGCTCGTACACCGCCGATGGTGTCTGCTCTGCCACCGTCAGGTCGACCAACGTTCCGCATAACACTGAATCCAGGCTCAGCAATCATGCAGGGGGTGTCAACCTGTCGGAAATAGTCACTCATATTATCATATGTCGTACCTCCTGTATCCAACATCACCTTCCAGGTTCCTTCTTCGACTGCACCACTCACTGTGCACGTCTCCAATCCCTGGGACCTCTTCTCGATGTTCAAGGGAGCCACCATCCGTTGGGTCGTCCACTGGTCCTTACTGAGAACACATACAAGAATCAAACAAAATACCGCTAGGAAACATTTGGTCAACTGAGGGATAAGCTTCCTGAGCCTGTAATGTCCATAGCCGGCTACATCCATTAGCCTGGTTTGGACCGAAGAGGGCTCTAGAACCTTCGCACATACCTCACATACCTCCGACGTCTGGGGAATCTCTGGCCGGTTCAATGAACGTGGTATCTTGCCATACCGCAAGTACTCATCTGCCTTCGCTTCAGACTTTAGGGTATTCGTGGGTGCTTGCACACGAGACCTCTCTTCTCGCTCAGTTGCTTCTGACTTCGTAACCGCATGTTCCTCGTCGGGAAAAAAATCAGGAGACTCTGCTAGAATACTGTCGATCTGTGGGTGAGAGGACAAATTAAACATGTTTAAATCCGGGTCTGTCTTTACCTGGATATTACCACTGCCTGCCGTTACCTCCGACCTTGCTGTTCTGGCTGACTCGTCCGCGATCTTGGGATGATTGGTGCTCCAATCCGATACCAAGTCGTTGGCTAGTACCACGTCAATCCCAGCTACAGGGAGGGTATCGACTACTGCCAACGCACATGTGCCGCTGAAATAAGGCGAGTCGAGATGTACCGGCACTAAGGGGGCGATATACTGTGTTCTAGGAAACCCAACCAGGATAACCTTTTGTCTCCCATCTACACTCATTCCCTCGGGTAACGAGCTTCTCACGATCAGGGACTGGGCTGCTCCACTATCTCTGAGCACTATAACTGATCTACCAGTATGATCACTCGTTACGTACCCGCTTGAAGTGTGAGGGGCGAACAAACTTGGTTCTTCCTGCGTAGTCGCCGACTGGCTTCCTGTTGGTGGTGTTACACAGCTCATCATCATCACTTCCCTACGTGCGCCGCCACCTCTTCTGCCTCGGTACATAGCAGCTACATGCCCTTTCTGCCCACAAGTCCAGCACACCATATTCCTCCTTGGACTACGGTGTTTCGGACTGCTAGGACTCGTCCTTCGAGGGCTACTTGGGGGCGTCTTCTTAGCGCTTTGTGGGACGGGTCTTTCCTCTTCGTCATGAGGTCTTTCAAACCGGCGTGGGTAATTCCTCGGGACGTACTTAGCAGAAGGCCGGTGCGTCAGGATGTATTCCTCAGCCATGGTGGCTGCCGCACTCAAGGTCTCTACCTGTTGTTCCTCTAAGTACGTCTTCAGGTCTCCAGACAAACATTCCTTGAAGTCCTCTAACAGTACGAGCTGCTCGAGGTCTTCTTTGGTCTCCACCTTCCGAGAGGCACACCATTCTTGGAAAAGTCGCTCCTTTATAGTAGCGAATTCAGTGAAAGTGTGCTCTGAGGTCTTTTTCAGGTTCCTGAACTTCTGCCTGTAAGCCTCAGGTACCAATTGGTACGCCATGAGCACGACCTTCTTCACCTGGTCATAATCGCCAGAGTCATCAAGGGACAATGTGGAGTAGGCGACTTGGGCCTTCCCAGTCAAGACTGACTGTATCATGATGGCCCAATTCTCCCTCGGCCACTCCAAAGAGGCTGCGACTTTCTCGAAGGCCGCGAAGAACTTCGAAACTTCCTTCTCGTTGAACTTCGGGACCATTTTGATGTTTCTCACCGGATCGAAAAGACTGGTGTCCGTTGTTTGCCTCCGACCACCTAACCGCAATACTTCTTAGTTCATGTTGTCTCTCTCTTTCCTCTCTGTCTCGTCGTTCTTGCCTGTCTCGTTCTTCTCTTTCTCTTTCTCATTCTTCTCTTTCTCGTTTATCTTCTCTTTCTCGCTCTTCTCTTTCTCTTTCTCGTTTCTCTTCTCTTTCTCTTTCCGCTTTCCTTTCTTCTAATTCTAAACGCCTCATCTCTAATTCTTTTCCTAATCTCTCTCTTTCCATTTCTTGTCTCTCTTTTTCCATTTCTAATTTCTTATCTTCTCTCTCTCTCTCGCTTTCTCTTCTCTCTCTTTAGCGATTTCTAGCTTTTTCCATTCTATTTCACGATGGATCTCTAGTTCACGCATTTTCACAGTAAGTACACTTATATTTAGTTCACTCTCATCACTTTCGACATCACTGCTCCTACCTTCCTTTTCAGTGGAAGCTATTTCCTCACCTTCCTTTATACTAGGAGTCTCGCCTTCCTGTTTCTCCTCTGCCTTCAAATGCCGGTGAACCTTGGACATGATCTCCACACGGGAATCACTGGCACGGATCTTGATCTCCAGGTAGGCGCTCACTAGTACAAGTTCCTGTTTGCTCAGATATTTTAATCTGGCAAGACAGTCCTCTCTGTTCAGAAAAGCCTGAACATCGTCCAGATCATCGATGGTAGCTTTTTCTGCCATTGTCACAGAGGGAACACTTAACTAGCACTTAACACACTGCTTCACTTTAGCACTTAACGCACCGAGCACTGTTCTACGTCAATATTGCACTTTATCGCACCTGGCGCCTCACTTGCCAATATTGCACGTAATTACCTCGGGCACCGCACTACACAATATTGCACTTAATCACAGCGAACACCTCGCTCTACAATATTGCACTGAATCACGCCGAGCACCGCACTACTCAATATTGCACTTAATCGCTTAGTCACAGCGAGCACCGCACTGCGCAATATTGCACTTAGACACTCCGAACACCACACAGGACGTATAACGTCTCAATCGTCACACAGGGGGAATTATTTACAGGGATTACGCCACTTCACCACCCCTGTCAAACATACTAGACAAGGGGACGGATCCCGCTGGGGATGCCAATTATGTTACGGCCCTCTCAGGTCGCAACTGGGTTCTTACTCTGATGTTATTAGAGGAAGGGTATCCGGCCCCAAGCCAGTAGTGGCTTTCAAGGGGTGTGATCAGTAACGCAAGTAAACTAAAAGGAGAAGGGAAAGAAAGGAAAAAACTTAATATTATAATTAGCACCTTCACCAATAAATATATATAAGAAGATTACATGGGGGGGGGGGGAATATGAACACTATACTACACTGTCGTCTTCTTCTGAAGACTCTGGATCCTCTCGGTGCCAAGTTCTCGGTGCTCTCGTGGCCTCACGACGAATCCTTCGAAAAGCTGAGTCTACCCCGGCCACAGGCCAGCCAAAACACAGTTCCACTGGGGGCACCGCCGTGGAGGCCATCAACCACAAGTCCAGCAGACAGCTGGCAGGTTCCGGATCAGCAACGCTGGTCAGGCCACTCCACGAGCGATACTAGGGTAGCGCCCTAGTCAGGAGCCTCGTGTGATACCACAGATCACTCTCCTGTCCACAATACCCAAGTGGTTAATCGTCTCCACCAGTCAGTCCCGGGTATGACAATCCTCAACTGCCGCTTCACAGGCAGGGTAACACCACAGTGTTCATCCGGGAGGCGACTCACAGCTGCTACAGCAAAACACTTGGTGTCGAGACGGCTGCCTTGGGTAGACTGACTCAACTTCCCTTACAGCAGTCCCAGGTCGACTCTGTAAGCAGACACGTCATCAATAACAGGGACACACTAAAGCACCTCACTTACAGGCTCAGACACAAACGCCCGACGTATCCACTCCATAGATGGCGTTGTTGTCTGAGCACCACCTCACCAGAGGTCAGCAACGGCTGTGTTGTGAGCTGAACAGGACTGGAAACTGGCCCTTGTGGCCAGTACACTTCGTCCTCACCAGGTGTCGTCGTCCATTTGGAGGGGGTTTCGGGAGCTGACCAACAGATGGCGCGGTCGTCACTGCTCCGTGCTCGGACGCTGGATTCGGGTCCGTAACAACGGTTGAGAGGCGGGACCAAAGAGCCAGAGCTCAACCCCCACAAGCACAACTAGGTGAGTACACACATACATTTGAGTCGAGCCAGCCATGAAGGGAGGGTAGCGGGGGTCACGCGCTATGTTAAACGCCAAAATTTTTGGGTTTATTAGGGCTACAGTGACAGATCACAGATGTAGGAGTATCACAAAGTATATAACCGCCGCGAATAGGAAAGAAAATTACAATGCTATCGGTAGAACTTTGTGTTAAGCAGTGAATTCACCAGACAGGCCACGTGGGAGGGCCGACGAGGCTTTGTTTACATATTGGGTCAAGTGATCAGTGGTGCAGTAAATTGGTGAACTGTAACACAACAGATGCACGTATACAGTGACTGACTCCTGAGATTTGTGTTGGATAGAGAAGAACCACCACCATCAATCTACTGGATTAGTTATTCACCACGTGGGAGGCGACAACGGATCACTTCGTCATCCAGCTATCGTAATTATTCACCTGGTTGTGTGAGCGGGAGGCTGACAGGTAGGTACCCCTCTCTGGTCAATTCTTCAGGTGTAAAGAGTGAGGTAAAATATTATCAAATTCTTGTTCAGTATATCATGTACATTTAAAATCTCATAGTGGCTCATTTTGGGTAGAAGTTGACATTTACGGGACCCCCGTAACACACGCACGCACGCACACACGCACGCACAGGTACGTTTGCAAGCAGACACGCACGCACACGCTAAAACAAACACACACACATACACACAGTGTGTGTATGTCTCGCAGTGTGTAGGTAGCAGGGTGCTGCATAGCATAGTCATATCGCTAGCGATAGTGCGAAGAAACCAAAGTGGAGTTAGTGGCATCACCGGTGCATAGTGTGGAGGACCGGGTGGAGCGACCTGACCTGACGGCCAGGTGGGACGACCCGCCGTGGAACTACCTGATTGTGTTTGTTGGGTGGTGACTGTGATCAGTGGTAAAGTAATTAAGTAAATTGTGACACAACATATTACAGTGACTGACTCCAGAGCTTTGTGTAGACAGAAGAACCGCCATCATCAATCTACTAGCACTTAGTGAATCACCAAGTGGAAGGCGACGACGGAGCACTGTCAACCTTACATCATCATTACTCATCTAGTTGTGTGAGCGGAAAGGAAGACTGGTATGTACCCCTCTCTGGTCAATTAATCAGGTGTACAGTGCGAGGTAAAATATTATCAAATTCTTGTTCAGGATAGCATATATATTTAAAAAATCTCAAAGTGGCTCATTTTGGGTAGAAGTGTTTGTTCTGTGTGTGGGTAAACGTGTGTTTAAGCACACACATTTAAAATATCAAAGTGGCTCAATTTGGGTAGCGGTTGACATTTTACGGGACCCCCGTAACACACGCACGCACGCATACCTACGTTTGCAAGCACACATGCACGCACACGCAAAAACAAACACATGCACACGCACGCACTCGCACATACGTCCAGTCAGGCTAGAAGGGATTAACACCTTTGGTGGAAAGGGGATAAAATCCTCACTCATAATCCACGCCCATCTCTTACCCCTTCTCTTACCCCCCTCTCTTACCTGCCGTAATCTGCAGACAACCCCCATCCCACGCGCACACACGCACACACACGTTCTCTCTCTCTGTATCTCTCTCTTGTTCTCTCTCTCTTGCTCTCTCTCTCTCTCTCTTGCTCTCTTGCTCTCTCTAGCTCTCTCTCTCTTGCTCTATTGCTCTCTTTCTCTCTCTCTTGCTCTCTCTCTTGACAAGGGGCAAAATGGCGGGAGGACGCAACAGGGACAGCCAGAGTGACCAAACGAAGGAAATGTTAACCAAAGCTCTGGAGGAATTCAGGAGGGAGATGCATGAAATGAGGATTACAATTAACAACCTGCAAAGTGAGCTGACATCAGCAAAGGAGGAGATCAAATCCCTCACAGAGAAAAATAAAGAGACTGATCATCAGATTATCATCCAAAGGGAAGGTGGGAATGTTACATTGGAAGGAAATGCCTCTGTACCTGAAACATTTGCGGACATACTGAAAAAGAGCTCAGAAGCAATGACCACAGTGAGGGAGGTAGCCATGCAAGCTGCTACCTCACAGGAAGTAGCAAGGTGCACCACTCAGCTGCTGGAGAGAAAAAGATCATTGGTAGTTATAGGCATCAAAGAACAGGAAGGATCCAACAGGCAAGAATGGAATAGCAAGGATAGAGAGGCAGTACATGGGCTACTGAACGGGTTACAGATGGAAGGGGCTGAACAAAACATTGAGAAGGTTTTCAGGTTGGGCTGGTACAACAAGGACAGAAACCGACTTGTAAAGGTGGTGTTTACAAACGAAACCACGAAGGAGGATATTCTCGAAAGGAAGAGTTGTCTGCAGCATGTGGAGGGATACAAAAAAGTATTCCCACAGAGGGACAGGACGAAGGAGGAGAGAGCCAGGGTAGCAGAGGCAAGGAGGAAGTGCAGGGAGAGAGGAGCAAACCAGGATATCACAGCCCCCAACACAACACTCCCAGAGACAAGAGGGGAACCCAAAACCAGCATCCCAGCAACACCGGAGGGGAGGGCAACACCACCACCCCACTCTACATAGAAACCCTCCCTTCCCCTCACCCTACCTACCCCCACCCAACCCTCCCTCCCTCCCCCCCCCCATCCCATTCTGACCCTGTCACCCCTTCCCCATTCAAGTCATGTGCCCCCTCCCACCTTCCCTCCCCCTTCATCCCATACCCTTCCTATCCCTCCTCCCCCCTCACCCCGTATCCTCCATGTCCCCCTATCTCCTTAACACACACCCTACCTATCCCCCCTTCCCTTAAACCCCCACCCCCCACCCCAAAATCCTCTGAGACCCTGCAAACCACCTCACAGATCTTTTAACCCACGGAACAGCTTCCCACACCAGCAGAATGCTCGCCAAGAAGTGGACAAGAAAATGAACAGAAGACAGTGAGCTTCAAGGCAATGTACACTAACATAGATGGGATTACAAATAAAACAAGTGAACTCGGAGAATGGGCACTAGAAGAAAACCCAGACATAATAGCACTCACAGAAACAATGCTAACGAAAGCTATAACAAACGCAGTGTTTCCACAGGGCAACTATGTAGTGAGGAAAGAGAGAGAAGGGAGAGGAGGAGATGGTGTAGCTTTGCTACTAAGAGAAGGTTGGAGTTTCGAAGAGATGGTAATTCAGAACTGTGAAGGTTTCAGTGACTACATATCAGGCACCATAGCAACTGGAGGACAGAAAATTATTGTAGTAGTCATATATAACAACCCACCGAATGACAGAAGACCCAGACAGGAATATGATAGAAACAACTTGGCCACCATCAATATAATAGAGAGAGCAGCTTCTGTGGCTAGCAGGAACGGATCCAGACTACTAATCATAGGAGACTTCAACCATGGGAAGATAGATTGGGGAACAGAGACCCACATGGAGGCCCAGACACATGAAGACCTAAGCTGCTGGATGTGGCAACAAGTAACTTTATAAGTCAGCATGTCAAGGGGCCGACAAGAATGAGAGGAGGGGATGAACCAGCCTTGCTTAATCTGATATTTACCCTAAGTGAGTCGGATATATGGGAAGTTAAGTTGGAAGCCCCCTTGGGAATAAGTGATCATGGTGTATTGATCTTTGAGTACCTGGTTGAGCTAGGAAATATCACCCCCAAAAAAGAACTGGGAAACAAAGGGCTGGCGTACCGAAAGGGAAACTATGAGGAGATGAATAAATTCCTATGGGATACACATTGGGACACAGAACTCGGAACCAAGTCCGTACAAGACATGATAGACTATGTCACCCAAAAATGTCAGGAGGCTGTAAGCATGTTTGTCCCAGCCCGACAGGAAAAAACAGAGAAGCAAAGGAAGAATCCGTGGTTTAATAGGGAATGTATGAAAGCAAAGGAGCTGAACAAAAGGGCATGGAGGAACTTCCGTAATAACAGAACACCAGAAAGTAGAGAGAGATACCAGAGAACCAGGAACGAGTATGTTAGTGTGAGAAGAGCAGCTGAGAAAATGTATGAAAATGATATAGGTAATAAAGCCAAGACCGAACCAAAGCCACTACACAGTCACATCAGTCACAAGGAACAGGTGATGAAACTTAGGGTGGGCGAAGACAGGTACACAGAGAATGACAAAGAGGTGTGTGAAGAACTCAACAAAAGGTTCCAGGAAGTCTTTACAATAGAACAGGGAGAAGTCACGGCGCTAGGAGAGGTGGCAGCAAACCAGGTGACCTTGGATAGGTTCGAAATTACAAGAGATGAGGTCAAGAAGCACCTATTGGAGCTGGATGTGAGAAAAGCTGTTAGGCCAGATGGAATCTCACCATGGGTATTGAAAGAGTGTGCAGGAGCACTTTGCTTGCCACTCTCCATAGTGTATAGTAGGTCACTGGAAACGGGAGACCTACCAGAAATATGGAAGACTGCTAATGTAGTACCAATATACAAAAAGGGTGACAGAGAAGAGGCACTGAACTACAGGCCAGTGTCCTTAACTTGTATGCCATGCAAGGTGATGGAGAAGATTGTGAGAAAAAACTTAGTAACACATCTGGAGAAAAGAGACTTCGTGACAACCCATCAACATGGGTTCAGGGCGGGTAAATCTTTCCTTACAGGCTTGATAGAATTCTACGATTAGGTGACAAAGATTAAGCAAGAAAGAGAAGGATGGGCTGACTGCATTTTTTTTTACTTTTGGAAAGCCTTTGACACAGTACCCCATAAAAGGTTGATGCATAAGCTGGAGAAACAGGCAAGAGTAACTGGTAGGGCGCTCCAGTGGATAAGGCAGTACCTAAGTAATAGGAAGCAGAGAGTTACAGTGAGGGGTGAGACCTCAGAATGGCGTGAAGTCAACAGTGGAGTCCCACAGGGCTCTGTGCTTGGACCTATCCTGTTTCTGATATACGTAAATGATCTCCCAGAGGGTATAGACTCATTCCTCTCAATGTTTGCTGACGACGCCAAAATTATGAGAAGGATTAAGACAGAGGAGGACAGCTTGAGGCTTCAAGAAGACCTGGACAAGCTGCAGGAATGGTCAAACAAATGGCTGTTAGAGTTTAACCCAAGCAAATGTAATGCAATGAAGATAGGGGTAGGAAGCAGGAGACCAGATACAAGGTATCATTTGGGAGATGAGATACTTCAAGAGTCAGAGAGAGAGAAAGACCTGGGGGTTGATATCACGCCAGACCTGTCCCCTGAAGCTCATATCAAGAGGATAACATCAGCAGCATATGCCAGGTTGTCTAACATAAGAACGGCCTTTAGAAAATTGTGTAAGGAATCTGTCAGAACATTATATACCACATATGTCAGACCAATCCTGGAGTATGCGGCTCCAGCATGGAGTCCATATCTAGTCAAGCATAAGACTAAACTGGAAATGGTTCAAAGGTTTGCCACCAGACTAGTACCCGAGCTGAGAGGTATGAGCTACGAGGAGAGACTACGGGAATTAAACCTCACTTCGTTGGAAGACAGAAGAGTTAGGAGGGACATGATCACCACATTCAAGATTTTCAAGGGAATCGACAGGCTTGATAAATACAGGCTATTTAACAATAGGGGCACACGCACTAGGGGACACAGGTGGAAACTGAGTGCCCAAATGAGTCACAGAGATATTTGAAAGAACTTTTTTAGTGTCAGAGTGGTTGACAAATGGAATGCATTAGGAAGTAATGTGGTGGAGGCTGACTCCATACACAGTTTCAAGTGTAGATATGATAGAGCCCAATAGGCTCAGGAACCTTTACACCTGTTGATTGACGGTTGAGAGACGGGACCAAAGAGCCAGAGCTCAACCCCCGCAAGCACAACTAGGTGAGTACACACACAAACATCCAGTCTGGCTAGAAATGATTAACACCTTTCGTGGAAAGAGGATAAGACCTCACTCATAATCCGCCCCCTCGCTTACCCCCCCATCTCACTAACCCAATACACTCCTCCCCCCCACTCCTACTCCCCACACTCTCTCTATATATCTCCTTCTTTCCCGATCTCCCTCTCTCCTCCTCTCTCCCTCTCCCACACGCACGCACACACACACACACACGCACACACACACACACACACACACACACACACACACACACACACACACACACACACACACACACACACACACACACACACACACACACACACACACACACACACACACACACAGGGCGTGTGTGTGTGGGACAGGGACAGTCACTAGAGACGGGAGACCTACCAGAAATATGGAAGACGGCGAATGTGGTCCCAATATACAAAAAGGGCGACAGACAAGAGGCACTGAACTACAGGCCAGTGTCCTTGACTTGTATACCATGCAAGGTGATGGAGAAGATCGTGAGAAAAAACCTGGTAACACATCTGGAGAGAAGGGACTTCGTGACAAATCGCCAACATGGGTTCAGGGAGGGTAAATCTTGCCTTACAGGCTTGATAGAATTCTACGATCAGGTGACACAGATTAAGCAAGAAAGAGAGGGCTGGGCGGACTGCATTTTCTTGGATTGTCGGAAAGCCTTTGACACAGTACCGCATAAGAGGCTGGTACATAAGCTGGAGAGACAGGCAGGTGTAGCTGGTAAGGTGCTCCAGTGGATAAGGGAGTATCTAAGCAATAGGAAGCAGAGAGTTACGGTGAGGGGTGAGACCTCCGATTGGCGTGAAGTCACCAGTGGAGTCCCACAGGGCTCTGTACTCGGTCCTATCTTGTTTCTGATATATGTAAATGATCTCCCGGAGGGTATCGATTCATTTCTCTCAATGTTTGCGGACGATGCTAAAATTATGAGAAGGATTAAAACAGAAGAGGACTGTTTGAGGCTTCAAGAAGACCTAGACAAGCTGAAGGAAAGGTCGAACAAATGGTTGTTAGAGTTTAACCCAACCAAATGTAATGTAATGAAGATAGGTGTAGGGAGCAGGAGGCCAGATACAAGGTATCATCTGGGAGAGGAAATTCTTCAGGAGTCAGAGAAGGAAAAAGACTTGGGGGTTGATATCACGCCAGACCTGTCTCCTGCAGCACATATCAAGAGAATAACATCAGCGGCATATGCCAGGCTGGCCAGCATACGAACGGCATTCAGAAACTTGTGTAAAGAATCATTCAGAACTTTGTATACCACATATGTCAGGCCAATCCTGGAGTATGCAGCCCCAGCATGGAGTCCATATCTAGCCAAGCATAAGACTAAACTGGAAAAGGTTCAAAGAATGCCACCAGACTAGTACCTGAGCTGAGAGGTATGAGCTACGAGGAGAGACTACGGGAATTAAACCTCACTTCGCTGGAAGACAGAAGAGTTAGGGGGGACATGATCACCACATTCAAGATTCTGAAGGGAATTGATAGGGTAAATAAAGACAGTCTATTTAACACAAGGGTAACACACACAAGGGGACACAGGTGGAAACTGAGTGCCCTAATGAGCCACAGAGATATTAGAAAGAACTTTTTTAGTGACAGAGTGGTTGACATATGGAATGCATTAGGGGGTGATGTGGTGGAGGCTGACTCCATACACAGTTTCAAATGTAGATATGACAGAGCCCGATAGGCTCAGGAATCTGTACACCTGTTGATTGACGGTTGAGAGGCGGGACCAAAGAGCCAGAGCTCAACCCCCGCAAACACAACTAGGTGAGTACAACTAGGTGAGTACACACACACACACACACACACACACACACACACACACACACACACCAGTTGATTGACGGTTGAGAGGCGGGACCAAAGAGCCAGAGCTCAACCCCCGCAAGCACAATTAGGTGAGTACAATTAGGTGATTACACACATACACAAACAAACACACACACACACACACTGAGGTTAGTGTAGACTAACAAACGCTGGGGAAAAGAAAAGGGATCAAGCAGGATGGTAAGAAAACAGAACACAGGTGGAGGAGAGGAACAGGACGAGTCATACGTGGAGATGACTGTTCGCGCATGGAGGGAAATCACTGAAGAACTGAAAGACATGAGAGGACTCATAAATAAACTGCAGAATGAACTAAAGGCAGCGCAAGAGGAGATTAAAAACCTTAAAAAAGGATCTCCTCAGACTGAGGCCCATGGGACCAACCCCCAGGCACCAGGAGATGTAGCAATGGCAGGGACCCCTACAATGGGTGCCACCTTTGCTGAAATGCTGAAGATCCCAGGAGCAATGTCCACAGTCAAGGAAGTTGTAATGAAAGCAGTAACCTCACACGAGGCAGCAAGATGCACGAGCCAGTTACTGGAAAGGAAAAGAGCTGTAGTAGTGATAAGTGTTAAGGAACAAGAGGGTTCCACAAAGAAAGAATGGAGGTCTAAGGACAAAGCAGCAGTGGCAGGGATACTAAAGGAGATAGGTCTGGAAGGGGCTGAAACAGACATAGAAAAGTTTTTCCGGATTGGCCAGTACAACAAAGACAAAGACCGGTTGATCAAGGTAGTGCTCAAAAACGAGTGCATCAAAGAGGACATACAAGCAAAAAAGAGCAAACTGAAATATGTAACAAATTACAGACAGGTATTCCTTCAGAGGGACATGACCAGGAAAGAGATAATACAGGCAGCAGATGCAAGGAAAATGCGCAGGCTGAGGGAAGGGAGCCAGAAAACCTCAACCCCCAACCCAGCAATCCCAGTGGGGAGTGTAGAACCCCAACCCAGCACCTCGGGAACCTCAGAGGGGACTGCAACATCCCAACTCACCACCCTATAGGTGGGGAGTTCCACCATTCCACCCAATTCCACCCTCCCTCCCTACCCCGAGTACCCCCTTCCCTCCCACCCCCTGGTCTTCCTCCTACCCCAAGCCGACCCAGACACGAACTAAGTCCGCCATCCCTTACCCCAGTTTTAAGCCATCCTACCCCTGCCCCTCCTTCCCCCCCACCCCCACCTCCCTCAGAACCCCTGGTAACTACCCCACAGGAGGATGAGCCTACCCAAGCAGCAATGCCCATGGAACAGCTTCCTGCACTAGTGGGGAGGGTGGGTGAAAACGGGCATAGGAAAGTGTACTTCAAGGTAATGTACTCAAACATCGATGGGATTACCAACAAAGCAAGTGAACTGGCAGAAAGGGTGCAAGAAGAAAACCCAGATGTAATAGGACTCACAGAAACAAAATTGTCAGGAGTCATAACAAATGCTGTGTTTCCAAAGGACTTTTATATAGTAAGGAAAGAGAGAGATGGGAGAGGAGGAGGAAGAGTGGCTTTGGTGATATGGAAGGACTGGAGCTTTGAAGAGATGGAAATTCCAGGCTGCCACAGATTCGGAGATTACATAACAGGAACTATGACAATGGGTGCACCTAAGATAATAGTGGCAGTCATTTACAACCCTCCATTAAATGACAGAAGACCTAGACAAGAGTTCGACAGAAACAACATGGCTACCATTAACATAATAGAGAGACCAGCTTCAGTTGCTTGCAGGAATGGATCCAGACTCTTAACCATGGGCGATTTCAACCATGGAAAGATAGACTGGGAGAATGGGGACCCACATGGAGGTGAAGACACATGGAGATCTAAACTTTTCGAAGTGAGTACAAGGAACCTTCTGAGCCAACATGTCAAGGGGCCCACAAGAATGAGAGGAAATGACGAACCAGATAGACTCGACCTGATTTTCACCTTAAGTGGCTCAGAAATAAGGGAAGTCAAATATGAAGCCCCTATAGGAATGAGTGACCACAGTGTATTGATATTTGACTATCTTGTAGAAGTAGGGATAACCTATCCAAGGATGGGATTGGAAGGAAAAAGACTAAATTACCGAAGAGGAAAATATGACGAGATGAGGAATTTCCTAATGGGAATACCATGGGGAAACAGAACTTAGAGAAAAGACTGTACAGGATATGATGGATTATGTCACTCAGAAGTATTGGGAGGCTGCAGACAGGTTTATCCCAGTAAAAAAAGTGAAAAATGAAAAGCAACAGAAGAATCCGTGGTTCAACCAGGAATGTGCAGCAGTGACGCAATTGAGTAAAAGAACATGGCGAAACTACAAGAACAACAGAACACCAGAGAGCAGGGAGAAATACCAGAGGGCCAGAAATGAGTACATCAGAGTGAGGAGAGAAGCAGAGAGGCAGAATGAAAATGACACTGCGAGTAAAGCAAATACCCAACAAACACTGCTCCACAGCCATATCAGGAGGAAAACAGCACTGAAGGAACAAGTGATGAAACTGAGAGAAAGGAAGAACAGATACACATAGAACGATAAAGAGGTGTGTGAAGAACTCAACAGGAGATTCTAGGAGGTCTTCACAATAGGAGAAGGAGAGGTCCCTGCACTAAATGAGGAGGCAAACCGAACAACCTTGGAGGAAATTTACCTCACTAGTGATGACGTCAAAAGGAATCTGTTGGAGCTGAATGTGTCAAAGACTGTTGAGCCTGACAGAATCTCACCGTGGATTCTAAAAGAAGGTGCAGAAGCACTAAGTGTGTCACTCTCTATGGTGTATAACAGGTCACTGGGAACGGGAGACCTTCCGGAAAGCTGGAAGACAGCTAATGCAGTCCCAATTTACAAAAAGGGTGGCAGGCAAGAGGCACTGAACTACAGGCCAGTTTCCCTAACTTGTATACAATGCAAGGTGATGGAGAAGATCGTGAGGAAAAGGCTCGTAGAGCATCTGGAGGGAAACAGCTTTGTAACACACCACCAGCATGAGTTTAGAGATGGAAAATAGTGTCTCACAGGCCTAATAGAATTCTATGACCAAGCAACACAAATTAGGTAGGAAAGAGAAGGGTAGGCAGACTGCATTTTCTTGGACAGTCAGAAATCCTTTGACACAGTACCCCACAAAAGTCTGTTACAAAAGTTGCAGCAGCAGGCAGGAGTAAAAGATAAGGTTCTCCAGTAGATAAGGGAGTATCTAAGCAATATGAAACAACGAGTAACGGTGAAGGGGGAGGCATCAGAGTGGCGAGATGTCACCAGCGGAGTCCCACAGGGCT
This sequence comes from Procambarus clarkii, assembly GCF_040958095.1. Classification (NCBI taxonomy): domain Eukaryota; kingdom Metazoa; phylum Arthropoda; class Malacostraca; order Decapoda; family Cambaridae; genus Procambarus; species Procambarus clarkii. The sequence continues at coordinate 7,450,417 of NC_091219.1, forward strand.
CTGTACTCGGACCCATCCTGTTTCTAGTACTTGTAAACGAGGAGGAGAACATGAGTCAGCTATGTTCGATCTGATATTTACCCTAAATGAGTGGGATATAAAAGAAGTTAAGATGGAAGCACCCTTGGGAATGACTGACCATAGTGTGTTGAACTTTGAGTACCTGGTAGAGCTAGGAATTATCTCCCCCAAAAAAGAACTAGGAAACAAAGGCTGGCATACCGAAATGGGAACTATGAGGAAATGAGAAGTTTCCTGAGGGAAATACTATGGGACACAGATCTCAGAGCTAAGTCTGTACAAGATATGATGGACTATGTCACCCAAAAGTGTTAGGAGGCAGTAAATAGGTTCATCTCAGCCCAAAGGGAAAAATCCGAGAAGCAAAAGAAGAATCCATTGTATAATAGGGCATGAATGGAAGCAAAGGGACTGAACAAAAGGGCGTGGAGGAACATCCGGAATAACAGACCACCAAAAAGCAGAGAGAGATACCAGAGAACCAGTAATGAGCATATTAGGGTGAGAAGAGAAACAGAGAAAAATTATGAAAATGATATAGCAACAAACCCACGACCAAACCAAAGATACTCCACAGTCACATCAGGAGGAAAACGACAGTGAAAGAACAGGTAATAAAACTTAGAACAGGCGAGGACAGGTATACAGAGAATAACAAAGAGGTGAGTAAAGAACTCAACAAGAGGTTCCAGGAGGGCTTCACAAAAGAACAACGTGAGGTCACTGTGCTTGGAGAAAGGGAAATAAACCAGGCGGCCTTGGAAGGGTTTGAAATTACGAGATAGGAGGTCAAGAGACACCGGTTGGATCTGGATGTTAGAAAGGCTGTTGGTCCAGCTGGGATCTCACCATGGGTACTGAAAGAGTGTGCAGAGGCACTTTGCTTGCCACTCTCTATAGTGTATAGTAGGTCACTTTAGACGGGAGACCAACCTGAAACATGGAAGACAGCGAATGTGGTCCCAATATACAAAAAGGGCGACAGGCAAGAGGCACTGAACTACAGGCCAGTGTCCTTGACTTGTATACCATGCAAGGTGATAGAGAAGATCGTGAGAAAAAATCTAGTAACATAACTGGAGAGCAGGGACTTTGTGACAAATCGCCAACATGGGTTCAGGGAAGGTAAATTTTTCTTGTCAGGCTTAATAGAATTCTATGACCAGGTGACAAATGTTAAGCAAGAAAGAGAAGGCTGGGCAGACTGCATTTTCTTGGATTGTCAGAAAGCCTTTGACACAGTACCAAGGGGAGTGAGGGTTGAGTGAGCCTTTGAGTGGGGGCAGGGTGGGTGAGGGGTTATCTTGAGGTTATCTTGAGATGATTTTGGGGCTTTAGTGTCCCCGCGGCCCAGTCCTCGACCAAGCCTCCACCCCCAGGAAGCAGCCCGTGACTGCTAACTAACACCCAGGTACCTATTTTACTGCTAGGTAACAGGGGCATAGGGTGAAAGAAACTCTGCCCATTGTTTCTCGCCAGCGCCCGGGATCGAGCCCGGTACCACAGGATCACAAGTCCAGTGTGCTGTCCGCTCTGCCGATCGGCTCCTCCCGGGGTAGGGAGGGTTTCTATGCAGAGGAAGGTGGTGGTGTTGCCCTCCCCTCTGGTGTTTCTGAGATGCTTGTTGTAGGTTCCCCTCTTGTTTCTGGGACTGTTGTGTTTGGAGCTGTGATTTCCTGGTTTACTCCTCTCTCCCTGCACTTCTTCCTTGCTTCTGTCACCATGGCTCTCTCCTCCTTCATTCTGTCCCTCTGGAGAAATACAGAGAGAAATACTTTTTTGTATTCCTCCAGAGGAATTCTTCCAGAGGAATTTTGTATTGCACACATTGTATTGAGTGAGTGTATGTTTGTGTATTCACCTAGCTGTGTTTGCGGGGGTTGAGCTTTGCTCTTTCGGCCTGCCTCTCAACTGTCAATCAACTGTTTACTAACTACTTTTTTTTTTTTTCCCCACACCCCACACACACACACCCCAGGAAGCAGCCCGTGGCAGCTGACTAACTCCCAGGTACCTTTTTACTGCTAGGTAACAGGGGCATTCAGGGTGAAAGAAACTTTGCCCATTTGTTTCTGCCTCGTGCGGGAATCGAACCCGCGCCACAGAATTACGAGTCCTGCGCGCTATCCACCAGGCTACAAGGCCTGTGTGTGTGTGTGTGTGTGCATACTCACCTAGTTGTGCTTGCAGGGGTTGAGCTCTGGCTCTTTGATCCTGCCTCTCAACCGTCAATCAACTATAGACAGATTCCTGAGCCTACTGGGCTCTATCGTATCTACATTTGAATCTGTGTATGGAGTCAGCCTCCACCACATCACTGCCTAAATGTTTGTATTCACCTAGTTGTATTTGCAGGGGTTGAACAAGACTCTTTCGGCCCGCCTCTCAACTGTCAATTAACCGTTACAAACTACAATTCCCCCCCCCCCTCACACACACACAGGAAGCAGCCCGTGACAGCTGACTAACTCCCAGGTACCTATTTACTGCTAGGTAACAGGGGCAACAGGGTGAAAGAAACTTTGCCCATTTTCCTGCCGGCTGCCGGGATCGAACCCTGGTCCCTAGGTCCACAAGTCAAGAGCGCTCTCCACTGAGCCAGCAAGCCCCCCTGGCTGGCTTTCTAGTCGCTGTGTAGTCGCTTTGTAGTTGTTGTAGTAACAAAGTTGTGTGTGTGTGTGTGTGTACTCACCTAATTTTGCTTGCGGAGGTTGAGCTTTGGCTCTTTGGGCCCGCCTCTCTACTGTCAATCAACTGATGTACAGATTCCTGAGCCTACTGGGCTCTATCATATCTACATTTAAAACTGTGTATGGAGTCAGCCTCCTCCACATCACTGCCTAATGCATTCCATCCGTTAACTTCTTTGACACTGAAAAAGTTCCATCTAACATCCCTGTGGCTCATGTGGGTACTCAGTTTCCACCTGTATACCCTTGTTCGCGTCCTGCCAGTGTTGAATAGTTTTTCCTTGTTTACCCGGTCGATTCCCCTGAGGATTTTGTAGGTTGTGATCATGTCCCCCCTTAATCTTCTGTCTTTCAGTGTCGCAAGGTGCATTTCCCGCAGCCTTTCCTCATAACTCATGCCTTTTAGTTCTGGGACTAGTCTAGTAGCATACCTTTGGGTGTGTGTAAGTGTGTGTGTGTGTGTACTCACCTAGTTGTACTCACCTAGTTGTGCTTGCGGGGGTTGAGCTCTGGCTCTTTGGTCCCGCCTCTCAACCGTCAATCAACAGGTGTACAGATTCCTGAGTCTATTGGGCTCTATCATATTTACACTTGAAACTGTGTATGGAGTCAGCCTCCACCACATCACTTCCTAATGCATTCCATTTGTCAACCACTCTGACACTAAAGAAGTTCTTTCTAATATCTCTGTGGCTCATTTGGGCACTCAGTTTCCACCTGTGTCCCCTTGTGCGTGTTCCCCTTGTGTTAAATAGACTGTCTTTATCTACCCTATCAATTCCCTTCAGAATCATGAATGTGGTGATCATGTCCCCCCTAACTCTTCTGTCTTCCAGCGAAGTGAGGTTTAATTCCCTTAGTCTCTCCTCGTAGCTCATACCTCTCAGCTCGGGTACTAGTCTGGTGGCAAACCTTTGAACCTTTTCCAGTTTAGTCTTATCCTTGACTAGATGCTGGAGCTGCATACTCCAGGATTGGCCTGACATATGTGGTATACAAAGTTCTGAATGATTCTTTACACAAGTTTCTGAATGCCGTTCGTATGTTGGCCAGCCTGGCATATGCCGCTGATGTTATCCTCTTGATATGTGCTGCAGGAGACAGGTCTGGCGTGATATCAACCCCCAAGTCTTTTTCCTTCTCTGACTCCTGAAGAATTTCCTCTCCCAGATGATACCTTGTATCTGGCCTCCTGCTCCCTACACCTATCTTCATTACATTACATTTGGTTGGGTTAAACTCTAACAACCATTTGTTCGACCATTCCTTCAGCTTGACTAGGTCTTCTTGAAGCCTCAAACAGTCCTCTTCTGTTTTAATCCTTCTCATAATTTTAGCATCGTCCGCAAACATTGAGAGAAATGAATCGATACCCTCCGAGAGATCATTTACATATATCAGAAACAAGATAGGACCGAGTACAGAGCCCTGTGGGACTCCACTGGTGACTTCACGCCAATCGGAGGTCTCACCCCTCACCGTAACTCTCTGCTTCCTATTGCTTAGATACTCCCTTATCCACTGGAGAACCTTACCAGCTACACCTGCCTGTCTCTCCAGCTTATGTACCAGCCTCTTATGTGGTACTGTGTCAAAGGCTTTCCGACAATCCAAGAAAATGCAGTCCGCCCAGCCCTCTCTTTCTTGCTTAATCTGTGTCACCTGATCGTAGAATTCTATCAAGCCTGTAAGGCAAGATTTACCCTCCCTGAATCCATGTTGGCGATTTGTCACGAAGTCCCTTCTCTCCAGATGTGTTACCAGGTTTTTTCTCACGATCTTCTCCATCACCTTGCATGGTATACAAGTCAAGGACACTGGCCTGTAGTTCAGTGCCTCTTGTCTGTCGCCCTTTTTGTATATTGGGACCACATTCGCCGTCTTCCATATTTCTGGTAGGTCTCCCGTCTCTAGTGACTTACTATACACTATGGAGAGTGGCAGGCAAAGTGCCTCTGCACACTCTTTCAGTACCCATGGTGAGATCCCATCTGGACCAACAGCCTTTCTAACATCCAGATCCAGCAGGTGTCTCTTGAACTCCTCTCTCGTAATTTCGAACTCCTCCAAGGCCGCCTGGTTTACCTCCCTTTCTCCTAGCACAGTGACCTCACCCTGTTCTATTGTGAAGACCTCCTGGAACCTCTTGTTGAGTTCCTCACACACCTCTCTGTCATTCTCTGTATACCTGTCCTCGCCTGTTCTAAGTTTCAATACCTGTTCTTTCACTGTTGTTTTCCTTCTGATGTGACTGTGGAGTAGCTTTGGTTCGGTCTTGGCTTTGTTTGCTATATCATTTTCAAAATTTTTCTCTGCTTCTCTTCTCACCCTGACGTACTCATTCCTGGTTCTCTGGTATCTCTCTCTGCTTTCTGGTGTTCTGTTATTCCGGAAGTTCCTCCACGCCTTTTTGTTCAGTTTCTTCGCTTCCATACATGCCCTATTATACCATGGATTCTTCTGTTGCTTCTCGGATTTTTCCCTTTGGGCCGGGATGAACCTGTTTACTGCCTCCTGACACTTTTGGATAACATAGTCCATCATACCCTGTACAGACTTGTCTCTGAGGTCTGTGTCCCAAGGTATTTCACTTAGGAAACTTCTCATCTGTTCATAATTCCCCTTTCGGTATGCCAGCCTTTTGATTCCTAGTTCTTTTTGGGGGGAGATAAGTCCTAGCTCTACCAGGTACTCAAAGTTCAATACACTGTGGTCACTCATTCCCAAGGGCGCTTCCATCTTAACTTCCCTTATATCCCATTCATTTAGGGTAAATATCAAATCAAGCATTGCTGGTTCATCTTCTCCTCTCATTCTTGTTGGTTCTTTGGTGTGCTGGCTTAGAAAGTTTCTTGTTGCCACGTCCAGCAGCTTAGCTCTCCATGTTTCTGGTCCTCCATGCGGGTCTCTGTTCTTCCAATCTATCTTCCCATGGTTGAAGTCTCCCATAATTAGTAGTCCAGATCCATTCCTGCTAGCAACAGAAGCTGCTCTTTCTATTATGTTAATGGTGGCCATGTTGTTTCTATCATATTCCTGTCTAGGTCTTCTGTCATTTGGTGGTGGATAATATATGACTGCGACTATAATTTTTTTCCCTCCATTTGTTATAGTACCTGCTATGTAGTCACTGAAACCTTCGCAGCCCTGAATATCCATCTCCTCAAAATCCCAGCCTTGTCTTACCAGCAGAGCTACACCACCCCCACCTCTTCCTTCCCTCTCTTTCCTCATAACATAATAGTCCTGTGGGAACACTGCATTTGTTATCGTTTTCGTGATCATTGTTTCTGTGAGGGCTATTATGTCTGGGTTTTCCTCTAGTACCAGTTCTCCAAGCTCATTTGCTTTATTTGTAATTCCATCTATGTTTGTGTACATCGCTTTGAGGCTCACTTTCTTCTGTCCCTTCTCAAATCGCCTCCTTGGTGAGTGTTCTGCTGGTGGGGGAGGCTGTTCCATGGGTGTGAGGACCTGTGAGGTGGATAACAGGGTCTCAGAGGATACTGGGATGAGGGGCGGGGGATCCAGTGAAGGGGGAGGGACAGGGAGGGTATGGGGTGAAAGGGGAGGGAGGACGGGAAGGAAAGGGGGGGAGGGAGGACTCGGGAGGAGGGGAGGGGTAGAAGGGTGGGGATTGGGTGTGGGGGGAGGGAGATTTTGCTGAACATTTGAGTGGGGGCAGGGAGGGTTTGGGGAAGGGGGGTTTTCTATGCAGTGGAGGGAGGCGGGGTGGTCCTCCCTTCTGGTGTTACTGGGTAGCTGGTTGTGGGTTCCCCCCTCGCCTCTGGGGGTGTTGGGTTGGGAGCTGTGACTTCCTGGTTTTCCCCTCTCGCCCTGCGCCTCTTCCTTGCTTCTGCCGCCACGGCTCTCTCCTCCCTTGTCATGTCTCTCTGGAGGAATACATTTTTTAATTTTCCCACGTTTTTCAGGGAGCTCTTCCTTGATAGGATCTTCTCCTTTGTGTTCTCGTTTGCAAACACTATCTTTATCATTCGGTCTCGGTCTTTGTTGTACCGGCCTAGCCTGAAAACCTTCTCAATGCTATGCTCAGCCCCTTCCATGTCTTGTGCCTTTAGTACTTCATTCACTGCTGCTTTGTCCTTGTCACTCCACTCCGTCCTATTAGATCCTTCCTGCTCCTTAATACCCACAGCAACCACTGATCTGTTCCTTTTCAGCAGTTGGCTAGTGGAGCGTGCCGCCTCCTGCGAGGTGGCTGCTTTCATGGCCACCTCCATCACTGCAGTCATTACTTCAGAGTTATTTTTTTTTAGTATTTCCGCAAATGTTGCTTTTATTGTGGCATTCTCATCCAGAAAACTATTACCACCTTCTCCCTGGGTGGTTTTCTGATTCTCAGCCTCGATACCATTTTCTTTGAGGGCTCTAATCTCCTCCTTTGCTGCTGTCAGCTCTCTTTTCAGGTTGCTTATTTCGTTCTTCATTTCCTGCATCATTTCTTGCATCTCACTCTTGATGTCCTCCAGAAACTGGGCGAACATTTCCTTCATCTCGTCACCTTGGCTCTTTCCAGTTCCCCTGGGACCTCTGGCTGCCATGCTTGACCCTTTTGGGATGGGGAGGGAGAGAGAGAGGGAGAGGAAGAGAGAGAGAAAGAGAGAGAAAGGGAGTGATAAAGGGAGAGATAAATGGGTGGGTGGGGGGGGATCCGACCCTTCCACTGAAGTGAGAAGAAAGTAGAAGGGGAGGGGGGGGAGGAGATGGAGAGAGAGGCGGGAGGGAGAGAGAGGAGAGGGAGAGAGTGGGTGAGGGAGAGAGCGGGTGAGGGAGAGAGCGGGTGAGGGAGAGAGCGGGTGAGGTGTGTGTGTGTGTGTGTGTGTGGGCAGGCAGAGAGGGAGGGGGAAGGAAAGAGAGGGAGGGAGAGGGGGAGGGAGGGGGAAGGAAAGAGAGGGAGGGGGAAGGAAAGAGAGGGAGGGAGAGGGGGAGGGAGGGAGAGAGGGAGGGAGAGAGAGAGGGAGGGAGAGAGAGGGGGAGGGAGGGAGAGAGGGAGGGAGAGAGAGAGGGAGGGAGAGAGAGGGGGAGAGAGAGAGAGAGAGAGAGAGAGAGAGAGAGAGAGAGAGAGAGAGAGAGAGAGAGAGAGAGAGAGAGAGAGAGAGAGAGAGAGAGAGAGAGAGAGAGAGAGAGAGAGAGAGAGAGAGAGAGAGAGAGAGAGAGAGAGAGAGAGAGAGAGAGAGAGAGAGGGAGAGAGGGAGGGAGAGAGAGAGGGAGGGAGAGAGAGGGGGAGAGAGAGAGAGAGAGAGAGAGAGAGAGAGAGAGAGAGAGAGAGAGAGAGAGAGAGAGAGAGAGAGAGAGAGAGAGAGAGAGAGAGAGAGAGAGAGAGAGAGAGAGAGAGAGAGAGAGAGAGAGAGAGAGAGAGAGAGAGAGAGAGAGAGAGAGGGAGAGAGGGAGGGAGAGAGAGAGGGAGGGAGAGAGAGGGGGAGAGAGAGGGGGAGAGAGAGAGAGAGAGAGAGAGAGAGAGAGAGAGAGAGAGAGAGAGAGAGAGAGAGAGAGAGAGAGAGAGAGAGAGAGAGAGAGAGAGAGAGAGAGAGAGAGAGAGAGAGAGAGGAGAGAGAGAGAGAGAGAGAGAGAGAGAGAGAGAGAGAGAGAGAGAGAGAGAGAGAGAGAGAGAGAGAGAGGGAGAGAGGGAGGGAGAGAGAGAGGGAGGGAGAGAGAGGGGGAGAGAGAGAGAGAGAGAGAGAGAGAGAGAGAGAGAGAGAGAGAGAGAGAGAGAGAGAGAGAGAGAGAGAGAGAGGGAGAGAGGGAGGGAGAGAGGGAGGGAGAGAGAGAGAGAGGGAGAGAGAGAGAGAGAGAGAGAGAGAGAGAGAGAGAGAGAGAGAGAGAGAGAGAGAGAGAGAGAGAGAGAGAGAGAGAGAGAGAGAGAGAGAGAGAGAGAGAGAGAGAGAGAGAGAGAGAGAGAGAGAGAGAGAGAGAGAGAGAGAGAGAGAGAGAGAGAGAGAGAGAGAGAGAGAGAGTGGGAGAGAGAGAGAGAGAGTGGGAGAGAGAGAGAGAGAGTGGGAGAGAGAGAGAGATAGTGGGAGAGAGAGAGTGGGAGAGGGAGAGAGGGAGAGGGAGAGAGACAGTGGGAGAGGGAGAGTGGGAGAGGGAGAGAGGGAGAGGGAGAGAGATAGTGGGAGAGAGAGAGAGATAGTGGGAGAGGGAGAGTGGGAGAGGGAGAGAGGGAGAGGGAGAGAGGGAGAGGGAGAGGGAGAGAGGGAGTGGGAGAGAGGGAGAGTGGGGAGGGGTTAGAGAGTGTGCGATGCGGGGGACTGGGGGTGGGGGGGGGGGAGATGGCGACTAAGTCAGGTCAGGTCCGATGGTGAGGTCAAGATGGGGGGGGGGGGATAGTAAGGTCCTATCCCAGATGCCTTTTCCCCTGACTGGACAATTGTGTGTGTGTGTACGCGTGTGTGTGTCTGTTTTAGCGTGTGCACACTTGTGTGCGTGTATGTGTCAAGATATCCCTTATGCGTTACCACTGCCTAAATGAGCCACTCTGAGATTTTTAAATATATATGATATCCTGAACGAGAATTTGATAATCTTTTACCTCAATCTGTACACCTGATTAATTGACCAGAGAGGTGGGTACATACCAGTCTGCCTCCCGCTCACACAACCAGATGAGCGATGTATGATGACGATGGTTATCCGTTGTTGTCTCCCACTAGGTGATTCACTAAGTGCTGGTAGATTGATGAGGTCGTTCTTCTCTTTCAACACAAAGCTCTGGAGTCAGTCACTGTATCGTTATGTGACAGTTCACTAATTCACTGTACCACTGATCACAGTCACCACTCAACAGCACAATCAGGTAGCTCCACGGCGGGTCGTCCCACCCGGTCAGGTCACACACTTACATGCACCGGTGATGCCCTAGCTCCACTTTTGGTTTCTTCGCCAAATCTTCGCACTATCACTAGCGATATGACTATGCTATGTTGCACCCTGCTAGCTACACACTGCGAGAGGCCAAATACTATGATCTAGCCTCTATACTCCTTCAATGTCCCGAGAAATTGACGAATTTCCGCGGACCTCACTAATCGCGTGTGTCTCCTACCTTCTCCGCTACGCTGTGTGTGTGTGTGTGTGTGTGTACTCACCTAATTGTACTCACCTAATTGTGCTTGCGGGGGTTGAGCTATGGCTCTTTGGTCCCGCCTCTCAACCGTCAATCAACTGGTGTACAGATTCCTGAGCCTATTGGGCTCTATCATATCTACATTTGAAACTGTGTATGGAGTCAGCCTCCACCACATCACTTCCTAATGCATTCCATTTACTAACAACTCTGACACTGAAAAAGTTCTTTCTAACGTCTCTGTGGCTCATTTGGGTACTCAGCTTTCACCTGTGTCCCCTTGTTCGCGTCCCACCAGTGTTGAATAGTTCATCCTTGTTTACCCGGTCGATTCCCCTGAGGATTTTGTAGGTTGTGATCATGTCCCCCCTTACTCTTCTGTCTTCCAGTGTCGTAAGGTGCATTTCCCGCAGCCTTTCCTCATAACTCATGCCTCTTAGTTCTGGGACTAGTCTAGTAGCATTCCTTTGGACTTTTTCCAGCTTCGTCTTGTGCTTGACAAGGTACGGGCTCCATGCTGGGGCCGCATACTCCAAGATTGGTCTTACATATGTGGTGTACAAGATTCTGAATGATTCCTTACACAGGTTCCTGAACGCCGTTCTGATGTTAGCCAGCCTCGCATATGCCGCAGACGTTATTCTCTTTATGTGGGCTTCAGGAGACAGGTTTGGTGTGACATCAACTCCTAGATCTTTCTCTCTGTCTGTTTCATTAAGTACTTCATCTCCTATTCTGTATCCTGTGCCTGGCCTCCTGTTTCCACTGCCTAGTTTCATTACTTTGCATTTACTCGGGTTGAACTTCAACAGCCATTTGTTGGACCATTCACTCAGTCTATCCAGGTCATCTTGTAGCCTCCTACTATCATCCTCTGTTTCAATCCTCCTCATAATTTTTGCATCGTCGGCAAACATTGAGAGGAACGAATCTATACCCTCTGGGAGATCATTTACATATACCAGAAACAGTATAGGTCCAAGGACTGACCCCTGCGGGACTCCACTTGTGACGTCTCGCCAATCTGAGACCTCACCCCTCACACAGACTCGTTGTCTCCTGTTGCTTAGGTACTCCTCTATCCACCGGAGTACCTTCCCTCTCACTCCAGTCTGCATCACCAACTTTCGCACTAGCCTCTTGTGTGGCACTGTATCAAAGGCTTTCTGACAATCCAAAAATATGCAGTCTGCCCACCCTTCTCTTTCTTGCCTTATTTTTGTTGCCTGGTCGTAGAATTCAAGTAACCCTGTGAGGCAGGACCTGCCATCCCTGAACCCATGTTGATGCTGTGTTACAAAGTTCCTTCGCTCCAGATGCTCCACTAGTTTTTTTCGCACAATCTTCTCCATCAGCTTGCATGGTATGCAGGTTAGGGACACTGGCCTGTAGTTCAGTGCCTCCTGTCTATCCCCTTTCTTGTATATCGGGACTACGTTAGCTGCTTTCCAAATATCTGGCAGTTCCCCTGTTGCCAGTGATTTGTTATACACTATGGAGAGTGGTAGGCTCAGTTCTCTTGCTCCTTCCTTTAGAACCCAAGGGGAGATTCCATCTGGGCCTATAGCCTTCGTCACGTCCAACTCTAGTAAACACTTCCTTACTTCCCCACTGGTAATCTCAAACTCTTCCAGTGGTTCCTGGTTAGCTATTCCCTCTTTTATCTCTGGGATTTCTCCTTGCTCTAAGGTGAAGACCTCTTGGAACTTCTTATTCAGTTCCTCACACACTTCCTTGTCGTTTGTAGTGAATCCACTGCCCCTATCCTTAATTTCATAACCTGTTCCTTTACTGTTGTTTTTCTCTTGATGTAGCTATGCAGCAATTTAGGCTGAGTCTTTGCCTTGCTTGCGATGTCATTTTCGTATTGTTTTTCTGCCTCTCTTCTCGTCCTGACATATTCATTACTGGCATTCTGGTATCTTTCTCTGCTCTCCAGTGTCCTATTATTCCTATAGTTTCTCCATGCCCTTTTACTTTGCTGCTTAGCAAGCTTACAGCTCTGATTAAACCATGGGTTTCTCATCTTCATTTCACTGTTTTCCTTTTGGGATGGGACAAACTTGTTTGCTGCGTCCTTGCATTTTTGCGTGATGTAGTCCATCATATCTTGGGCCGTCTTTTCCCTGAGCTCTGTTTCCCATGCTATATCTGTTAGGAATTTTCTCATCTCCTCATATTTTCCCTTTCGGTATGCTAACCTTTTGGTTTCGGTATCCCTCCTCGAGTTCAATAACCCTTCTTCAATCAGGTACTCAAACACCAATACACTGTGGTCGCTCATTCCTACTGGGGCCTCAAAACTGATTTCTCTTATGCCGGTCGGGGGAGCCGGTCGGCCGAGCGGACAGCACGCGGGACTTGTGATCCTGTGGTCCTGGGTTCGATCCCAGGCGCCGGCGAGAAACAATGGGCAGAGTTTCTTTCACCCTATGCCCCTGTTACCTAGCAGTAAAATAGGTACCTGGGTGTTAGTCAGCTGTCACGGGCTGCTTCCTGGGGGTGGAGGCCTGGTCGAGGACCGGGCCGCGGGGACACTAAAGCCCCGAAATCATCTCAAGATAACCTCAAGATATGTCAGAGTCGTTCAGGGTGAAGACCAGGTCGAGTCTCGCTGGTTTGTCATTTCCTCTCATCCTTGTGGGTTCTCTGACATGCTGGGTTAAGAAGTTTCTAGTCATCACCTCCAGTAGTTTGGCTCTCCACGTATCCTCGCCTCCATGCGGTTCCTTGTTCTCCCAATCAATCCTTCCGTGATTGAAGTCCCCCATGATGAGCAGGTGGGATCTATTTCTACAGGCAGCAGAGGCTGCCCTCTCAATTATAGTGTTAACTGCCTTGTTGTTGTTTCCGTACTCTTGACTGGGTCTTCTGTCATTTGGTGGAGGGTTATATATTACTGCTACTACTATCCTTGGTCCTCCCATTGTCATGGTGCATGCTATGTAGTCTCTGAAACCCTCACAGCCCGGGATATCCCTCTCCGTTAAAATTCCATTCCTTTCTCATTAGTAGGGCCACTCCTCCTCCTCCCCTACCTTCCCTCTCTTTCCTTATTACTGTGTACTCCTGGGGAAACACGGCATTCTTTATGATTCCAGAGAGTTTTGCTTCAGTGAGTCGAAGTACATCTGGGTTCACTTCTTGTGCTCTTTCCTTTAGTTCACTTGCCTTGCTTGTGGTCCCATCTATGTTCGAGTACATTGCCCTGAAACTGACTCTCTTCTGCTTCTCCACTGGGGGGGAACGATGGGGTCTGGGGTGAGCGAGAGCTGGGAGGATCTGGTACAGGGAGACTGGTGGAAGAGGAAGGGCTTGGGGGGTGGGAGGGAGGGGGAGGGTAGGGGGGGGGTGAGAGGGGGAGGGTAGGGGGGGTGGGTGAGAGGGGGAGGGTTCGAGGGGGTGAAAGGCGGAGGGTTGAGGGGGTAAGAGGAGGAGGTTAGGGGGGATGGGGGAGAAGGGGGGGTTTGGGAGGGCAGTAAAGGGGGGAAGGCTTGGGGGGCATGGGGGGAAAGGGAAGGCTGAGGTGGGTGAGGAAGAGGGGAGGGTTTTGGGGTGTGGTGGAGAGGGGAAGGCTTAGGTGGGGTGGGGGAGAGTGGGGGCGGGGGAGAACGGAGGGCTAGGGGGATGGGGGAGAAGGGAGGTCCTGGGGGGAGGGGGGAGTGGGAGGAGAGGGATGAGTTGGAGGAGAGGGGTGGGTGGGGGAGGGTGCCTTAGGTGGGTACTTAGTGGGGGGCTGACAGAGGTTGGGGCAGGTAGGTTGTCTGTCGGGTAGAATGTGAGGGTGGTGCCGCACTCCCTGTGTGTGTGTGTGTGTGTGCGTGTGTGTGTGTGTGTGTGTGTGTGTGTGTGTGTGTGTGTGTGTGTGTGTGTGTGTGTGTGTGTGTGTGTGTGTGTGTGTGTGTGTGTGTGTGTGTGTGTGTGTGTGTGTGTGTGTGTGTGTGTGTGTGTGTGTGTGTGTGTGTGTGTGTGTGTGTGTGTGTGTGTGTGTGTGTGTGTGTGTGTGTGTGTGTGTGTGTGTGTGTGTGTGTGTGTGTGTGTGTGTGTGTGTGTGTGTGTGTGTGTGTGTGTGTGTGTGTGTGTGTGTGTGTGTGTGTGTGTGTGTGTGTGTGTGTGTGTGTGTGTGTGTGTGTGTGTGTGTGTGTGTGTGTGTGTGTGTGTGTGTGTGTGTGTGTGTGTGTGTGTGTGTGTGTGTGTGTGTGTGTGTGTGTGTGTGTGTGTGTGTGTGTGTGTGTGTGTGTGTGTGTGTGTGTGTGTGTGTGTGTGTGTGTGTGTGTGTGTGTGTGTGTGTGTGTGTGTGTGTGTGTGTGTGTGTGTGTGTGTGTGTGTGTGTGTGTGTGTGTGTGTGTGTGTGTGTGTGTGTGTGTGTGTGTGTGTGTGTGTGTGTGTGTGTGTGTGTGTGTGTGTGTGTGTGTGTGTGTGTGTGTGTGTGTGTGTGTGTGTGTGTGTGTGTGTGTGTGTGTGTGTGTGTGTGTGTGTGTGTGTGTGTGTGTGTGTGTGTGTGTGTGTGTGTGTGTGTGTGTGTGTGTGTGTGTGTGTGTGTGTGTGTGTGTGTGTGTGTGTGTGTGTGTGTGTGTGTGTGTGTGTGTGTGTGTGTGTGTGTGTGTGTGTGTGTGTGTGTGTGTGTGTGTGTGTGTGTGTGTGTGTGTGTGTGTGTGTGTGTGTGTGTGTGTGTGTGTGTGTGTGTGTGTGTGTGTGTGTGTGTGTGTGTGTGTGTGTGTGTGTGTGTGTGTGTGTGTGTGTGTGTGTGTGTGTGTGTGTGTGTGTGTGTGTGTGTGTGTGTGTGTGTGTGTGTGTGTGTGTGTGTGTGTGTGTGTGTGTGTGTGTGTGTGTGTGTGTGTGTGTGTGTGTGTGTGTGTGTGTGTGTGTGTGTGTGTGTGTGTGTGTGTGTGTGTGTGTGTGTGTGTGTGTGTGTGTGTGTGTGTGTGTGTGTGTGTGTGTGTGTGTGTGTGTGTGTGTGTGTGTGTGTGTGTGTGTGTGTGTGTGTGTGTGTGTGTGTGTGTGTGTGTGTGTGTGTGTGTGTGTGTGTGTGTGTGTGTGTGTGTGTGTGTGTGTGTGTGTGTGTGTGTGTGTGTGTGTGTGTGTGTGGTGTGTGTGTGTGTGTGTGTGTGTGTGTGTGTGTGTGTGTGTGTGTGTGTGTGTGTGTGTGTGTGTGTGTGTGTGTGTGTGTGTGTGTGTGTGTGTGTGTGTGTGTGTGTGTGTGTGTGTGTGTGTGTGTGTGTGTGTGTGTGTGTGTGTGTGTGTGTGTGTGTGTGTGTGTGT
Source organism: Procambarus clarkii (assembly GCF_040958095.1). Lineage (NCBI taxonomy): Eukaryota > Metazoa > Arthropoda > Malacostraca > Decapoda > Cambaridae > Procambarus > Procambarus clarkii. The sequence goes on from NC_091219.1 coordinate 7,465,474, forward strand.
GTGTGTGTGTGTGTGTGTGTGTGTGTGTGTGTGTGTGTGTGTGTGGTGTGTGTGTGTGTGTGTGTGTGTGGTGTGTGTGTGTGTGTGTGTGTGTGTGTGTGTGTGTGTGTGTGTGTGTGTGTGTGTGTGTGTGTGTGTGTGTGTGTGTGTGTGTGTGTGTGTGTGTGTGTGTGTGTGTGTGTGTGTGTGTGTGTGTGTGTGTGTGTGTGTGTGTGTGTGTGTGTGTGTGTGTGTGTGTGTGTGTGTGTGTGTGTGTGTGTGTGTGTGTGTGTGTGTGTGTGTGTGTGTGTGTGTGTGTGTGTGTGTGTGTGTGTGTGTGTGTGTGTGTGTGTGTGTGTGTGTGTGTGTGTGTGTGTGTGTGTGTGTGTGTGTGTGTGTGTGTGTGTGTGTGTGTGTGTGTGTGTGTGTGTGTGTGTGTGTGTGTGTGTGTGTGTGTGTGTGTGTGTGTGTGTGTGTGTGTGTGTGTGTGTGTGTGTGTGTGTGTGTGTGTGTGTGTGTGTGCGTGCGTGTGTGCGTGCGTGCGTGCGTGCGTGCGTGCGTGCGTGCGTGCGTGCGTGCGTGCGTGCGTGCGTGCGTGCGTGCGTGCGTGCGTGCGTGCGTGCGTGCGTGCGTGCGTGCGTGCGTGCGTGCGTGTGTGTGTGTGTGTGTGTGTGTGTGTGTGTGTGTGTGTGTGTGTGTGTGTGTGTGTGTGTGCGTGCGTGTGTGTGTGTGTGTGTGTGTGTGTGTGTGTGTGTGTGTATGTGCGTGTGTGTGTGTGTGTGTGTGTACTCACCTAGTTGTGCTTGCTGGGAGTTGAGCTCTGGCTCTTTGGTCCCGCCTCTCAACTGTCAATAAACAGGTGTACAGGTTCCTGAGCCTATTGGGCTCTATCATATCTACACCTGAAACTGTATATGGAGTCAGCCACCACCACATTGCTTCCTAATGCATTCAATTTGTCAACCACTCTGACACTAAAAAAGTTCTTTCTAATATCTCTGTGGCTCATTTGGGCATTCAGTTTCCACCAGTGTCCTCTAGTGCGTGTGCCCCTTGTGTTAAATAGCCTGTCTTTATCAACCCTGTCGATTCCCTTGAGAATCTTGAATGTGGTGATCATGTCCTAACTCTTCTGTCTTCCAACAAAGTGAGGTTTAATTCCCGTAGTCTCTCCTCGTAGCTCATACCTCTCAGCTTGGGTAGTAGTCTGGTGGCAAACCTTTGAACCTTTTCCAGTTTAGTCTTATGCTTGACTAGATATGGACTCCCATGCTGGAGCCGCATACTCCAGGATTGGTCTGACATAAGTGGTATATACTCTTCTGAAAGATTCCGTACACTAGTTTCTATAGGCCGTTCTTATGCTAGAAAACCTGGCATATGCTGCTGATGTTATCCTCTTGATGTGAGCTTCAGAGGACAGGTCTGGCGTGATATCAACCCGCAGGTTTTTTTTCTCTCTCTGAATCTTGAAGTAATTCATCTCCCAAATGATACCTTGTATCTGGTCTCCTGCTTCCTACCGCTATCTTCATTACATTACATTTGCTTGGGTTAAACTCTAACAACCATTTGTTCGGCCATTCCTGCAGCTTGTCCAGGTCTTCTTGAAGCCTCAAGTTGTCCTCCTCTGTCTTAATCCTTCTCATAATTTTGGCGTCGTCAGCAAACATTGAGAGGAATGAGTCTATACCCTTTGGGAGATCATTTGCGTATATCAGAAACAGGATAAGTCCGAGTACAGAGCCCTGTGGGACTCCACTGGTGACTTCACACCATTCTGAGGTCTCACCCCTCACCCCTCACTGTAACTCTCTGCTTCCTATTGCTTAGGTACTCCCTTATCCACTGGAGCGCCCTACCAGTTACTCCTGCCTGTTTCTCCAGCTTATACATCAATCTTTTATGGGGTACTGTGTCAAAAGCTTTCCGACAGTCCAAAAAATGCAGTCCGCCCATCGTTCTCTTTCTTGCTTAATCTTTGTCACCTGATTGTAGAATTCTATCAAGCCTGTAAGGCAAGATTTTCCTTCCCTGAACCCATGTTGCTGGGATGTCACGAAGTCTCTTCTCTCCTGATGTATTACTATTTTTTTTCTCACAATCTTCTCCATCACTTTGCATGGAATACAAGTTAAAAACACTGACCTGTAGTTCAGTGCCTCCTGTCTGTCATCATTTTTGTATATTGGTACTACATTAGTAGTCTTCCATATTTCTGGTAGGTCTCCTGTTTCCAGTGACATACTATACACTATGGAGAGTGGCAAGCAAAGTGCTCCTGCACACTCTTTCAATATCCATGGTGAGATTCCTTCAGCCCAACAGCTTTTCTCACGTCCAGCTCCATTAGGCGCTTCTTGACCTCATCTCTTGTAATTTCGAACCTTTCCAAGGTCACCTGGTTTGCTGCCACCTCTCCTAGCGCCATGAATTCTCCCTGTTCTATTGTAAAGACCTCGTGGAACCTTTTGTTGAGTTCTTCACACACCTCTTTGTCATTCTCTGTGTACCTCTCCTCGCCAATCCTAAGTTTCATCACCTGTTCCTTCACTGTTGTCTTCCTCCTGATGTAACTGTGTAGTAACTTTGGTTCGGTCTTGACTTTATTAGCTATATCATTTTCATACCTTTTCTCAGCGGCTGTTCTCACACTAACATGCTCGTTCCTGGTTCTCTGGTATCTCTCTCTACTTTCTGGTGTTCTGTTATTATGGAAGTTCCTCCATGCCCTTTTGTTCAGCTCCTTTGCTTTCATACATTCCCTATTAAACCACGGATTCTTCTTTTGCTTCTCTGTTTATTCCTGTCAGGCATTGACAAACCTGCTTACAGCCTCCTGACACTTTTGGGTGACATAGTCCATCATGTCTTGTACGGACTTGGTTCTGAGTTCTGTGTCCCAATGTATATCCCTTTGAAATTTATTCATCTCCTCATAGTTTCTCTTTCGGTACGCCAGCCTTTTGTTTCCCAGTTCTTTTTTAGGGGTGATAATTCCTAGCTCAACCAGGTACTCAAAGCTCAATACACTATGATCACTCATTCCCAAGGGGGCTTCCAACTTAACTTCCCTTATACCCGAGTCATTTAGGGTAAATATCAGATCGAGCATGGCTGGTTCATCCCCTCCTCTCGTTCTTGTCGGTCCCTTGACGTGTTGACTTAGAAAGTTTCTTGTTGCCACATCCAGCAGCTTTGCTCTCCATGTGTCTGGTCCTCCATGTGGGTCTCTGTTCCCCCAATCTATCTTCCCATGGTTGAAGTCTCCCATGATTAGTAGTCTGGATCCGTTCCTGCTAGCCACGGAAGCTGCTCTCTCTATTATATTGATGGTGGCCAAGTTGTTTCTATCATATTCCTGTCTGGGTCTTCTGTCGTTCGGTGGGGGGTTATATATGACTACTACTATAATTTTTTGTCCTCCAGTTGCTATGGTGCCTGATATGTAGTCACAAAAACCTTCACAATTCTGAATTACCATCTCATCAAAACTCCAACCTTCCTCTTATTAGCAAAGCCACACCACCTCCTCCTCCTCTCCCTTCTCTCTCTTTCCTCACTACATATTAGCCCTGTGGAAACACTGCATTTGTTATGGTTTTCGTTAGTTTTGTTTCTGTGAGTGCTATTATGTCTGGGTTTCCTTCTAGTGTCCATTCTCCAAGTTCACTTGTTTTATTTGTAATTCCATTTATGTTAGTGTACATTGCCTTGAAGCTCACTTTCTTCTGGTCATTTTCTTGTCCCCTTCTTGGCGAGCATTCTGCTGGTGTGAAAAGCTGTTCCGTGGGTAAGAAGATCTGTGAGGTAGTTTGCAGGGTCTCAGAGGATTTTGGGGTGGGGGGTGGTGGTATAAGTGAAGGGGGTACAGGTAGGGTGTGGGTTAAGGAGATAGGGGGGACCTGGAGGATATGGGGTGAGGGGGAGGAGGGATAGGGAGAGTATGGGATGAAGGGGGAAGGGGGACCGGGGGGAAAGGTGGGAGGGGGGACATGATGGGAATGGGAGAGGGGTGACAGGGTCAGAATGGGGTTGGGGGGAGGGAGGGTTGGGTGGGGGCAGGTACGGTGAGAAAAAGGAAGGGTTTCTATGCAGAGGTGGGTGGTGGTGTTGCCCTCCCCTCTGGTGTTGCTGGGATGCTGGTCTTGGGTTCGCCTCTTGTCTCTGGGACTGTTGTGTTGGGGGCTGTGATTTCCTGGTTTAATCCTCTCTCCCTGTGCTTCCTCCTTGCCTCTGCTGCCCTGGCTCTCTCCTCCTTTGTCCTGTCCCTCTGCATGAATACTTGTTTGTATCCCTCCAAACTTCTCTTCCCTTCAAACTCTCTCACTTCTCTCCCAAGTGAGAGAGAGGCCATGAGGTCAAACACATGATCTCTGGCCGTTGGCTGGTAGGGACTACCAGCTGGTCGACGTTAGCCCAATCGTCTTCTTCCTTTAACTTTCTGGGTCTGTATCTACGATAGAAGATATGATTATCTAAGAAAAGCCCAGGGATAGAATCTAATTGAGTCTGGGCCTGAAAGAATACAGGTGTTAGGGATAGATCTTTTCTCTGCAACTTACGGAACTCCACTAAGTTGAGATTCGGTGGGAGGCCCTAAGAATCTTGAGGGAAAGCTGGAGCTTCTGGCTGCGGTCGAGTGGCTTTGGCATGAGTCGTCAACATGACTGGCTGGGAATTGTCCTCTGAATCGTTGGTCGATTGAACCTCCTTTGCAACGTATTTCATAACAGGGTTTTCCATGGAAGAGTCAAATACCTGTGGTTTGACACTGATGATGAGGGTCGTGGGATGTTGATCTTCTGCCAAGTCGTTGCCCAGGAGTAGTTGAATTCCTATCCTGGGGAAAGTATTCTCCCTGATGGTGACTTGGACTCCACCACGAATGAACGAGCAATCCAGGTGGACTCTAGTGAGAGGGTTGCAGTGAGGTGAGTGATGAGGACAGTTTCTCCGGTGTAGGGGACGTTGGGTGCAGCTGTTTTGAGGAGTATCGATTGTAGAGCAGCTGTGTTCCTCAAGATGTTCACTTGGATCCTTCCCTCCGAATCTCCACCACTGGCAGAGACAGTTCCGGGGTTAGGTGTCTGTGGAAGAGAGAAAAATCAGAAGGGGCACATGAATATTCATAACTGGTTTATGAGGTTGAGGAGGAGGTGGTTGGGCTTGTGGGCCTCACTGCTGGACTTACAGTGAGGATTGGTACACATTTTTATGGAATGCCCATACACGTTGCAGTATCCGCAGTATAAGGAGTAGTCCACATCAGCAGAACTCACTTTAGCAGGACTGGACCAAGATGACGTACTGGGAGATGTGTCTGATGACGATCGGTGAATTAGTCTATAGGTGTCATCCAGCTGTGCACACTTAGTAAGGTCGGTCTCTCCTTTGTCTGAAAGGTAGCGATGTATAGGAGTAGGAACACGACGAAGGAATTCTTCCATCAAGATGAGGTTGAGGAGATCTGCAAAGGTGTTGATTTGGGCTGATTCCAGCCACTTCATGAAATATCTTTTTTATTTTAAGCAAATTCTAAATACGTAGTAGCACTAGACTTGACGTTGTTCCTAAATCTACGTATGTAACTCTCTTCTGATAGAAGGTAGGCATCAAGCACTACCTGTTTCAACACAAGATAGTCAGTCTCTGTAGCTAGAGAGCTGAGGATCAAGGTAGCTCTACCTGTCAAATGAGATTTGAGAAGTACAGACCACTGATCCTGAGGTCAGCTGAGTTGATGAACTAGAGCCTCAAATGAGGTAAATAATGCATCCACCTCAGTTTCTACAAAAGGCGGCATTAACTTAATGGCGTGAGAAACATTGAAATGTACCGGGAGTTTAGCTTCTGTTTCCTGGCGATGAGTGACGTGGGAGGTTTCAAGGACAAGCTCTTGACGTCGGAGCTCTAGTCTCTCTTGGTCACGTTCACGTTCCAATGCAACTCGTTGTTCAGCGATTTGGAGTTTAAGTTCAAGTTGTTCTTTTTGGAGGGCTGCTTCTGCTTCCCGTTCTCATACCTGAAGAGCTTTCTTCTGTCGTTCACGTTCTATGTTGGCTAACTATATCTTCAACTTTATGGCTGTCAGGGCGGCCTTATCTGCAATTAAAGGTTGTTCGTGCGCCGGCGATGTGAATCGGTCGTTGTCTACCAGGAAATCTAGAATCACATTATGGAGGTCAGTTTTAGTGGCTCCATGAGGAGGAAAAAGGTGTTATTCAGTAGTGAGAGTCAGCAGTTCCGCCTTAGTAGCACGGATCAGGGTTCCTACTTCATCTTCTGGGTTATGACGGAATGCAGCGAGTTTAAATTTTGTGAATGAATTAAAGACAAGCAAACTATAGAGAATCTCTTTCTGCAAGTGAACCAATGTACGAGTTGGTAGATTGACAAAATGACGTGGCAAGACTGTCAACTTTAACTATCCTGTGTGGATTTACAATTATAAGAACATAAGAACAAAGGCAACTGCAGAAGGCCTATTGGCCCATACGAGGCAGCTCCTATTTATAACCACACAATCCCACTCATATACATGTCCAACCCGCGCTTGAAACAATCGAGGGACCCCACCTCCACAATGTTACGCGGCAATTGGTTCCACAAATCAACAACCCTGTTACTGAACCAGTATTTACCCAAGTCTTTCCTAAATCAAAACTTATACAATTTATACCCATTGTTTCGTGTTCTGTCTTGTGTTGATACTTTTAATACCCTATTAATATCCCCTTTGTTATGTCCATTCACCCACTTGTAAACCTCTATCATGTCACCCCTAACTCTTCGCCTTTCCAGTGAATGCAACTTAAGCTTTGTTAATCTTTCTTCATATGAAAGATTTCAAATTTGGGGAATTAACTTAGTCATCCTACGCAGGACACGTTGAAGTGAATTTATATCCATTCTATAATATGGCGAACAAAACTGAACTGCATAATCTAAATGGGGCCTAACTGTAGCAAGATATAGCTTGAGAACCGCACCAGGTGTCTTGTTACTAGCGCTGCAATTAATAAATTCAAGTGTCCGATTTGCCTTATTACGAACATTTATGCATTGATCCTTTTGTTTTAAATTCTTACTAATCATAACTCCCAGATCCCTTTCGCAATCCGACTTCGTAATCTCAACACCATCTACTCGTATCTTGTAACTCTATCATCATTACCTAACCTCAGAACTTTACATTTATCAGCATTAAACTGCATCTGCCAATCCTTTGACCATTTCAAAACCCTATCTAGATCAACTTCTGCAGTTGCCTTCTGGGTCAAATTGATTGGAAAGTTGTTTCATAGACAACTGGGAACACTTCTATGGAAGAAATGAAATGTATGCTCGTGATGGGGTGCATCTATCGAGAGCTGGGGTTGTTGCTGTTGCGAACTCGTTAGAAGAAGTGGTTAGAGGTGTTTGTTTGGGTTTAAACTGTTAGTAGATAGAGGTATGGGAATTGATTTGGAGGAAGGAGGTAATAAAAGTATGTGTTTGTGGGAGAAAGGAATTGGCAAAACGATCAGGGAAAGAGAAGGTCCGCAAAATAACAATTCACTTAGGGTATATTACACTAACAGTAGAAGTCTAAGAAATAAAATTAACGAATTAAATGCTCTTGTCTGCACAGAAAGAATAGATATTATTGCACTTACCGAAACGTGGATGAATGTAGAAAATAGAGAACTATTAGCTGAATATCAAATATATGGATTTAAACTATTTCACACAGATAGATATATTAGACGAGGAGGTGGAGTAGCCATATATGTTAGGGACAATTTGAAATGTAGTCTAAGAACATAAGAACATAAGAACAAAGGTAACTGCAGAAGGCCTATTGGCCCATACGAGGCAGCTCCTATTCTATAACCACCCAATCCCACTCATATACTTGTCCAACCCGTGCTTGAAACAATCGAGGGACCCCACCTCCACAATGTTACGCGGCAATTGGTTCCACAAATCAACAACCCTGTTACTGAACCAGTATTTACCCAAGTCTTTCCTAAATCTAAACTTATCCAATTTATATCCATTGTTTCGTGTTCTGTCCTGTGTTGATACTTTTAATACCCTATTAATATCCCCCCGGTTATGTCCATTCATCCACTTGTAAACCTCTATCATGTCACCCCTAACTCTTCGCCTTTCCAGTGAATGCAACTTAAGCTTTGTTAATCTTTCTTCATATGAAAGATTTCTAATTTGGGGAATTAACTTAGTCATCCTACGCTGGACACGTTCAAGTGAATTTATATCCATTCTATAATATGGCGACCAAAACTGAACTGCATAATCTAAATGGGGCCTAACTAGAGCAAGATATAGCTTGAGAACCACACCAGGTGTCTTGTTACTAACGCTGCGATTAATAAATCCAAGTGTCCGATTTACCTTATTACGAACATTTATGCATTGATCCTTTTGTTTTAAATTCTTACTAATCATAACTCCCAGATCCCTTTCGCAATCCGACTTCGCAATCACAACACCATCTAGCTCGTATCTTGTAACTCTATCATCATTACCTAACCTCAGAACTTTACATTTATCAGCATTAAACTGCATCTGCCAATCCTTTGACCATTTCAAAACCCTATCTAGATCAACTTGAAGTGATAGTGAGTCCTCCTCCGAATTAATTTCCCTACCGATTTTCGTATCATCGGCAAATTTGCAAATGTTGCTACTCAAACCTGAATCTAAATCATTTATATATATTATAAACAACAGAGGTCCCAGGACAGAGCCTTGAGGCACTCCACTTACAACATTTTCCCACTCTGACTTGATTCCATTTATACTAACTCTCTGTTTCCTTTGGTATAGCCATGCCCTAATCCAGCTTAATATAGCACCCCCAATACCATGAGACTCTATTTTTTTAATCAGTCTTTCATGTGGCACTGTATCAAAAGCTTTGCTAAAGTCAAGGTATACAACATCGCAATCCTTACCACTATCAACTGCCTCAACAATGCTAGAATAAAAAGATAACAAATTTGTTAAACATGAACGGCCATTTATAAAACCATGTTGCGACTCAATTATTAATTTAGTCTCAAAGAGGGAATCAAAACAGAGCCACACACAGAAACTATTTGGATTGAATTAAACGAAAAAGCTAATAATATTATAATAGGAGTAATATATAGGCCACCAAATTTAGACAGAATGGAAGCAAAGCATCTATGGGATGAAATATCTAGAGCATCTAGATCTAACAGTATTTATGTCATGGGTGACTTTAATTTTAGCGGAATAAACTGGTTGAACAAAACAGGGAATAGTGAAGCAGAAGATTTTCTAGAATTAATTGACGATTGCTTTCTTACGCAACACATTAAGGAACCAACACGGGAAAATAATATTTTAGATTTAGTGTTAACTAACAGGGAAACGCAAATTAATGACATCGAAATAGGGAGTGAGCTAGGGAGCAGTGATCACAAAGAAATCAGATTTAGCATAGAATGGAATAGACCAGTAGGAGAAAATTCTGTTAAAGTGCCAGATTTTCGAAAAGCTGATTTTAATAGCCTAAGAAATTTTTTGGGTCAAATTGATTGGAAAGTCTTGGGTATGGGGTGTGGGCCGGTCTTGGAGCGAGACATGAACCCAGCGATAGGTGACTTAAATGGGGATTTCGATGTGGATTCAATATATAACTTATTTAAGATTATTCTAAACAAAGCACAGGAACGTAGTATACCATACAAATTGAATAGATCGAATACTAATGACCCAAAGTGGATAATAAAGAATTTGAAGAACCTTATAGGTAAAAAGAGAGCTTGGTACAAAAGGATTAAAAATGGGGAGGTCACTTTAGAACAGGAATTCGTACAACTGGTTAGAAATGTTAAAAAAGAGATAAGGAAAGCAAAAAGAAACTATGAAGTTCGCATAGCAGGGCAAGCAAAGACAAATCCTAAAGGGTTTTTTCAGTTATATCGTACCAAGACTAGGGAAAGGATAGGTCCATTAAAAACTGAGACAGGTCAAATAACAGATAGTGATGAAGAGATGAGTAGTATTTTTAATAAATATTTTGTATCTGTATTTACTAAAGAGGAACTTAACAATATGCCTTCAGCCGAACAAGTCTATGTGGGTGGGGACGAGGACAGGTTGACGAGTTTAGCAGTTACCAGGGAGGATGTTCTTAAACAAATAGTAAAACTCAAACCAAACAAATCCCCAGGGCCGGATGAAGTGTTTGCCAGGGTGCTTAAAGAATGCAAAGAGGAGCTTTGTGACCCACTGTCAACCATATTTAATAAATCAATAGAGACAGGCAGAGTGCCAGAGTTTTGGAAAGTTGCTAATGTGATACCAGTTTTTAAGAAAGGAGATAGATCACTTGCGTCTAACTATCGACCAATTAGCCTAACGTCTATTGTGGGAAAGTTACTCGAATCTATAATAGCAAATAAAATTCGTCTTCATCTTGAAAAACATAAATTAATAATTGAGTCGCAACATGGTTTTATAAATGGCCGTTCATGTTTAACAAATTTGTTATCTTTTTATTCTAGCATTGTTGAGGCAGTTGATAGTGGTAAGGATTGCGATGTTGTATACCTTGACTTTAGCAAAGCTTTTGATACAGTGCCACATGAAAGACTGATTAAAAAGATAGAGTCTCATGGTATTGGGGGTGCTATATTAAGCTGGATTAGGGCATGGCTATACCAAAGGAAACAGAGAGTTAGTATAAATGGAATCAAGTCAGAGTGGGAAAATGTTGTAAGTGGAGTGCCTCAAGGCTCTGTCCTGGGACCTCTGTTGTTTATAATATATATAAATGATTTAGATTCAGGTTTGAGTAGCAACATTTGCAAATTTGCCGATGATACGAAAATCGGTAGGGAAATTAATTCGGAGGAGGACTCTCTATCACTTCAAGTTGATCTAGATAGGGTTTTGAAATGGTCAAAGGATTGGCAGATGCAGTTTAATGCTGATAAATGTAAAGTTCTGAGGTTAGGTAATGATGATAGAGTTACAAGATACGAGCTAGATGGTGTTGTGATTGCGAAAGGGATCTGGGAGTTATGATTAGTAAGAATTTAAAACAAAAGGATCAATGCATAAATGTTCGTAATAAGGCAAATCGGACACTTGGATTTATTAATCGCAGCGTTAGTAACAAGACACCTGGTGTGGTTCTCAAGCTATATCTTGCTCTAGTTAGGCCCCATTTAGATTATGCAGTTCAGTTTTGGTCGCCATATTATAGAATGGATATAAATTCACTTGAACGTGTCCAGCGTAGGATGACTAAGTTAATTCCCCAAATTAGAAATCTTTCATATGAAGAAAGATTAACAAAGCTTAAGTTGCATTCACTGGAAAGGCGAAGAGTTAGGGGTGACATGATAGAGGTTTACAAGTGGATGAATGGACATAACCGGGGGATATTAATAGGGTATTAAAAGTATCAACACAGGACAGAACACGAAACAATGGGTATAAATTGGATAAGTTTAGATTTAGGAAAGACTTGGGTAAATACTGGTTCAGTAACAGGGTTGTTGATTTGTGGAACCAATTGCCGCGTAACATTGAGGAGGTGGGGTCCCTCGATTGTTTCAAGCACGGGTTGGACAAGTATATGAGTGGGATTGGGTGGTTATAGAATAGGAGCTGCCTCGTATGGGCCAACAGGCCTTCTGCAGTTGCCTTTGTTCTTATGTTCTTATGTTCTTATGTCTTGGGTATGGGGTGTGGGCCGGTCTTGGAGCGAGACATGAACCCAGCGATAGGTGACTTAAATGGAGATTTCGATGTGGATTCAATATATAACTTATTTAAGAATATTCTAAACAAAGCACAGGAACGTAGTATACCATATAAATTGAATAGATCGAATACTAATGACCAAAAGTGGATAACAAAGAATTTGAAGAACCTTATAGGTAAAACTCTTTTTACCTATAAGGTAAAACTAACCTGTTAACCTGTTTCCTGTTAACCTGTTTCCCTGTTAACTAACAGGGAAACACAAATTAATGACATCGAAATAGGGAGTGAGCTAGGGAACAGTGATCACTGATCACATAAGGTCGGTCAGGTGAATTCACAGTGAGAGGTTGTGTTAACCGGAGCTCCTGAGTGTTGTTATATTATCATAGCAATATGGAAGTTGTAGTTAAGGACCTGGTGACTCTAGTGGGAGCCCTGAGGACAGAGTTGGACTTTCTGCGGGAGGAGGTGCGTCAGCTTAAAGAACAACGAGAAGTAACGAAGGAGGAGACCAGCAGTAAAGGGACCTCGTCTTGGAGAGTTGTGAAAGACAGGGGCCTTAAGAAGACTTTGATAAAGCCGCCTTCAAACGCCATAGCAACCTCTAATTCATTTGACGTTTTGGAGGACGAGTGCTGTGGAGAGACTGTGGATCGCGCAAAAGGGAAAGCAACGAAGAGAAAGGAAGCGCAGGCCCCTCAGAGGGTAAAGGAAGTACCTAAGCAAACATTAGTTGTGGGAGATTCCCAGATAAGGTATTTGGATAGAACGTTTTGTGCTAGAGATAGGGGGAACAGGTTAAGGGTTTGCTATCCCGGAGCTGGCATTGGTGATATTATAAACAACATGAATGATATTATGGCTGGTAATGGGAACAATCCCATTATTTGCATTAGCGTGGGAGGAAATGATGTTGGTCGAGTTAGGAGTGAGGAACTGATTCAGAGGTATAAAACAGCCATAGAGTTAGTTAGGAGCAAGGGAGGAATCCCGATCATATGTGGCATTCTTCCAAGAAAGGGAGTGGGAAATGAATGGATATCGAGGGCACTTGGTGTCAATTGCCGGCTGGAAAGATATTGCAAATCAAATGCAATATCTTTCATAGACAACTGGGAACACTTCTATGGAAGAAATGAAATGTATGCTCGTGATGGGGTGCATCTATCGAGAGCTGGGGTTGTTGCTGTTGCGTACTCGTTAGAAGAAGTGGTTAGAGGTGTTTGTTTGGGTTTAAACTGTTAGTAGATAGAGGTATGGGAATTGATTTGGAGGAAGGAGGTAATAAAAGTATGTGTTTGTGGGAGAAAGGAATTGGCAAAACGACCAGGGAAAGAGAAGGTCCGCAAAATAACAATTCACTTAGGGTATATTACACTAACAGTAGAAGTCTAAGAAATAAAATTAACGAATTAAATGCTCTTGTCTGCACAGAAAAAATAGATATTATTGCACTTACCGAAACGTGGATGAATGTAGAAAATAGAGAACTATTAGCTGAATATCAAATATATGGATTTAAACTATTTCACACAGATAGATATATTAGACGAGGAGGTGGAGTAGCCATATATGTTAGGGACAATTTGAAATGTAGTCTCAAAGAGGGAATCAAAACAGAGCCACACACAGAAACTATTTGGATTGAATTAAACGAAAAAGCTAATAATATTATAATAGGAGTAATATATAGGCCACCAAATTTAGACAGAATGGAAGCAAAGCATCTATGGGATGAAATATCTAGAGCATCTAGATCTAACAGTATTTATGTCATGGGTGACTTTAATTTTAGCGGAATAAACTGGTTGAACAAAACAGGGAATAGTGAAGCAGAAGATTTTCTAGAATTAATTGACGATTGCTTTCTTACGCAACACATTAAGGAACCAACACGGGAAAATAATATTTTAGATTTAGTGTTAACTAACAGGGAAACGCAAATTAATGACATCGAAATAGGGAGTGAGCTAGGGAGCAGTGATCACAAAGAAATCAGATTTAGCATAGAATGGAATAGACCAGTAGGAGAAAATTCTGTTAAAGTGCCAGATTTTCGAAAAGCTGATTTTAATAGCCTAAGAAATTTTTTGGGTCAAATTGATTGGAAAGTCTTGGGTATGGGGTGTGGGCCGGTCTTGGAGCGAGACATGAACCCAGCGATAGGTGACTTAAATGGGGATTTCGATGTGGATTCAATATATAACTTATTTAAGATTATTCTAAACAAAGCACAGGAACGTAGTATACCATACAAATTGAATAGATCGAATACTAATGACCCAAAGTGGATAACAAAGAATTTGAAGAACCTTATAGGTAAAAAGAGAGCTTGGTACAAAAGGATTAAAAATGGGGAGGTCACTTTAGAACAGGAATTCGTACAACTGGTTAGAAATGTTAAAAAAGAGATAAGGAAAGCAAAAAGAAACTATGAAGTTCGCATAGCAGGGCAAGCAAAGACAAATCCTAAAGGGTTTTTTCAGTTATATCGTACTAAGACTAGGGAAAGGATAGGTCCATTAAAAACTGAGACAGGTCAAATAACAGATAGTGATGAAGAGATGAGTAGTATTTTTAATAAATATTTTGTATCTGTATTTACTAAAGAGGAACTTACCAATATGCCTTCAGCCGAACAAGTCTATGTGGGTGGGGACGAGGACAGGTTGACGAGTTTAACAGTTACCAGGGAGGATGTTCTTAAACAAATAGTAAAACTCAAACCAAACAAAACCCCAGGGCCGGATGAAGTGTTTGCCAGGGTGCTTAAAGAATGCAAAGAGGAGCTTTGTGACACACTGTCAACCATATTTAATAAATCAATAGAGTCAGTCAGAGTGCCAGAGTTTTGGAAAGTTGCTAATGTGATACCAGTTTTTAAGAAAGGAGATAGATCACTTGCGTCTAACTATCGACCAATTAGCCTAACGTCTATTGTGGGAAAGTTACTCGAATCTATAATAGCAAATAAAATTCGTCTTCATCTTGAAAAACATAAATTAATAATTGAGTCGCATCATGGTTTTATAAATGGCCGTTCATGTTTAACAAATTTGTTATCTTTTTATTCTAGCATTGTTGAGGCAGTTGATAGTGGTAAGGATTGCGATGTTGTGGAACCAATTGCCGCGTAACATTGTGGAGGTGGGGTCCCTCGATTGTTTCAAGCACGGGTTGGACAAGTATATGAGTGGGATTGGGTGGTTATAGAATAGGAGCTGCCTCGTATGGGCCAATAGGCCTTCTGCAGTTACCTTTGTTCTTATGTTCTTATGTTGTATACCTTGACTTTAGCAAAGCTTTTGATACAGTGCCACATGAAAGACTGATTAAAAAGATAGAGTCTCATGGTATTGGGGGTGCTATATTAAGCTGGATTAGGGCATGGCTATACCAAAGGAAACAGAGAGTTAGTATAAATGGAATCAAGTCAGAGTGGGAAAATGTTGTAAGTGGAGTGCCTCAAGGCTCTGTCCTGGGACCTCTGTTGTTTATAATATATATAAATGATTTAGATTCAGGTTTGAGTAGCAACATTTGCAAATTTGCCGATGATACGAAAATCGGTAGGGAAATTAATTCGGAGGAGGACTCACTATCACTTCAAGTTGATCTAGATAGGGTTTTGAAATGGTCAAAGGATTGGCAGATGCACAGCGGCCAGACAAGACCAGCACATCTCCATCTGGGGATATTCCACCAGGGAAGTCAACAGGGGTAGGTACAGTGGGGTGGCAATACTAATAAGAAGAGGGCTCTCCTACCGCCCCATTCTCATAGAAGACGACAACTTTCTTGCAATAGAACTCACCACTTCACACGGCCCCCTCATTGTCTGCACCGCATATCTACCACCTAGACTGGCCTACCTCCCCTCCATCCCTCTGAACAAGCTGCTCGACAGGAACCTCCCCACTATCATCGCAGGAGACCTGAATGCCCACCATCAGGCCTTATTCAACGCCCCTGACAGGCCAGACCTCAAGGGCAGGCAGCTCTTCAATCTAATGCAAAACCGGGACCTCTCCTTCCAAGGCCCCCACTTTAAGACGTTCTTTGCGGGCAACCATAGGGGCACCCCTGACATAGTGCTGACCAACAGAGATTGTGACCTGTTCCACTGCAGAGTAACCCCAGGCAAGAACGTGGGGTCGGATCACATCCCTGTGGTCACATCCCTCCAAGCAACCCCCTTCAGATATGTGGCACCATCCAGGCCCAGATTGGAAACCATACGTGCCCGTGACTATGACACCTTCCTTGCTGGCGACCCCATCCTTGAGTTCGACAACCTCCCAACCCAAACAATCGACCAAGCAGTAAACACCATCCACAACCGGATCCAGCTTGCAACCGAGGCCACCTGTGAAATATCCACCACTAGGACTTACCACCAATATAAGCCGACCCGAGAAATCAGAGGCAAAATGAATGTGTACCAGCGAGCCTGCCAAAGCCACTACCAAACAGGCCAGCCACCAGCGTTGACCCTACAAACACTCAGAAGGGAAACCATAGACCTTACGCTGACCCACAAGAGCCACATTTGGAGAACCCTAGTGAGACAGGCCAACCAATACAAAAGGGAGCCGGGAACTTTCTGGCGCAAGATCAGACAGCTCCTGGGATCGGTTAACCCCAGCCTCACCCACCTTGTACACACATTCCTTGACGAAGATGAAGAGGAGCAACAAGAAAAAAAAGAAAAAATAGAAGACCCGCAGGATCAGGCTGACCTCATGGGCGCAGTTTGGAAAAAGACACTCACAGCTTCAAACAGCAGAGCCTTCAACAACACTCACTTTGAACGTGTCAACCAATGGACAACAGAAAATGCCGCCTCCCTTAACAGCACCCCTCTGATTGACCTGACAACCCTAGAAGACGACCACCCTTTAACAAGACCCATAACTATGCTAGAGATGAGAGGAGTCATCAAAAACACCAGAGATAAGGCCCCAGGACCATCAGGGATCAAAGCGCTGCAGATCAAACTTCTACCAGGCAATCTTATGCAATCCATACTCAACCTATTCAACGCTATGCTGGCATCGGGTCACATTCCTGTAGCATTCAAGTCAGCCAAGATGATATTCATTCCCAAACCCAAGAAAGACCCCCACCAACCTGGCAACTACCGACCAATCTCACTCTTAGACTCAATAGGCAAGTGCTTTGAAAAAATCATGTCAAACCGCCTTAACTACTACATGGAGTACAACAACCTCTTCACAGAAAAGCAGTTTGGCTTTCGAGCACATAGATCAACCCAGCACGCAATTAACATCATCTACGACGCCTTAAGCTCAATTCGCAAGCAAAAACAGGTAGCCTTGATTGCGACGAGGGACGTACACAAGGCCTTCGACAGCCTGTGGCACGATGGTCTGGTGTACAAATTAGCAGACTTACCAGCGCAAAACTGGACCCTCCTCAGGCTGATCAGTAATTTCCTTAAGAATAGGCAAGTTACCCCCAGCTTCAAGGCAAACGAGGCCGCAGCCTTCACCCCAACAGCTGGAGTCCCCCAAGGATCATGCTTGAGCCCGGTTCTCTTCAACATCTTTGTAAATGACCTGCCCCAACCAGAGTATAGGGACACCATTAGCGTGCAATTTGCGGACGACGTAACACACGTAATAACATCTAACCCTAGCAGCCAAGCGGCCAAACACGCAACTGCAACCCGTAAGGCAAACGTAGAACTAGCAAGGACTGCTAACTGGGAAAGGAAATGGAGGATCACCACTAACCCAGAAAAGATTCAATTAAGCACTGTCGGCTGTATGGCCTTCTCAATTGAAAATGAGGGGGGAATAAGAATCAGGGGTGAACCCATAGCCATCTCAAACTCCAACACAGTGCTCGGTTACAACTTCAACAGGCTACTCAACTCCTCCCAGTACGTATCCCAGAAGACAGCGATGGCCCGGGGCTCACTGGCGAGGCTCTTCCGTTTCAACCAAGCCCCAACCCACATCAAGCTCCACCTGTACAGAATGATCATAAGGCCTAGCTTGGAATACCCATACGTTCCCCTGAACCTCACCAACAAATCCAACATGTTGAAGATTCAACGAGTACAAAACAAAGCACTTCGCTTTGCAGAGGGCCTGACTCTGAGGGACAGGGTGAGAACCGACCTGATCCATGAGACGCTCAACATGAAGCCAATGAACATTAGGCTCAGCTACCTGGCCAGAAGACAGCTGTACCGTATGAAGAACATGTATGTCCCAGACCCAGAAGATCCCTTCGTAGCAGAAAACACCACCAGCGACTACGAGATCCACGAACCACCACACAGAACCAGAAGAATCACTCTCCAACAAAAAGTGATCAGACATATCCATGATGAGGCCTTCCCAAGCCCTCAGATACTAAGCGGTCTGCCAGACGATCCAGATGAGTGGCCCATCCCGGACCCAATCTACACCATATGAAGAATAAAGAAAGAAAGAAAAAAAAATAATAAATATAAAAAAAAAAAAAAAAAAAAAAAAAAATAAATAAATAAATAAATAAATAAAAAAAAAATAAATAAAAAAAAAAAAAAAAAAAAAAAAAAATATATATAAATAAAACACCTACAAAAAAAATATAAAACCAAAAAACCATTGGTCGTGGCGTCAGAAGTGTAACTACCCTGATGTTTCTAAGATTAGCCTCCTTCAGCCAACTCCATCGGCTCTAGTGCTTTAGGACACCAACAAGGTCACAAACACTAGCCCCCCCAGCCAATGTACTGACAACCCAACATAACACATACGCAAACAAACAACACATACAAAAATGTCAACCCATGGTGGACAGGCCACCGAACTTTCAAACCTCCTCTCTCTCTACACCCGCATCCTCTTCCTGAATTTCATCTCCCCATCCCTCTACCTCCCCCATCCTTTCCATTCCCTATGGACATCAAAGCAAGCAAAGTTTAATGCTGATAAATGTAAAGTTCTGAGGTTAGGTAATGATGATAGAGTTACAAGATACGAGCTAGATGGTGTTGTGATTGCGAAGTCGGATTGCGAAAGGGATCTGGGAGTTATGATTAGTAAGAATTTAAAACATAAGGATCAATGCATAAATGTTCGTAATAAGGCAAATCGGACACTTGGATTTATTAATCGCAGCGTTAGTAACAAGACACCTGGTGTGGTTCTCAAGCTATATCTTGCTCTAGTTAGGCCCCATTTAGATTATGCAGTTCAGTTTTGGTCGCCATATTATAGAATGGATATAAATTCACTTGAACGTGTCCAGCGTAGGATGACTAAGTTAATTCCCCAAATTAGAAATCTTTCATATGAAGAAAGATTAACAAAGCTTAAGTTGCATTCACTGGAAAGGCGAAGAGTTAGGGGTGACATGATAGAGGTTTACAAGTGGATGAATGGACATAACCGGGGGGATATTAATAGGGTATTAAAAGTATCAACACAGGACAGAACACGAAACAATGGGTATAAATTGGATAAGTTTAGATTTAGGAAAGACTTGGGTAAATACTGGTTCAGTAACAGGGTTGTTGATTTGTGGAACCAATTGCCGCGTAACATTGTGGAGGTGGGGTCCCTCGATTGTTTCAAGCACGGGTTGGACAAGTATATGAGTGGGATTGGGTGGTTATAGAATAGGAGCTGCCTCGTATGGGCCAATAGGCCTTCTGCAGTTACCTTTGTTCTTATGTTCTTATGTTCTTATCACAAAAAAATCAGATTTAGCATAGAATGGAATAGACCTGTAGGAGAAAATTCTGTTAAAGTGCCAAATTTTCGAAAAGCTGATTTTAATAGCCTTAGAAATTTTTTGGGTCAAATTGATTGGAAAGTCTTGGGTATGGGGTGGGGGCCGGTCTTGGAGCGAGACATGAACCCAGCGATAGGTGACGTAAATGGGGATTTCGATGTGGATTCAATATATAACTTATTTAAGAATATTCTGAACAAAGCACAGGAACGTAGTATACCATACAAATTGAATAGATCGAATACCAATGACCCAAAGTGGATAACAAAGAATTTGAAGAACCTTATGCTATATTAAGCTGGATTAGGGCATGGCTATACCAAAGGAAACAGAGAGTTAGTATAAATGGAATCAAGTCAGAGTGGGAAAATGTTGTAAGTGGAGTGCCTCAAGGCTCTGTCCTGGGACCTCTGTTGTTTATAATATATATAAATGATTTAGATTCAGGTTTGAGTGGCAACATTTGCAAGTTTGCCGATGATACGAAAATCGGTAGGGAAATTAATTCGGAGGAGGACTCGCTATCACTTCAAGTTGATCTAGATAGGGTTTTGAAATGGTCAAAGGATTGGCAGATGCAGTTTAATGCTGATAAATGTAAAGTTCTGAGGTTAGGTAATGATGATAGAGTTACAAGATACGAGCTAGATGGTGTTGTGATTGCGAAGTCGGATTGCGAAAGGGATCATAAGAACATAAGAACAAAGGCAACTGCAGAAGGCCTATTGGCCCATACGAGGCAGCTCCTATTTATAACCACCCAATCCCACTCATATACATGTCCAAACCATGCTTGAAACAATCGAGGGACCCCACCTCCACAATGTTACGCGGCAATTGGTTCCACAAATCAACAACCCTGTTACTGAACCAGTATTTACCCAAGTCTTTCCTAAATCTAAACTTATCCAATTTATACCCATTGTTTCGTGTTCTGTCTTGTGTCGATACTTTTTATACCCTATTAATATCCCCTTTATGTCCATTCACCCACTTGTAAACCTCTATCATGTCACCCATAACTCTTTGCCTTTCCAGTGAATGCAACTTAAGCTTTGTTAATCTTTTTTAAGAACAATCTGGGAGTTATGATTAGTAAGAATTTAAAACAAAAGGATCAATGCATAAATGTTCGTAATAAGGCAAATCGGACACTTGGATTTATTAATCGCAGCTTTAGTAACAAGACACCTGGTGTGGTTCTCAAGCTATATCTTGCTCTAGTTAGGCCCCATTTAGATTATGCAGTTCAGTTTTGGTCGCCATATTATAGAATGGATATAAATTCACTTGAACGTGTCCAGCGTAGGATGACTAAGTTAATTCCCCAAATTAGAAATCTTTCATATGAAGAAAGATTAACAAAGCTTAAGTTGCATTCACTGGAAAGGCGAAGAGTTAGGGGAGACATGATAGAGGTTTACAAGTGGGTGAATGGACATAACAAGGGGGATATTAATAGGGTATTAAAAGTATCAACACAGGACAGAACACGAAACAATGGGTATAAATTGGATAAGTTTAGATTTAGGAAAGACTTGGGTAAATACTGGTTCAGTAACAGGGTTGTAGATTTGTGGAACCAATTGCCGCGTAACGTGGTGGAGGTGGGGTCCCTCGATTGTTTCAAGCGCGGGTTGGACAAGTATATGAGTGGGATTGGGTGGTTATAGAATAGGAGCTGCCTCGTATGGGCCAATAGGCCTTCTGCAGTTACCTTTGTTCTTATGTTCTTATGTATGTTATAGGTAAAAAGAGAGCTTGGTACAAAAGAATTAAAAATGGGGAGGTCACTTTAGAACAGGAATTCGTACAACTGGTTAGAAATGTTAAAAAAGAGATAAGGAAAGCAAAAAGAAACTATGAAGTTCGCATAGCAGGGCAAGCAAAGACAAATCCTAAAGGGTTTTTTCAGTTATATCGTACTAAGACTAGGGAAAGGATAGGTCCATTAAAAACTGAGACAGGTCAAATAACAGATAGTGATGAAGAGATGAGTAGTATTTTTAATAAATATTTTGTATCCTCAAGGAGTGCCTCAAGGCTCTGTCCTGGGACCTCTGTTGTTCATAATATATATAAATGATTTAGATTCAGGTTTGAGTAGCAACATTTGCAAATTTGCCGATGATACGAAAATCGGTAGGGAAATTAATTCGGAGGAGGACTCACTATCACTTCAAGTTGATCTAGACTGGGTTTTGAAATGGTCAAAGGATTGGCAAATGAAGTTTAATGCTGATAAATGTAAAGTTCTGAGGCTAGGTAATGATGATAGAGTTACAAGATACGAGCTAGATGGTGTTGAGATTGCGAAAGGGATCTGGGAGTTATGATTAGTAAGAATTTAAAACAAAAGGATCAATGCATAAATGTTCGTAATAAGGCAAATCGGACACTTGGATTTATTAATCGCAGCGTTAGTAACAAGACACCTGGTGTGGTTCTCAAGCTATATCTTGCTCTAGTTAGGCCCCATTTAGATTATGCAGTTCAGTTTTGGTCGCCATATTATAAAATGGATATAAATTCACTTGAACGTGTCCAGCGTAGGATGACTAAGTTAATTCCCCAAATTAGAAATCTTTCATATGAAGAAAGATTAATAAAGCTTAAGTTGCATTCACTGGAAAGGCGAAGAGTTAGGGGTGACATGATCGAGGTTTACAAGTGGGTGAATGGACATAACAAAGGGGATATTAATAGGGTATTAAAAGTATCAACATAAGACTGAACACGAAACAATGGGTATAAATTGGATAAGTTTAGATTTAGGAAAGACTTGGGTAAATACTGGTTCAGTAACAGGGTTGTTGATTTGTGGAACCAATTGCCGCGTAACATTGTGGAGGTGGGGTCCCTCGATTGTTTCAAGCGCGGGTTGGACAAGTATATGAGTGGGATTGGGTGGTTATAAATAGGAGCTGCCTCGTATGGGCCAACAGGCCTTCTGCAGTTGCCTTTGTTCTTATGTTCTTATGTTCTTATCTGTATTTACTAAACAGGAACGTAACAATATGCCTTCAGCCGAACAAGTCTATGTGGGTGGGGACGAGGACAGGTTGACGAGTTTAACAGTTACCAGGGAGGATGTTCTTAAACAAATAATATATTATATGCAATAATAAACAACAGAGGGCCCAGGACAAATCCCCAGGGCCGGATGAAGTGTTTGCCAGGGTGCTTAAAGAATGCAAAGAGAAGCTTTGTGACCCACTGTCAACCATATTTAATAAATCAATAGAGTCAGGCAGAGTACCAGAGTTTTGGAAAGTTGCTAATGTGATACCAGTTTTTAAGAAAGGAGATAGATCATTTGCGTCAAACTATCGACCAATTAGCCTAACGACTATTGTGGGAAAGTTACTCGAATCTATAATAGCAAATAAAGTTCGTCTTCATCTTGAAAAACATAAATTAATAATTGAGTCGCAACATGGTTTTATAAATGGCCGTTCATGTTTAACAAATTTGTTATCTTTTTATTCTAGCATTGTTGAGGCAGTTGATAGTGGTAAGGATTGCGATGTTGTGTACCTTGACTTTAGCAAAGCTTTTGATACAGTGCCACATGAAAGACTGATTAAAAAGTTAGAGTCTCATGGTATTGGGGGTGCTATATTAAGCTGGATTAGGGCATGGTATTGGGGGTGCTATATTAAGCTGGATTAGGGCATGGCTATACCAAAGGAAACAGAGAGTTAGTATAAATGGAATCAAGTCAGAGTGGGAAAATGTTGTAAGTGGAGTGCCTCAAGGCTCTGTCCTGGGACCTCTGTTGTTTATAATATATATAAATGATTTAGATTCAGGTTTGAGTAGCAACATTTGCAAATTTGCCGATGATACGAAAATCGGTAGGGAAATTAATTCGGAGGAGGACTCACTATCACTTCAAGTTGATCTAGATAGGGTTTTGAAATGGTCAAAGGATTGGCAGATGCAGTTTAATGCTGATAAATGTAAAGTTCTGAGGTTAGGTAATGATGATAGAGTTACAAGATACGAGCTAGATGGTGTTGTGATTGCGAAGTCGGATTGCGAAAGGGATCTGGGAGTTATGATTAGTAAGAATTTAAAACAAAAGGATCAATGCATAAATCAATTTGACCCAAAAAATTTCTTAGGCTATTAAAATCAGCTTTTCGAAAATCTGGCACTTTAACATTATATTAAATTATTTAATATAATGTTATTTTATAATGGGTGACGCCGAGGAAAATAAGACTCGCGTCCCTACCAAAATAATTATATAATGTTTAATATAATTAATATAATGTTATTATTTAATATAATGTTAATTCCTCACATTCCTTATGTACATTCTTGTATATGCATAAATAAATAAATAAATAAATAAATACAGAAGTATCCCTGACTCTATTAAATCAATAGAGTCAGGCAGAGTGCCAGAGTTTTGGAAAGTTGCTAATGTGATACCAGTTTTTAAGAAAGGAGATAGATCACTTGCGTCTAACTATCGACCAATTAGCCTAACGTCTATTGTGGGAAAGTTACTCGAATCTATAATAGCAAATAAAATTCGTCTTCATCTTGAAAAACATAAATTAATAATTGAGTCGCAACATGGTTTTATAAATGGCCGTTCATGTTTAACAAATTTGTTATCTTTTTATTCTAGCATTGTTGAGGCAGTTGATAGTGGTAAGGATTGCGATGTTGTATACCTTGACTTTAGCAAAGCTTTTGATACAGTGCCACATGAAAGACTGATTAAAAAAATAGAGTCTCATGGTATTGGGGGTGCTATATTAAGCTGGATTAGGGCATGGCTATACCAAAGGAAACAGAGAGTTAGTATAAATGGAATCAAGTCAGAGTGGGAAAATGTTGTAAGTGGAGTGCCTCAAGGCTCTGTCCTGGGACCTCTGTTGTTTATAATATATATAAATGATTTAGATTCAGGTTTGAGTAGCAACATTTGCAAATTTGCCGATGATACGAAAATCGGTAGGGAAATTAATTCGGAGGAGGACTCACTATCACTTCAAGTTGATCTAGATAGGGTTTTGAAATGGTCAAAGGATTGGCAGATGCAGTTTAATGCTGATAAATGTAAAGTTCTGAGGTTAGGTAATGATGATAGAGTTACAAGATACGAGCTAGATGGTGTTGTGATTGCGAAGTCGGATTGCGAAAGGGATCTGGGAGTTATGATTAGTAAGAATTTAAAACAAAAGGATCAATGCATAAATGTTCGTAATAAGGCAAATCGGACACTTGGATTTATTAATCGCAGCGTTAGTAACAAGACACCTGGTGTGGTTCTCAAGCTATATCTTGCTCTAGTTAGGCCCCATTTAGATTATGCAGTTCAGTTTTGGTCGCCATATTATAGAATGGATATAAATTCACTTGAACGTGTCCAGCGTAGGATGACTAAGTTAATTCCCCAAATTAGAAATCTTTCATATGAAGAAAGATTAACAAAGCTTAAGTTGCATTCACTGGAAAGGCGAAGAGTTAGGGGTGACATGATAGAGGTTTACAAGTGGATGAATGGACATAACCGGGGGAATATTAATAGGGTATTAAAAGTATCAACACAGGACAGAACACGAAACAATGGATATAAATTGGATAAGTTTAGATTTAGGAAAGACTTGGGTAAATACTGGTTCAGTAACAGGGTTGTTGATTTGTGGAACCAATTGCCGCGTAACATTGTGGAGGTGGGGTCACTCGATTGTTTCAAGCACGGGTTGGACAAGTATATGAGTGGGATTGGGTGGTTATAGAATAGGAGCTGCCTCGTATGGGCCAATAGGCCTTCTGCAGTTACCTTTGTTCTTATGTTCTTCTTATGTTCTTAAATGTTCGTAATAAGGCAAATCGGACACTTGGATTTATTAATCGCAGCGTTAGTAACAAGACACCTGGTGTGGTTCTCAAGCTATATCTTGCTCTAGTTAGGCCCCATTTAGATTATGCAGTTCAGTTTTGGTCGCCATATTATAGAATGGATATAAATTCACTTGAACGTGTCCAGCGTAGAATGACTAAGTTAATTCCCCAAATTAGAAATCTTTCATATGAAGAAAGATTAACAAAGCTTAAGTTGCATTCACTGGAAAGGCGAAGAGTTAGGGGTGACATGATAGAGGTTTACAAGTGGATGAATGGACATAACCGGGGGGATATTAATAGGGTATTAAAAGTATCAACACAGGACAGAACACGAAACAATGGATATAAATTGGATAAGTTTAGATTTAGGAAAGACTTGGGTAAATACTGGTTCAGTAACAGGGTTGTTGATTTGTGGAACCAATTGCCGCGTAACATTGTGGAGGTGGGGTCCCTCGATTTTTTCAAGCACGGGTTGGACAAGTATATGAGTGGGATTGGGTGGTTATAGAATAGGAGCTGCCTCGTATGGGCCAATAGGCCTTCTGCAGTTACCTTTGTTCTTATGTTCTTATGTTCTTATGGCTATACCAAAGGAAACAGAGTTAGTATAAATGGAGTCAAGTCAGAGTGGGAAAATGTTGTAAGTGGGGTGCCTCAGGGCTCTGTCCTGGGCCCTCTGTTGTTTATTATTGCATATAATATATTATTATTGCATAGATATTATTGCACTTACCGAAACGTGGATGAATGTAGAAAATAGAGAACTATTAGCTGATTATCAAATAAATGGATTTATACTATTTCACACAGATAGATATATTAGACGAGGAGGGGGAGTAGCCATATATGTTGGGAACAATTTGAAATGTAGTCTCAAAGAGGGAATCAAAACTGAGCCACACACAGAAACTATTTGGATAGAATTATACGAAAAAGCAAACAATATTATATAGGAGTTATATAGAGGCCACCAAATTTAGACAGAAAGGAAGCAAAGCATCTATGGGATGAAATATCTAGAGCATCTAGATCTAACAGTATTTATGTCATGGGTGACTTTAATTTTAGTGGAACAAACTGGGTGAACAAAACAGGGAATAGTGAAGCAGAAGATTTTCTGGAATTAATTGACGACTGCTTTCTTACGCAACACATTAAGGAACCAACGCGGGAAAATAATATTTTAGATTTAGTGTTAACTAACAGGGAAACACAAATTAATGACATCGAAATAGGGAGTGAGCTAAGGAACAGTGATCACAAAGTATTCAGATTTAGTATAGAATGGAATAGACCTGTAGGAGAAAATTCTGTTAAAGTTCCATATTTTCTAAAAGCTGATTTTAATAGCCTAAGAAATTTTTTGGGTCAAATAGATTGGAAAGTCTTGGGTATGGGGTGTGGGCCGGTCTTGGAGCGAGACATGAACCCAGCGATAGGTGACGTAAAAGGGGATTTCGATGTGGATTTATTATATAACTTATTTAAGAATATTCTAAACAAAGCACAGGAACGTAGTATACCATACAAATTGAATTAAGAACAAAGGTAACTGCAGAAGGCCTATTGGCCCATACGAGGCAGCTCCTATTCTATAACCACCCAATCCCACTCATATACTTGTCCAACCCGCGCTTGAAACAATCGAGGGACCCCACCTCCACCACGTTACGCGGCAATTGGTTCCACAAATCTACAACCCTGTTACTGAACCAGTATTTACCCAAGTCTTTCCTAAATCTAAACTTCTCCAATTTATACCCATTGTTTCGTGTTCTGTCCTGTGTTGATACTTTTAATACCCTATTAATATCCCCCTTGTTATGTCCATTCACCCACTTGTAAACCTCTATCATGTCGCCCCTAACTCTTCGCCTTTCCAGTGAATGCAACCTTAAGCTTTGTTAATCTTTCTTCATATGAAAGATTTCTAATTTGGGGAATTAACTTAGTCATCCTACGCTGGACACGTTCAAGTGAATTTATATCCATTCTATAATATGGCGACCAAAACTGAACTGCATAATCTAAATGGGGCCTAACTAGAGCAAGATATAGCTTGAGAACCACACCAGGTGTCTTGTTACTAACGCTGCGATTAATAAATCCAAGTGTCCGATTTGCCTTATTACGAACATTTATGCATTGATCCTTATGTTTTAAATTCTTACCAATCATAACTCCCAGATCCCTTTCGCAATCCGACTTCGCAATCACAACACCATCTAGCTCGTATCTTGTAACTCTATCATCATTACCTAACCTCAGGCCTTTACATTTATCAGCATTAAACTGCATCTGCCAATCCTTTGACCATTTCAAAACCCTATCTAGATCAACTTGAAGTGATAGTGAGTCCTCCTCCGAATTAATTTCCCTACCGATTTTCGTATCATCGGCAAATTTGCAAATGTTGCTACTCAAACCTGAATCTAAATCATTTATATATATTATAAACAACAGAGGTCCCAGGACAGAGCCTTGAGGCACTCCACTTACAACATTTTCCCACTCTGACTTGATTCCATTTATACTAACTCTCTGTTTCCTTTGGTATAGCCATGCCCTAATCCAGCTTAATATAGCACCCCCAATACCATGAGACTCTATCTTTTTAATCAGTCTTTCATGTGGCACTGTATCAAAAGCTTTGCTAAAGTCAAGGTATACAACATCGCAATCCTTACCACTATCAACTGCCTCAACAATGCTAGAATAAAAGGATAACAAATTTGTTAAACATGAACGGCCATTTATAAAACCATAAGAACATAAGAACAAAGGTAACTGCAGAAGGTCTATTGGCCCATACGAGGCAGCTCCTATTCTATAACCACCCAATCCCACTCATATACTTGTCCAACCCGTGCTTGAAACAATCGAGGGACCCCACCTCCACAATGTTACGCGGCAATTGGTTCCACAAATCAACAACCCTGTTACTGAACCAGTATTTACCCAAGTCTTTCCTAAATCTAAACTTATCCAATTTATATCCATTGTTTCGTGTTCTGTCCTGTGTTGATACTTTTAATACCCTATTAATATCCCCCCCGGTTATGTCCATTCATCCACTTGTAAACCTCTATCATGTCACCCCTAACTCTTCGCCTTTCCAGTGAATGCAACTTAAGCTTTGTTAATCTTTCTTCATATGAAATATTTCTAATTTGGGGAATTAACTTAGTCATCCTACGCTGGACACGTTCAAGTGAATTTATATCCATTCTATAATATGGCGACCAAAACTGAACTGCATAATCTAAATGGGGCCTAACTAGAGCAAGATATAGCTTGAGAACCACACCAGGTGTCTTGTTACTAACGCTGCGATTAATAAATCCAAGTGTCCGATTTGCCTTATTACGAACATTTATGCATTGATCCTTTTGTTTTAAATTCTTACTAATCATAACTCCCAGATCCCTTTCGCAATCCGACTTCGCAATCACAACACCATCTAGCTCGTATCTTGTAACTCTATCATCATTACCTAACCTCAGAACTTTACATTTTTCAGCATTAAACTGCATCTGCCAATCCTTTGACCATTTCAAAACCCTATCTAGATCAACTTGAAGTGATAGTGAGTCCTCCTCCGAATTAATTTCCCTACCGATTTTCGTATCATCGGCAAATTTGCAAATGTTGCTACTCAAACCTGAATCTAAATCATTTATATATATTATAAACAACAGAGGTCCCAGGACAGAGCCTTGAGGCACTCCACTTACAACATTTTCCCACTCTGACTTGATTCCATTTATACTAACTCTCTGTTTCCTTAGGTATAGCCATGCCCTAATCCAGCTTAATATAGCACCCCCAATACCATGAGACTCTATTTTTTTAATCAGTCTTTCATGTGGCACTGTATCAAAAGCTTTGCTAAAGTCAAGGTATACAACATCGCAATCCTTACCACTATCAACTGCCTCAACAATGCTAGAATAAAAAGATAACAAATTTGTTAAACATGAACGGCCATTTATAAAACCATGTTGCGACTCAATTATTAATTTATGTTTTTCAAGATGAAGACGAATTTTATTTGCTATTATAGATTCGAGTAACTTTCCCACAATAGACGTTAGGCTAATTGGTCGATAGTTAGACGCAAGTGATCTATCTCCTTTCTTAAAAACTGGTATCACATTAGCAACTTTCCAAAACTCTGGCACTCTGCCTGACTCTATTGATTTATTAAATATGGTTGACAGTGGGTCACAAAGCTCCTCTTTGCATTCTTTAAGCACCCTAGCAAACACTTCATCCGGCCCTGGGGATTTGTTTGGTTTGAGTTTTACTATTTGTTTAAGAACATCCTCCCTGGTAACTGCTAAACTCGTCAACCTGTCCTCGTCCCCACCCACATAGACTTGTTCGGCTGAAGGCATATTGTTAAGTTCCTCTTTAGTAAATACAGATACAAAATATTTATTAAAAATACTACTCATCTCTTCATCACTATCTGTTATTTGACCTGTCTCAGTTTTTAATGGACCTATCCTTTCCCTAGTCTTAGTACGATATAACTGAAAAAACCCTTTAGGATTTGTCTTTGCTTGCCCTGCTATGCGAACTTCATAGTTTCTTTTTGCTTTCCTTATCTCTTTTTTAACATTTCTAACCAGTTGTACGAATTCCTGTTCTAAAGTGACCTCCCCATTTTTAATCCTTTTGTACCAAGCTCTCTTTTTACCTATAAGGTTCTTCAAATTCTTTGTTATCCACTTTGGGTCATTAGTATTCGATCTATTCAATTTGTATGGTATACTACGTTCCTGTGCTTTGTTTAGAATATTCTTAAATAAGTTATATATTGAATCCACATCGAAATCCCCATTTAAGTCACCTATCGCTGGGTTCATGTCTCGCTCCAAGACCGGCCCACACCCCATACCCAAGACTTTCCAATCAATTTGACCCAAAAAATTTCTTAGGCTATTAAAATCAGCTTTTCGAAAATCTGGCACTTTAACAGAATTTTCTCCTACTGGTCTATTCCATTCTATGCTAAATCTGATTTCTTTGTGATCACTGCTCCCTAGCTCACTCCCTATTTCGATGTCATTAATTTGCGTTTCCCTGTTAGTTAACACTAAATCTAAAATATTATTTTCCCGTGTTGGTTCCTTAATGTGTTGCGTAAGAAAGCAATCGTCAATTAATTCTAGAAAATCTTCTGCTTCACTATTCCCTGTTTTGTTCAACCAGTTTATTCCGCTAAAATTAAAGTCACCCATGACATAAATACTGTTAGATCTAGATGCTCTAGATATTTCATCCCATAGGTGCTTTGCTTCCATTCTGTCTAAATTTGGTGGCCTATATATTACTCCTATTATAATTTTATTTGCTTTTTCGAATTGATCGAATATTAATGACCCAAAGTGGATAACAAATAATTTAAAGAACCTTATAGGTAAAAAGAGAGCTTGGTACAAAAGGATTAAGAATGGGGAAGTCAGTTTAGAACAGGAATTAAGAACATAAGAACAAAGGTAACTGCAGAAGGCCTATTGGCCCATACGACGCAGCTCCTATTCTATAACCACCCAATCCCACTCATATACTTGTCCAACCCGCGCTTGAAACAATCGAGGGACACCACCTCCACCACGTTACGCGGCAATTGGTTCCACAAATCAACAACCCTGTTACTGAACCAGTATTTACCCAAGTCTTTCCTAAATCTGAACTTATCCAATTTACACCCATTGTTTCGTGTTCGGTCTTGTGTTGATATTTTTAATACCCTATTAATATCCCCCCTGTTATGTCCATTCATCCACTTGTAAACCTCTATCATGTCACCCCTAACTCTTCGCCTTTCCAGTGAATGCAATTTAGGCTTAAGAACATAAGAACATAAGAACAAAGGTAACTGCAGAAGGCCTATTGGCCCATACGAGGCAGCTCCTATTCTATAACCACCCAATCCCACTCATATACTTGTCCAACCCGTGCTTGAAACAATCGAGGGACCCCACCTCCACAATGTTACGCGGCAATTGGTTCCACAAATCAACAACCCTGTTACTGAACCAGTATTTACCCAAGTCTTTCCTAAATCTAAACTTATCCAATTTATACCCATTGTTTCGTGTTCTGTCCTGTGCCGATACCTTTAACACCCCATTAATATCCCCCCGGTTATGTCCATTCATCCACTTGTAAACCTCTATCATGTCACCCCTAACTCTTCGCCTTTCCAGTGAATGCAACTTAAGCTTTGTTAATCTTTCTTCATATGAAAGATTTCTAATTTGGGGAATTAACTTAGTCATCCTACGCTGGACACGTTCAAGTGAATTTATATCCATTCTATAATATCGCGACCAAAACTGAACTGCATAATCTAAATGGGGCCTAACTAGAGCAAGATATAGCTTGAGAACCACACCAGGTGTCTTGTTACTAACGCTGCGATTAATAAATCCAAGTGTCCGATTTGCCTTATTACGAACATTTATGCATTGATCCTTTTGTTTTAAATTCTTACTAATCATAACTCCCAGATCCCTTTCGCAATCCGACTTCGCAATCACAACACCATCTAGCTCGTATCTTGTAACTCTATCATCATTACCTAACCTCAGAACTTTACATTTATCAGCATTAAACTGCATCTGCCAATCCTTTGACCATTTCAAAACCCTATCTAGATCAACTTGAAGTGATAGTGAGTCCTCCTCCTTACAAGTGGATGAATTTACATAACCGGGGGGATATTAATAGGGTATTAAAAGTATCAACACAGGACAGAACACGAAACAATGGATATAAATTGGATAAGTTTAGATTTAGGAAAGACTTGGGTAAATACTGGTTCAGTAACAGGGTTGTTGATTTGTGGAACCAATTGCCGCGTAACATTGTGGAGGTGGGGTCCCTCGATTGTTTCAAGCACGGGTTGGACAAGTATATGAGTGGGATTGGGTGGTTATAGAATAGGAGCTGCCTCGTATGGGCCAATAGGCCTTCTGCAGTTACCTTTGTTCTTATGTTCTTATGTTCTTTTGTAATTAATTTCCCTACCGATTTTCGTATCATCGGCAAATTTGCAAATGTTGCTACTCAAACCTGAATCTAAATCATTTATATATATTATAAACAACAGAGGTCCCAGGACAGAGCCTTGAGGCACTCCACTTACAACATTTTCCCACTCTGACTTGATTCCATTTATACTAACTCTCTGTTTCCTTTGGTATAGCCATGCCCTAATCCAGCTTAATATAGCACCCCCAATACCATGAGACTCTATCTTTTTAATCAGTCTTTCATGTGGCACTGTATCAAAAGCTTTGCTAAAGTCAAGGTATACAACATCGCAATCCTTACCACTATCAACTGCCTCAACAATGCTAGAATAAAAAGATAACAAATTTGTTAAACATGAACAGCCATTTATAAAACCATGTTGCGACTCAATTATTAATTTATGTTTTTCAAGATGCAGACGAATTTTATTTGCTATTATAGATTCGAGTAACTTTCCCACAATAGACGTTAGGCTAATTGGTCGATAGTTAGACGCAAGTGATCTATCTCCTTTCTTAAAAACTGGTATCACATTAGCAACTTTCCAAAACTCTGGCACTCTGCCTGACTCTATTGATTTATTAAATATGGTTGACAGTGGGTCACAAAGCTCCTCTTTGCATTCTTTAAGCACCCTGGCAAACACTTCATCCGGCCCTGGGGATTTGTTTGGTTTGAGTTTTACTATTTGTTTAAGAACATCCTCCCTGGTAACTGTTAAACTCGTCAACCTGTCCTCGTCCCCACCCACATAGATTTGTTCGGCTGAAGGCATATTGTTAAGTTCCTCTTTAGTAAATACAGATACAAAATATTTATTAAAAATACTACTCATCTCTTCATCACTATCTGTTATTTGACCTGTCTCAGTTTTTAATGGACCTATCCTTTCCCTAGTCTTAGTACGATATAACTGAAAAAACCCTTTAGGATTTGTCTTTGCTTGCCCTGCTATGCGAACTTCATAGTTTCTTTTTGCTTTCCTTATCTCTTTTTTAACATTTCTAACCAGTTGTACGAATTCCTGTTCTAAAGTGACCTCCCCATTTTTAATCCTTTTGTACCAAGCTCTCTTTTTCCTATAAGGTTCTTCAAATTCTTTGTTATCCACTTTGGGTCATTAGTATTCGATCTATTCAATTTGTATGGTATACTACGTTCCTGTGCTTTGTTTAGAATATTCTTAAATAAGTTATATATTGAATCCACATCGAAATCCCCATTTAAGTCACCTATCGCTGGGTTCATGTCTCGCTCCAAGACCGGCCCACACCCCATACCCAAGACTTTCCAATCAATTTGACCCAAAAAATTTCTTAGGCTATTAAAATCAGCTTTACGAAAATCTGGCACTTTAACAGAATTTTCTCCTACTGGTCTATTCCATTCTATGCTAAATCTGATTTCTTTGTGATCACTGCTCCCTAGCTCACTCCCTATTTCGATGTCATTAATTTGCGTTTCCCTGTTAGTTAACACTAAATCTAAAATATTATTTTCCCGTGTTGGTTCCTTAATGTGTTGCGTAAGAAAGCAATCGTCAATTAATTCTAGAAAATCTTCTGCTTCACTATTCCCTGTTTTGTTCAACCAGTTTATTCCGCTAAAATTAAAGTCACCCATGACATAAATACTGTTAGATCTAGATGCTCTAGATATTTCATCCCATAGATGCTTTGCTTCCATTCTGTCTAAATTTGGTGGCCTATATATTACTCCTATTATAATATTATTAGCTTTTTCGTTTAATTCAATCCAAATAGTTTCTGTGTGTGGCTTTGTTAATCTTTCTTCATATGAAAGATTTTTAATTTGGGGAATTAACTTAGTCATCCTACGTTGGACACGTTCAAGTGAATTTATATGCATTCTATAATACGGTGACCAAAACTGAACTGCATAATCTAAATGGGGCCTAACCAGAGCAAGATATAGCTTAAGAACCCCACCAGGTGTCTTGTTACTAACGCTTCGATTAATAAATCCCAGTGTCCTATTCGCCTTATTATGAACATTCATGCATTGATCCTTTTGTTTTAAATTCTTACTAATCATAACTCCCAGATCCCTTTCGCAATCCGACTTCGTAATCTCAACACCATCTAGCTCGTATCTTGTAACTGTATCATCATTACCTAGCCACAGAACTTTACATTTATCAGCATTAAACTGCATTTGCCAATCATTTGACCATTTCAAAACCATATCTAGATCAACTTGAAGTGATAGTGAGTCCTCCTCCTAATTAATTTCCCTACCGATTTTCGTATCATCGGCAAATTTGCAAATGTTGCTACTCAAACCTGAATCTAAATCATTTATATATATTATAAACAACAGAGGTCCCAGGACAGAGCCCAGAGGTACTCCACTAACAACATTATCCCACTCTGACTTAACCCCATTTATACTAACTCTCTGTTTCCTTTGGAATAGCCATGCCCAAATCCAAGTTAATATAGCACCCCCAATACCATGAGCTTCTATTTTTTTAATTAGTCTTTCATGTGGCACTGTATCAAAAGCTTTGCTAAAGTCAACGTACACAACATCACAATCCTTACCACTATCAACTGCCTCAACTATGCTGGAATAAAAAGTTAGCAAATTTGTTAAACATGAATGGCCATTTGTAAAACCATGTTGCGACTCATTTATTAATTTATGTTTTTCTTGATGGAGACGAATTGTATTTGCAATTATTGATTCAAGTAACTTTCCCACAATAGACGTTAGGCTAATTGGCTGATAGTTTGACGCAAGTGATCTATCTCCTATCTTAAAAATTGGTACCACATTAGCTACCTTCCATGACTCTGGCACTCTGCCTGACTCTTGATTTATTAAATATGGTAGACAGTGGCTCGGAAAGCTCCTCTTTGCATTCTTTAAGCACCCTGGCAAACACTTCATCCGGCCCTGGGGATTTGTTTGGTTTTAGTTTTTCTAATTGTTTAATTACATCCTCCCTGGTAACTGCTAAACTAGTCAACCTGTCCTCATCCCCACCCACATAGACTTGTTCGGCTGAAGGCATATTGTTAAGTTCTTCTTTAGTAAGTACAGATATAAAATATTTGTTAAAAAAAACTACTCATCTCCTTGTCATTATCCGTTATTTGACCTGTCTCAGATTTTAATGGACCTATCCTTTCCCTAGTCTTAGTTCGATATAACTGAAAAAACCCTTTAGGATTACACTTTGCTTGCTCTGCTATGCGAACTTCATAGTTTCTTTTTGCTTTCTCAATATCTTTTTTAACATTTCTAACCAGTTGTATGAATTCCTGTTCTAACCTGACTTCCCCATTCTTATTCCTTTTGTACCAAGCTCTCTTTTTACCTATAAGGTTTTTTAAATTATTTGTTATCCACTTTGGGTCATTAGTATTCGACCTATTCAATTTGTATGGTATACTACGTTCCTGTGTTTTGTTTTGAATATTCTTAAATAAGTTATATATTAAATCCACATCGAAATCACCTATTACGTCACCTATCGCTGGGTTCATCTCTCGCTCTAAGACCGGCCCACACCCCATACCCAAGAGTTTCCAATCTATTTGACCCAAAAAATTTCTTAGGCTATTAAAATCAGCTTTTAGAAAAAATGGCACTTTAACAGAATTTTCTCCTACAGGTCTATTCCATTTTATGCTAAATCTGATTACTTTGTGATCACTGTTCCCTAGCTCACTTCATATTTCGATGTCATTAATTTGTGTTTCCCTGTTAGTTAACACTAAATCTAAAATATTATTTTCCTGCGTTGGTTCCTTAATGTGTTGCGTAAGAAAGCAATCGTCAATTAATTCTAGAAAATCTTCTGCTTCACTATTCCGTTTTGTTCACCCAGTTTATTCCACTAAAATTAAAGTCACCCATGACATAAATACTGTTAGATCTAGATGCTCAAGATATTTCATTCCATAGATGCTTTGCTTCCATTCTGTCTAAATTTGGTGGCCGATATATAACTCCAATTATAATATTATTTGCTTTTTCGTTTAATTCTATCCAAATAGTTTCTGTGTGTGGCTCAGTTTTGATTCCCTCTTTGAGACTACATTTCAAATTGTCCCTAACATATATGGCTACTCCCCCTCCTCGTCTAATATATCTATCTGTGTGAAATAGTTTAAATCCATTTATCTGATATTCAGCTTATAGTTCTCTATTTTCTACGTTCATCCACGTTTCGGTAAGTGCAATAATATCTATTTTTTCTGTGCAGACAAGAGCATTTAATTCATTAATTTTATTTCTTAGACTTCTACTGTTAGTGTAATATATCCTAAGTGAATTGTTATTTTGAGGCCCTTTTCTTTCCATGATCATTTTGCCAATTCTTTTCTCCCACGAACACACACTTTTATTACCTCCTTCCTCCAAATCAATTCCCATACCACTATCAACTAACAGTTAAAACCCAAACAAACACCTCTAACCACTGGTTCCAACGAGTTCGCAACAGCAACAACCCCAGCCCTCGATAGATGCACCCCATCACGAGCATACATATCATTTCTTTCATAGAAGCGTTCCCAGTTGTCTATGAAAGATATTGCATTTGATTTGCAATATCTTTTTAGGCGGCAATTGACACCAAGTGCCCTCGACATCCATTCATTTCCCACTCCCTTTCTTGGAAGAATGCCACATATGATCGGGTTTCCTCCCTTACTCCTAACTAATTCAATGGCTGTCCTAAATCTCTGTATTAGTTCCTCACTCCTAACTCGCCCAACATCATTACCCCCTGCACTAATACAAATAATGGGTTTGTTCCCATTTCCCGTCATAATATCATTCATATTTCAACAATATCACCAATTCCAGCTCCCAGATAGCAAACCCTTAATCTGTTCCCCCTATTTCTGGCACAAAACGTTCTGTCTAAATACCTCACCTGGGAATCTCCCACAACCAAAATTCGCTTTGGTACCGCCCTAACTTTCTGAGCAGCCTGAGGGGCCTGCGCTCTGCCGTTCCTCCCTGCAGGCGCACTACAGCACTCGTCCTCCAACACGGCAAATGAATTTGCCGTCCTTAGGCGGCCTTGTCAAGGTCTTCTTAAGACCCCTGTCTTTCACTACTCTCCACGATGAGGTCTCGTCAACACTGGTCTCCTCCTTCGTTTCCTATCGAAGTCTCAGCCGTCGTAGCTCCTCCCGCAGGGAATCCATCTCTGCTCTCAGAGCTCCAACCAAACTCACCAAATCATCAACTAATCCTTCCATTACTGCAATAATGTTACTCCAGAGCTCCAGCTAACACAACCTCTCACTGTGACAGCACCTGAATTCATACAACTGGTTAGAAATGTTAAAAAAGAGATTAGGAAAGCAAAAAGAAACTATGAAGTTTGCATAGCAGAGCAAGCAAAGTCAAATCCTAAAGGGTTTTTCAGTTATATCGAACTAAGACTAGGGAAAGGATAGGTCCATTAAAATCTGAGACAGGTCAAATAACAGATAATGATGAAGTGATGAGTAGTATTTTTAATAAATATTTTATATCTGTATTTACTAAAGAGGAACTTAACAATATGCCTTCAGCCGAACAAGTCTATGTGGGTGGGGACGAGGACAGGTTGACTAGTTTAGCAGTTACCAGGGAGGATGTAATTAAACAAATAGTAAAATTCAAACCAAACAAGTCCCCATGGCCAGATGAAGTGTTTGCCAGGGTGCTTAAAGAATGCAAAGAGGAGCTTTCCGAGCCACTATCTACCATATTAAATAAATCAATAGAGTCAGGCAGAGTGCCAGAGTTATGGAAAGTTGCTTATGTTATACCAGTTTATAAGAAAGGAGACAGATCACTTGCGTCAAACTATCGGCCAATTAGCCTAATGTACATTGTGTAAAAGTTACTCGAATCGATAATTGCAAGTAAAATTCGTCTTCAGCTTGAAAAACATAAATTAATAATAATGGAGTCGCAAAATGGTTTTATAAATGGCCGTTCATGTTTATCAAATTTGTTATCTTTTTATTCTAGCATATTTGAGGCAGTTGATAGTGGTAAGGATTGTGATGTTGTGTACCTTGTCTTTAGCAAAGCTTTTGATACAGTGCCACATGAAAGACTGATTAAAAAGATAGAGGCTCATGGTATTGGGGGTGCTCTATTAAGTTGGATTACGGCATGGCTATCCCAAAGGAAACAGAGAGTTAGTATAAATGGAGTCAAGTCAGAGTGGGAAAATGTTGTAAGTGGAGTGCCTCAAGGCTCTGTCCTGGGACCTCTGTTGTTTATAATATATATAAATGATTTAGATTCAGGTTTGAGTAGCAATATTTGCATATTTGCTGATGATACAAATATCGGTAGAGAAATTAATACTGAAGAAGACTCACTATCACTTCAAGTTGATCTAAATAGGGTTTTGAAATGGTCAAAGGATTAGCAGATGCAGTTTAATGCTGATAAATGTAAGGTTCTGAGGCTAAGTAATGATGATAGAGTTACAAGATACGAGCTAGATGGTGTTGAGATTGCGAAGTCGGATTGCAAAAGGGATCTGGGAGTTATGATTAGTAAGAACTTAAAACAAAAGGATCAATGCATGAATGTTCGTAATAAGGCAAATAGGACACCGGGATTTATTAATCGAAGCGTTAGTAACAAGACACCTCATGTGGTTCTTCAGCTATATCTTGCTCTGGTTAGGCCCTATTTAAATTATGCAGTTCAGTTTTGGTCGCCGTACTATAGAATAGATATAAATTCACTTGATTCAGGGGAGCCGGTCGGCCTTCGGACAGCACACTGGACTTGTGATCCTGTGGTCCTGGGTTCGATCCCGGGCGCCGGCGAGATAACAAAAAAAAAGTATCATTAGAATAAAAAAATAACAAATTTGATAAACATGAACGGCCATTTATAAAACCATTTTGCGACTCCATTATTATTAATTTATGTTTTTCAAGCTGAAGACGAATTTTACTTGCAATTATCGATTCGAGTAACTTTCCCACAATGTACGTTAGGCTAATTGGCCGATAGTTTGACGCAAGTGATCTGTCTCCTTTCTTATAAACTGGTATAACATAAGCAACTTTCCATAACTCTGGCACTCTGCCTGACTCTATTGATTTATTAAATATGGTAGATCGTGGCTCGGAAAGCTCCTCTTTGCATTCTTTAAGCACCCTGGCAAACACTTCATCTGGCCGTGGGGACTTGTTTGGTTTGAGTTTTACTATTTGTTTAATTACATCCTCCCTGGTAACTGCTAAACTAGTCAACCTGTCCTCGTCCCAACCCACATAGACTTGTTCGGCTGAAGGCATATTGTTAAGTTCCTTTTTAGTAAATACAGATATAAAATATTTATTAAAAATACTACTCATCACTTCATCATTATCTGTTATTTGACCTGTCTCCGTTTTTAATGGACCTACCCTTTCCCTAAACTTTGTCCGGTATAACTGTAAAAACCCTTTAGGATTTGACTTTGCTTGCTCTGCTATGAGAACTTCATAGTTTTTTTTGCTTTCCTTATCTCTTTTTTAGTAATTCTAACCAGTTGTACGAATTCCTGTTCTAAACTGACTTCCCCATTCTTAATCCTTTTGTATCACGCTCTCTTTTGACCTATAAGGTTCTTCAGATCCTTTGTTATCCACTCTGGATCATTTGTATTCGATCTATTCAATTTATATGGTATACTACATTCCTGGGCTTTGCTTAGAATATTTTTAAATAGGTTATATTTTGAATCCACATCGAAAACCCCTTTTACGTCACCTATCGCTGGGTTCATGTCTAGCTCCAATACTGGCCCACACCCCATACCCAAGACTTTCCAATCTATTTGACCCAAAAAATTCTTAGGCTATTGAAATCAGCTTTTCGAAAATCAGGCACTTTAACAGAATTTTCTCCTGCAGATCTATTCCTTTCAATGCTAAATCTGATTTCTTTATGATCACTTTTCCCTAGCTCACTCCCTATTTCGATGTCCTTAATTTGTGTTTCCCTGTTAGTTAACACTAAATCTAAAATATTATTTCCCTGCGTTGGTTCCTTAATGTGTTGCGTAAGAAAGCAATCATCAATTACTTCTAGAAAATCTTCTGCTTCATTATTCCCTGTTTTGTTTGACCAGTTTATTCCATTAAAATTAATGTCACCTATGACATAAATACTGTTAGATCTAGATGCTCTAAATATTTCATCCCATAGATGCTTTGTATCCATTCTGTCTAAATTTGGTGGCCTATATATAACTCCTAGTATAATATTATTTGCTTTTTCTTTTAATTCTCTCCAAATAGTTTCTGTATGTGGCTCAGTTTTGATTCCCTCTTTGAGACTTCATTTCAATTTGTCCCTAACATATATGGCTACTTCCCCTCCTCGTCTAATATATCTATCTGTGTGAAATAGTTTAAATCCATTTATTTGATATTTAGCTAATAGCTCGCTACTTTCTACATTCATCCACGTTTCGGTAAGTGCAATAATATCTATGTTTTTCTTTGCAGACAAGAGCATTTAAATCGTTATTTTATTTCTTAGACTTCTAGTGTTAGTGTAATATACCCTAAGTGAATTGTTATTTTGAGGCCCTTCTCTTTCCCTGATCATTTTGCCAATTCTTTTCTCCCACAAACACATACTTTTATTACCTCCTTCCTCCAAATCAATTCCCATACCACTATCTACTAACAGTTTAAACCCAAACAAACGCCTCTAACCACTGGTTCCAACGAGTTCGCAACAACAACAACCCCAGCCCTCGATAGATGCACCCCATCACGAGCATACATTTCATTTCTTCCATTCCATTTATTGCATTCGATTTGCAATATCTTTCCAGCCGGCAATTGACAACAAGTGCCCTCGACATCCATTCATTTCCCACTCCCTTTCTTGGAAGAATGCCACATATGATCAGGATTCCTCCCTTGCTTCTAACTAATTCTATGGCTGTTTTATACCTCTGAATCAGTTCTTCACTCCTAACTCGACCAACATCATTTCCTCCCGCGCTAATGCAAGTAACGGGATTGTTCCCATTTCCAGCCATAATATCATTCATGATGTTTATAATATTTCCAATACCAGCTCCGGGATAGCAAACCCTTAACCTGTTCTTCTTATCTCTAGCACAGAACGTTCTATCCAGATACCTTATCTGGGAATCTCCCACAACTGAAGTTCTCTTAGGTACTTCCTTTACTCTCTGAGGGGCCTGTGCTTCGTTACTTTCCCTTTCGGGTGGCTCACAGTCTCACCACAGCACTCGTCTTCCAATATGTCAAATAAATTAGAAGTTCTTAGGGCGTCTGTAGGCGGATTTATCAAAGTCTTCTTAAGGCCCCTGTCCTTCACTACTTTCCAAGACGAGGTCTTTTTACTACTCGTCTCCTCCTTCGTTTCTTCTCGATGTTGTTTCAGTTGTCGTACCTCCTCCTGTAGAGAGTCCGACTCTGTCCTCAGGGCTCCAACTAGAGTCATCAGGTCCTTCATTACAACTTCCATATTGCTATGATAATATGACGCAGTAATAGAGCAGTAACTATTCTGGCAGGTGTTGTGCCAATTGCACATTAATACAAAAAAGGAGAAATCAAAGTATAAAAAACTGCTGGATACCTTTACTGTGTGAGAGCTGCGGGTAAAAAAAGAAAATGAAAACTTCAAACATGTAATACAACCAAAAATTATTTTAATTTTACACAAAATGACAAATAACAATTAATGAAAACTTTCCTTATTCGCTTGGCTTGAACACAATCAAAAGAGAAATATATATACATGTGAATTTTACATTCATAACATAGGTGA
Source organism: Procambarus clarkii (assembly GCF_040958095.1). Taxonomy (NCBI): domain Eukaryota; kingdom Metazoa; phylum Arthropoda; class Malacostraca; order Decapoda; family Cambaridae; genus Procambarus; species Procambarus clarkii. The sequence goes on from NC_091219.1 coordinate 7,507,678, forward strand.
AAGTAAAACATTATACTAAATTCTATGTGAGTCTACCATAGGCAAGGATAGATGCTGAAGCAATGAACACCAGAAGGGTAATCTGACGCCCTGAACGCTGGCAGGGCTTCTTATATGGGCTGTGACGTTTGGGAACCCTTTGGGAAAGCATGCAAAACACTAAACGGTCTGCTAAAGCTGGAAACAACATTAAACTCTTGGAGAGCTGGTAACTACATTAAACTTTCTGGGAAAGCTCGTAGCAACATTGAATTCTATTGTGAAAGCTGGTAACATCATTAAACTCACAGGGAAGGCTGGTAACAACAGTAAAATTCTTAAGGAAAACTAGTAACAACAGTAAACACTCTTGGAAAGTTGGTAACAACATTAAACTCTCAGGGGAAAGCTGGTAATGTTACGATGCCCTCTTCTATATCTTCCCTTATCAAGTGAGAATATCCATATCACTACACCCTGCAGGTTTCCTGAGATGCAGGTTTTCGGTTGACATAGGTGTCAGCTAGCAAGAGTACTTATTCGGGTGTTAAATGGTTATTTTAGTTTTGGCTTGCATGGTGGCTTACATGTATATAAGAAGTGTATACAATCTTAGTGTACCCTTACCCTTAAGGGTAATGAACCCGATTCTTACCCTTAGGGTATGCAGTAGACGAGTATACAGTGGAAGTGTATTACCCGACTCTTACCCTTAGTGAATAAGGGTACATTTTACCCTTAGTGTATAAGGATGCACCTTACCTTAGTGTATAAGGGTACACCTTACCTTAGTGTATAAGGATGCAATCTTACCTTAGTGTATAAGGGTACACCTTACCTTAGTGTATAAGGTCACACCTTACCTTAGTGTATAAGGGTAAACCTTACCCTTAGTGTATAAGGGTAAACCTTACCCTTAGTGTATAAGGGTACACCTTACCTTAGTGTATAAGGGTACACCTTACCCTTAGTGTATAAGGGTACACCTTACCCTTAGTGTATAAGGGTACACCTTACCCTTAGTGTATAAGGGTACACCTTACCTTAGTGTATAAGGGTACACCTTACCCTTAGTGTATAAGGGTACACCTTACCCTTAGTGTATAAGGGTACACCTTACCTTTAGTGTATAAGGGTACACCTTACCCTTAGTGTATAAGGGTACACCTTACCTTTAGTGTATAAGAATGCACCTTACCCTTAGTGTATAAGGGTACACCTTACCCTTAGTGTATAACGGTAAACCTTACCCTTAGTGTATAAGGGTACACCTTACCCTTAGTGTATAAGGGTACACCTCACCTTAGTGTATAAGGGTACACCTTACCCTTAGTGTATAAGGGTACACCTTACCTTAGTGTATAGGGGTACACCTTACCCTTAGTGTATAAGGGTACACATCACCTTAGTGTATAAGGGTACACCTTACCTTAGTGTATAAGGGTACACCTTACTTTAGTGTATAGGGGTACACCTTACCCTTAGTGTATAAGGGTACACCTTACCCTTAGTGTATAAGGATGCACCTTATCCTTAGTGTATAAGGGTACACCTTACCCTTAGTGTATAAGGGTACACCTTATTTTAGTGTATAAGGGTACACCTTACCTTAGTGTATAAGGGTACACTTACCCTTAGTATATAAGGGTACACCTTACCTTAGTGTATAAGGGTACACCTTACCTTAGTGTATAAGGGTACACCTTACCCTTAGTGTATAAGGGTACACCTTACGGTAAAGTGGGACGCTGGATACTCAGTTTTCTGTCAAACAGGACTCAGCGAGTAACTGTCAACCATATAAAATCTAGTCCAAGTGCAGTGAAAAGATCTGTACCTCAGGGTACAGTCCTTGCACCACTGCTTTTCCTTATTCTCATATCAGATATAGACAGAAATACAAGTCGCAGCTTCGTATCATCCTTTGCAGATGACACAAAAATCAGTATGAAAATTACATCGGCTGAGGACATTGAAAAACTTCAAGCTGATATTAATAAAGTTTTCGACTGGGCATCAGAAAATAACATGATGTTTAACAGTGATAAATTCCAGGTACTCAGGTACGGTAAAAATGAGGACCTTAAACATAATACAGAGTACAAAACACAATCAAATGTACCCATAGTAGGAAAACAGCATGTAAAAGATTTGGGAATAATAATGTCTGACGACCTAACGTTTAAGGAGCATAACCAAGCAAATATTGCGACAGCCAGAAAAATGATAGGATGGATTACGAGAACTTTCAAATCCAGGGATCCCATCACAATGGTTGTTCTCTTCAAGGCACTTGTGTTGTCCCGTCTTGAGTACTGCTCAGTACTCACTTCCCCCTTCAAAGCAGGAGAGATTGCTGAAATAGAGGGAATACAGAGAACATATACGGCACGCATAGACGCAATAAAGCACCTAAATTATTGGGATCGTCTCAAAGCCCTCCAAATGTACTCACTAGAAAGAAGACGAGAGAGATATCAAATAATATACACCTGGAAGATACTGGAGGGCCAAGTACCAAATCTACACAGTAAAATAACAACGTACTGGAGTGAACGACATGGAAGAAAATGTAGAATAGAACCAATGAAGAGCAGAGGTGCCATAGGCACAATCAGAGAACACTGTATAAACATCAGAGGTCCGCGGTTGTTCAACGTCCTCCCAGCAAGCATAAGAAATATTGCCGGAACAACCGTGGACATTTTCAAGAGGAAACTAGATTTATTCCTCCAAGGAGTGCCGGACCAACCGGGCTGTGGTGGGTATGTGGGCCGCTCCAAGCAACAGCCTGGTGGACCAAACTCTCACAAGTCGAGCCTGGCCTCGGGCCGGGCTTGGGGAGTAGAAGAACTCCCAGAACCCCATCAACCAGTTATCAACCAACCTTAGTATATAAGGATACACCTTACCTTAGTGTATAAGGGTACACCTTAGTGTATAAGGGTACACCTTAGTGTATAAGGGTACACCTTAGTGTATAAGGGTACACCTTACCCTTAGTGTATACAAAATGGAGACGGACCAACAAAAGTGCGCCAAAACCGTGAAGGCGCCAGCAGGCTGGCGATTGGTGGGCTGTGGTCACGTAACGGGATTAACCAATGAGACCCCGCCCCTGGGAGACTGACGTGTCCGGGAGGCTGGGCTGGGGGCTTGTAGACTGCTGGGCTCTCAGAGATTCACGGCACTTGGTTGAGAACGGACTTGTGCTGGTTGTGCTCTCGAGTTCTTAGGTCCAGGAGCCTCATTCAGTGGAATATCGCAGCCTGACATATTGGCAGTGACTACGGAAGACTAACACACTTCAGGGAAGTGCAAGGAAGCCGAGTTCCAGCGGTGTGATGGCGCCGAGGACTGTGAGTTGATAATCTTGGAGGAGTTGAGAGCGGCGACGACAGGAGTAGCTAGTGTTGTGGATTGGCAGATGCAGTTTAATGCTGATAATTGTAAAGTTCTGAGGTTGGGTAATGATGATAGGGTTACAAGATACGAGCTAGGTGGTGTTGAGATTGCGAAAGGGATCTGGGAGTTATGATTAGTAAGAATTTAAAACAAAAGGATCAATGCATAAATGTTCGTAATAAGGCAAATCGGATACTTGGATTTATTAATCGCAGCGTTAGTAACAAGACACCTGGTGTGGTTCTCAAGCTATATCTTGCTCTAGTTAGGCCCCATTTAGATTATTCAGTTCAGTTTTGGTCGCCATATTATAGAATGGATATAAATTCACTTGAACGTGTCCAGCGTAGGATGACTAAGTTAATTCCCCAAATTAGAAATCTTTCATATGAAGAAAGATTAACAAAGCTTAAGTTGCATTCACTGGAAAGGCGAAGAGTTAGGGGGGACATGATAGAGGTTTACAAGTGGGTGAATGGACATAACAAAGGGGATATTAATAGGGTATTAAAAGTATCAACACAAGACAGAACACGAAACAATGGGTATAAATTGGATAAGTTTAGATTTAGGAAAGACTTGGGTAAATACTGGTTCAGTAACAGGGTTGTTGATTTGTGGAACCAATTGCCGCGTAACGTGGTGGAGGTGGTGTCCCTCGATTGTTTCAAGCACGGGTTGGACAAGTATATGAGTGGGATTGGGTGGTTATAAATAGGAGCTGCCTCGTATGGGCCAATAGGCCTTCTGCAGTTGCCTTTGTTCTTATGTATGTTCTTATGTTAGTGGCTTCCCGCCAGCGGAACTCCGAGGTGCTCAGAGCTGTGATTGGATCACGTCTACTGGAAACTCAGAAAGGAGAAGTCGCAACCGGATCTATGAGTATTTGGTCTCAGTGAAGGAGGGATCGAGGGAGACACCGTGAGCAGGAACTGCATATTTGGGAGTGAGCACGGGGACGACTCGTATCTTCACGACGCCTAGGGACCTGTAACTTGACCGGAACGCTGAGAAATGAAGTGAGGGACTGAGGACCACGACTATTATCGGAGTCCAGGCGTCTAAGGGTAGGATATGTTTGAGGTAGATCATTATTCCCTCCCATTGTCCCTTGATAATTAGGCAAGTATATATAGGTTGTTACTAGAATGTCTGTTGATTCTTAGGAGTAGATTAGGCTGTAGGGCAGCTTGCATATGTCATCTTCTACCTGGTGAAGACAGCGAGTGGCGGAGCCAAGAGGATTATGGGTCTTCGCTGACGGAGCCGGCCCCCATAAGGGCAAATATCCCCTTAAATTCGTTCAGCTGACTCGGGTTGCCGGAGGCCACCATAGAAGCGCCATCTGATTTATATATTATTACACGTATACTTCTATCATGTTTATGTAGTTTTCTCTTTATTTTAAACTTTATTTACTTTAATTATCGCTTTTATGTCTCCTCATCTCACTGAACATTGTGAACAAGTGATATTATATTGCACCACACTAGTACTGATATTAAACAGAAAAGTGACACTAGGTGGCAACACTGTATCAAATTTGAAATGAAAGCGTTGATGGGACGCAGAGAAGAATACCCAGCTGGCGACCGAAATAAATGTTGAGAACTGAGGTAACGACCAGAGGTCCGGCAAAACTTTGCACGTGTAGCTGGGCAAGCCCGGTGGGGGTTATCTTGAGATGATTTCGGGACTTTAGTGTCCCCGCGGCCCGGTCCTCGACCAGGCCTCCACCCCCAGGAAGCAGCCCGTGACAGCTGACTAACACCCAGGTACCTATTTTACTGTTAGGTAACAGGGGCATAGGGTGAAAGAAACTCTGCCCATTGTTTCTCGCCGGCGCCTGGGATCGAACCCAGGATCACAAGTCCAGCGTGCTGTCCGCTCTGCCGACCGGCTCCTTAACATTATTGCCAACAGCATTTGGTGTTCCCAGGCGGTCACCCATCCAAGTACTAACCAAACCCAACGTTGCTTAACTTCGCTGATCGGACGAGAAGCGGTGTTCTCAACGTGGTATGGCCGTTGGCGCTTTCTCTCTCTGGGGTGTTGCACATTGCAGGATCGAGCTCAAGCAGTTTTTTTTCTACCACAGATGTGGCCACACATTTACAATGCTAACCAGCATTGTGTCTTTTACATAGTGTCATTAATGTACATTCACAAAGGTGAAATGTAATTCTGATCAGCTTCCATATATACTTTATACCCATACATATACATACACACATACATATATACATACACAAGCATTCACATACATTTGCCTCATTTACTCTGACAGGGTGAGATAGCTGATAAAGAAACTAGTGTGCACTTAATCACTGAAGGTGATGACGGTGCTTTTACAAGCTCAGGTTATATAGTTACATCATATATATATACATTGTATAATTGGTATATTACATGGTCAATCTTGGATACAAGTCCAATATATCATCAAGTGTTCCAGTACTCATATAGTAATTACAGAGTTCAGCATACCTTAGCCCAGGAAGGCGAAAGTCAGTCAGTATAGGACATTCTACAATATCCCATCACAGGGATCCCATCACAATGGTTGTACTCTTCAAGTCACTTGTGTTGTCCCGTCTTGAGTACTGCTCAGTACTCACTTCCCCCTTCAGAGCAGGAGAGATTGCTGAAATAGAGGGAATACAGAGAACATATACGGCACGCATAGACGCAATAAAGCACCTAAATTATTGGGATCGTCTCAAAGCCCTCCAAATGTACTCACTAGAAAGAAGACGAGAGAGATATCAAATAATATACACCTGGAAGATACTGGAGGGCCAAGTACCAAATCTACACAGTAAAATAACAACGTACTGGAGTGAACGACATGGAAGAAAATGTTGAATAGAACCAGTGAAGAGCAGAGGTGCCATAGGCACAATCAGAGAACACTGTATAAACATCAGAGGTCCACGGTTGTTCAACGTCCTCCCAGCAAGCATAAGAAATATTGCCGGAACAACCGTGGACATTTTCAAGAGGAAACTAGATTTATTCCTCAAAGGAGTGCCGGACCAACCGGGCTGTGGTGGGTATGTGGGCCTGCGGGCCGCTCCAAGCAACAGCCTGGTGGACCAAACTCTCACAAGTCGAGCCTGGCCTCGGGCTGGGCTTGGGGAGTAGAAGGACTCCCAGAACCCCATCAACCAGGTAATATAATATTCAAGATGTTTATATATAATATAAACAAGAATATAATGTTTTCTATCACAAAGTTGACACATTGTGTACTCGACATTTTGGTTTTGAGAAAGCTGCCAGATACGTCTATATCCCAGGCGTATTCTGGCCACTATAACATCACATTGCCAGGTTCTTGTTCTATTAGTCCCATATGTGAATGTCTCCTCACGATATCTATAATAATATTTAACGCTACAACTTTCAGGTCTTTGTGAATTTGTTAGGTCGGTGAGATCTTCACTAGATATTTGTTTAAGTATTCTCTTTGTCACTGCTAATGAAACACCCATATCAATTTCTACCACAGGTTTTCTGCAGGCTGTCTTTGAAAGCATATCAACAGTGTCATGCCTTGAGATGACAACATGTGATGGTATCCATAGGAATTTAACCTGAAATCTGTTTTCTTTAGCAGCTAAAACATTCATTCAAATATCACTGACTATTTTCTGGGTGTCACTACTATGTGCGTTCAATGCCAGGAGTGCACTCTGCGAGTCACAGTATATCAGTCCACTGCCTTTGTCTTTTAAAAATTCAGTGGCAAGGAATATGCCTGCAAGTTCGGTTTGAGTTGTACTTGCCCAATCATTGACGCGCTTCATTGCTGTATGTACGAGAGAAGATTGTTCAAATATGTTACATGCACATCCGGTACATCGTCCACCTTCTTCTACAGAGCCTTCGGTATAGCACTGATACACATCGTTACCCATACTCTGAGTACTTTCAGTGATGCTTTTCATTGGTAACTGTTTTAATAATGTAGTGTGCACACTATCTTTCTTGGGCGCATTTACAAAATCAACTGATAGATCCCAGTTATCCCATGGAGTAATTGGCTCATTAATCATTAGTTGAGTTGGGTACATATTTAATATTTTGATAGAGTTAGCTACCTTGTAGAACCAATATACATAATCAGATTTCGTTCTTCTTCTATAGACCTCAGGTGAGTGCAGCATATTAGAAAGTTTAGCTTGAAACTTCATGTGTTGTCTAGAACTACTCAATGCCTTCACGCCGAAAACTGTGCTAATAGACAAAATTCTCTCACTTATGGTAGGTAATTTTAACTCTGCTCTCATATGAACTATTCTCGTGGACTTTGGAGCCCCAAGGATGAGACGCATAGCTTCATTTTGCAAGGTTTCAAGAGATTTCAGCTCTTTGTCAGTATCAAGCAGTGTGTGCTGGGCTTTCTCCTCTCTCCCTTAGGTCCATAGTCAAGTAGTGGCTGGGACCGAACTTCAGACATGACTTGGAGAGCTCCCTGAGTGTGGTCAACGGTACCCCAGTAGAGGGGGTGAAGCTCCGCAGCGGGGGGGGGGGGGTTATAGGATCATTAACAACTGTACCCCAGTAGAGGGGGTGAAGCCCCGCAGCGGGGGGGGGGAGGTTATAGGATCATTAACAACGGTACCCCAGTAGAGGGGGTGAAGACCCGCAGCGTGGGGGGTTATAGGATCATTAACAACGGTACCCCAGTAGAGGGGGTGAAGACCCGCAGCGTGGGGGTTATAGGATCATTAACAACGGTACCCCAGTAGAGGGGGTGAAGACCCGCAGCGTGGGGGTTATAGGATCATTAACATACACCTCCCTTGTTTAAGTGTAAATCCCATCACACAAGGCTAAGGTGAGCGACGCATGACAGTAACAACATTAAACTCTCTGGGATAGCTGGTAACATCAGTAAATTCTCTGGAAAAGCTTGAAAAAACAGAAAACTCTCTGGGAAAGCTTGTGACAACAATAAACTGTCTGGTAAAATTGGAAACAACATTAAATTCTCTTGGAAAGCTGCTATCAACATTCAACTCTCTGATAAAGCTGGTAACAACATTAAACTCTCTGGGAAAGCTAGTAACAAAATCAAATTATCTGGGAAAGTTGTTAACAACAATTAACTCTCTGTGAAAACTGGTAACAATATTAAACTCTCTGTGAAAGATAGAAAAAACATTAATCTGTCTGGTAAATCTGGTAAAAACACTAAACTCTCTGGGAGAGCTTATTAGAACAATAAACTCCCTTGGGATTGATGATAACATCAGTAAACTCTGTGGGAAATCTGGTAACAACATTAAACATTCTGAAAAAAGCTGGAAACAAAAGAAGACTCCCTGGGTATTTTTGTAACAACATTAAACTGTTTGGTAAAGATGGTATCCACATTAAACTCTCTTGGAGAGCTGATAACCACATTAAACTTTCTTGGAAAGCTGGTAACAGTAATATACTCTCTGGGAAAGCCGGTAACAAAGTTAAACTCGCTTGTATAGCTGGAAACAACTTTAAACTCTCTGAGAAAGCTGGTGACAACAGTAATCTCTCTGGGAAGGCTGGAACAACATTAAACTCTCTGGGAATGCTAGTAAAACCATTAAACTCTATAAGAAAGTTGGGAACAACAGTAAATGGTCTAGGAAAGCTAGTAACAACCGCTGGTTGGAAGCTGGTGTTTTGGATATCTCCTGCTTAGGCAGTAGATCCTGCCTCTTTCAAGTACCGCCTATTCACCAATGTATCTGCATGCTCCAACATAAAGAATCAACATCAACAACCACAACAATACATTCTCAGACGCCTCAGTGTCTAGATAGACTCCACCCTCTAGTACCCGAGACACCTGCTGTCTGGGCAGAGGCCAAGACACCGGTCGACAAGACGCTAACTGCTTGTCTTACTGCCGGCTGATGGTTTCCCACAAGATTCGCGCTATCTATGCCTTCCTGGCCCATATATATATATATATATATATATATATATATATATATATATATATATATATATATATGTCGTACCTAGTAGCCAGAACTCACTTCTATGCTTACTATGCAAGGCCCGATTTGCCTAATAAGCAAAGTTTTCCTGAATTAATATATTTTTTCTAATTTTTTTCTTATGAAATGATAAAGCTACCCATTTCATTACGAATGAGGTGAATTTTTTTTTATTGGAGTTAAAATTAACGTAGATATATGACCGAACCTAACCAACCCTACCTAACCTAACCTAACCTATCTCTATAGGTTAGGTTAGGTTAGGTAGCGGAAAAAGTTAGGTTAGGTTAGGTTAGGTAGGTTAGGTAGTCGAAAAACAATTAATTTATGAAAACTTGGCTTATTAGGCAAATCGGGCCTTGCATAGTAGGCATAGAAGTGAGTTCTGGCTACTAGGTACGACATATATATATATATATATATATATATATATATATATATATATATATATATATATATATATATATATATATATATATATATATATATGTCGTACCTAGTAGCCAGAACGCACTTATCGGCCTACTATGCAAGGCCCGATTTGCCTAATAAGCCAAGTTTCCCTGAATTAAGTTATTTTCTCTATTTTTTTTCTTATGAAATGATAAATCTACCCATTTCATTATGTATGTTGTCAATTTTTTTTTATTGGAGTTTAAATTAACGTAGATATATGACCAAACCTAACCAACCCTACCTAACCTAACCTATCTTTATAGGTTAGGTTAGGTAGCCGAAAAAGTTAGGTTAGGTTAGGTTAGGTA
>NC_091219.1:7522815-7677815 GCF_040958095.1 Procambarus clarkii
CACTTGTGCCTCAATGATGGACTGCAACACACCTGCAGCAGCCACCTGTGCCTCACTGATGGAATGCAACACACCTGCAACAGCCACATGTGCCTCACTGATGAACTGAAACACATCTGCAGGAGCCACATGTGCCTCACTGATGGACTGCAACACACCTGCAGCAGCTACCTGTGCCTCACTGATGAACTGCAACACATCTGCAGCAGCTACATGCGCCTCACTGATGGAGTGCAGCAGCCACATGCGCCTCACTGATGGATTGCAGCAGCCACATGTGCCTCACTGATGGACTGCAGCAGCCACATGCGCCTCACTGATGGACTGCAGCAGCCACATGCGCCTCACTGATGGACTGCAGCAGCCACATGTACCTCATTGATGGACTGCAACAGCCACATGCGCCTCACTGATGGACTGCAAACGCCACATGTGCCTCACTGATGGACTGCAGCAGCCACATGTGCATCACTGATGGACTGCAACAGATACATGTGCCTCACTGATAGATTGCAGCTGCACATGTGCCTCACTGATGGACTGCAGCAGCCACATGTGCCTCACTGATGGACTGCAAAAGCCACATGTGCCTCACTGATGGACTGCAGCAGCCACATGCGCCTCACTGATGGACTGCAACAGCCACATGTGCCTCACTGATACACATCTGCATCAGACACACGTGCCTCACTGATGGACTGCAGCAGCCACATGTGCCTCACTGACGAACTGCAGCAGCCACATGTGCCTCACTGATGGACTGCATCAGCCACATGTGCCTCACTCAGGGACTGCAACACATCTGCAGCAGCCGCATGCGCCTCACTCAGGGACTGCAACACATCTGCAGCAGCCACATGCGCCTCACTGATGGACAGCAACACATCTGCAGCAGCCACATCCGCCTCACTGATAGACTGCAGCAGCCACATGTGCCTCACTGATGGACTGCAGCAGCCACATGCGCCTCACTGATGGACTGCAGCAGCCACGTGTGTTTCACTGATGGACTGCAGCAGCCCCATGTACCTCACTGATGGACTGCAGCAGCATCATGTGCCTCACTGATGGACTGCAACAGCCACATGTGCCTCACTGATGGACTGCAACAGCCACATGTGCCTCACTGATGGACTGCAACAGCCACATGTGCCTCACTGATGGACTGCAACAGCCACATTTGCCTCAATGATGGAATGCAGCAGCCACATGTGCCTCACTGATGGACTGCAACAGCCACATGTGCCTCACTGATGGACTGCAACAGCCACATGTGCCTCACTGATGGACTGCAACAGCCACATGTGCCTCACTGATGGACTGCAACAGCCACATGTGCCTCACTGAAGACTGCAGCAGCCACATGTGCCTCACTGATGGACTGCAACAGCCACATGTGCCTCACTGATGGACTGCAACAGCCACATGTGCCTCACTGAAGACTGCAGAAGCCACATGTGCCTCACTGATGGACTGCAACAGCCACATGTGCCTCACTGATGGAATGCAGCAGCCACATGTGCCTCACTGATGGACTGCAACAGCCACATGTGCCTCACTGATGGACTGCAACAGCCACATGTGCCTCACTGATGGACTGCAACAGCCACATGTGCCTCACTGATGGACTGCAGCAGCCACATGTGCCTCACTGATGGACTGCAACAGCCACATGTGCCTCACTGAAGACTGCAGCAGCCACATGCGCCTTACAAATGGACTGCAGCAGTCACATGTACCACACTGATGGCCTGCAGCAGCCACATGTACCTCACTGATGGACTGCAGCAACCACATGTGCCTCACTGATGGACTGCAACAGCCACATTTGCCTCACTGATGGACTGCAGCAGCCAAATACGCCTCACTGATGGACTGCAACAGCCACATGTGCCTCACTGATGGACTGCAGCAGCCACATGCGCCTCACTGATGGACTGCAACAGCCACATGTGCCTCACTGATGTACTGCAACACATCTGCAACAGCCACATGTGCCTCACTACTTGACTGCAACAGTCAAATGTGCTTCACTGATGGACTGCAGCAGCCACATGTACCTCACTGATGGACTGCAGCAGCCACATGTACCTCACTGATGGACTGCAACAGCCACATGTGCCTCACTGATGGACTGCAACACATCTGCAACAGACACATGTGCCTCCCTGATGGACTGCAGCAGCCACATGTGCCTCACTGACGAACTGCAGCAGCCACATGTGCCTCACTGACGAACTGCAGCAGCCACATGTGCCTCACTGATGGACTGCAGCAGCCACATGTGCCTCACTGATGGACTGCAGCAGCCACATGTACCTCACTGATGGACTGCAGCAGCCACATGCGCCTCACTGATGGACTGCAGCAGCCACATGTACCTCACTGATGGACTGCAGCAGCCACATGTACCTCACTGATGGACTGCAGCAGCCACGTGTGTCTCACTGATGGACTGCAGCAGCCAAATGTACCTCACTGATGGACTGCAGCAGCCACGTGTGTCTCACTGATGGACTGCAGCAGCCACATGTGCCTCACTGATGGACTGCAGCAGCCACATGCGCCTCACTGATGGACTGCAGCAGCCACATGTACCTCACTGATGGACTGCAACAACATCATGTGCCTCACTGATGGACTGCAGCAGCCACATGCGCCTCGCTGATGGACTGCAGCAGCCACATGCGCCTCACTGATGGACTGCAGCAGCCACATGCGCCTCACTGATGGACTGCAGCAGCCACATGTACCTCACTGATGGACTGCAACAGACACATTTGCCTCACTGATGGACTGCAGCAGCCACATGTGCCTCACTGATGGACTGCAACAGCCACATTTGCCTCACTGATGGACTGCAGCAGCCACATGCGCCTCACTGATGGACTTCAACAGCCACATGTGCCTCACTGATGGACTGCAACACATCTGCAACAGCCACATGTGCCTCACTGATGGACTGCAACAGTCACATGTGCCTCACTGATGTACTGCAGCAGCCACATGTGCCTCACTGATGGACTGCAACACCCACATGTGCCTCACTGATGGACTGCAGCAGCCACATGTGCCTCACTGATGGACTGCAACAGCCACATGTACCTCACTGATGGACTGCAGCAGCCACATGTGCATCACTGATGGACTGCAGCAGCCACATACGCCTCACAAATGGACTGCAGCAGCCACATGTACCTCACTGATGGACTGCAGCAGCCATATGTACCTCACTGATGGACTGCAGCAGCCACATGTGCCTCACTGATGGACTGCACCAGCCACATGTGCCTCACTGAAGACTGCAGCAGCCACATGTGCCTCACTGATGGACTGCAACAGCCACATGTGCCTCACTGATGGACTGCAGCAGCCACGTGTGTCTTACTGATGGACTGCAAAAGCCACATGTGCCTCACTGATGGACTGCAGCAGCCACATGTGCCTCACTGATGGACTGCAACAGCCACATGTACCTCACTGATGGACTGCAGCAGCCACATGTGCCTCACTGATGGATTGCAACAGCCACATGCGCCTCACTGATGGACTGCAGCAGCTACATGTGCCTCACTGATGGATTGCAACACATCTGCAACAGACACACGTGCCTCACTAATGGACTGCAGCAGCCACATTTGCCTCACTGACGAACTGCAGTAGCCACATGTGCCTCACTCAGGGACTGCAACACATCTGCAACAGCCACATGTGCCTCACTGATGGACTGCAACAGTCACATGTGCCTCACTGATGTACTGCAGCAGCCACATGTGCCTCACTGATGGACTGCAACACCCACATGTGCCTCACTGATGGACTGCAGCAGCCACATGTGCCTCACTGATGGACTGCTACAGCCACATGTACCTCACTGACGGACTGCAGCAGCCACATGTGCCTCACTGATGGACTGCAGCAGCCACATGCGCCTCACAAATGGACTGCAGCAGCCACATGTACCTCACTGATGGACTGCAGCAGCCATATGTACCTCACTGATGGACTGCAGCAGCCACATGTGCCTCACTGATGGACTGCACCAGCCACATGTGCCTCACTGAAGACTGCAGCAGCCACATGTGCCTCACTGATGGACTGCAACAGCCACATGTGCCTCACTGATGGACTGCAGCAGCCACGTGTGTCTTACTGATGGACTGCAAAAGCCACATGTGCCTCACTGATGGACTGCAGCAGCCACATGTGCCTCACTCATGGACTGCAACAGCCACATGTACCTCACTGATGGACTGCAGCAGCCACATGTGCCTCACTGATGGATTGCAACAGCCACATGCGCCTCACTGATGGACTGCAGCAGCTACATGTGCCTCACTGATGGATTGCAACACATCTGCAACAGACACACGTGCATCACTGATAGACTGCAGCAGCCACATGTGCCTCACTGACGAACTGCAGCAGCCACATGTGCCTCACTCAGGGACTGCAACACATCTGCAGCAGCCACATGCACCTCACTGATGGACTGCAACACATCTGCAGCAGCCACATGCGCCTCACTGATGGACTGCAGCAGCCACATGTGCCTCACTGACTGACTGTAACAGCCACATGTGCCTCACTGATGGACTGCAGCAGCCACATGTGCCTCACTGATGGACTGCAGCAGCCACATGTGCCTCACTGATGGACTGCAGCAGCCACAAGCGCCTCACTCAGGGACTGCAACACATCTGCAGCAGCCACATGCACCTCACTAATGGACTGCAACACATCTGCAGCAGCCACATGCGCCTCACTGATGGACTGCAGCAGCCACATGTGCCTCACTGATTGACTACAGCAGCCACATGTGCCTCACTGATGGACTGCAGCAGCCACATGCGCCTCACTGATGGACTGCAGCAGCCACATGTGCCTCACTGATGGACTGCAGCAGCCACGTGTGTCTCACTGATGGACTGCAACAGCCACATTTGCCTCACTGATGGACTGCAACAGCCACATGCGCCTCACTGATGGACTGCAGCAGCCACATCCGCCTCAGTGATGGACTGCAACAGCAACATGTGCCTCACTGATGGACTGCAACAGCACCATATGCCTCACTGATGAACTGCAGCAGCCACATGTGCCTCACTGATGGACTGCAGCAGCCACATGTGTCTCACTGATGGACTGCAGCAGCCACATGTGCCTCACTGATGGACTGCAACAGCCACATGTGCCTCACTGATGGACTGCAACACATCTGCAACAGCCACATGTGCCTCACTGATGGACTGCAACAGTCACATGTGCCTCACTGATGTACTACAGCAGCCACATGTGCCTCACTGATGGATTGCAACACATCTGCAACAGACACACGTGCATCACTGATGGACTGCAGCAGCCACATGTGCCTCACTGACGAACTGCAGCAGCCACATGTGCCTCACTCAGGGACTGCAACACATCTGCAGCAGCCACATGCACCTCACTGATGGACTGCAACACATCTGCAGCAGCCACATGCGCCTCACTGATGGACTGCAGCAGCCACATGTGCCTCACTGACTGACTGTAACAGCCACATGTGCCTCACTGATGGACTGCAGCAGCCACATGTGCCTCACTGATGGACTGCAGCAGCCACGTGTGTCTTACTGATGGACTGCAAAAGCCACATGTGCCTCACTGATGGACTGCAGCAGCCACATGTGCCTCACTGATGGACTGCAACAGCCACATGTACCTCACTGATGGACTGCAGCAGCCACATGTGCCTCACTGATGGATTGCAACAGCCACATGCGCCTCACTGATGGACTGCAGCAGCTACATGTGCCTCACTGATGGATTGCAACACATCTGCAACAGACACACGTGCATCACTGATGGACTGCAGCAGCCACATGTGCCTCACTGACGAACTGCAGCAGCCACATGTGCCTCACTCAGGGACTGCAACACATCTGCAGCAGCCACATGCACCTCACTGATGGACTGCAACACATCTGCAGCAGCCACATGCGCCTCACTGATGGACTGCAGCAGCCACATGCGCCTCACTGATGGACTGCAGCAGCCACATGCGCCTCACTGATGGACTGCAGCAGCCACATGTACCTCACTGATGGACTGCAACAACATCATGTGCCTCACTGATGGACTGCAGCAGCCACATGCGCCTCGCTGATGGACTGCAGCAGCCACATGCGCCTCACTGATGGACTGCAGCAGCCACATGCGCCTCACTGATGGACTGCAGCAGCCACATGTACCTCACTGATGGACTGCAACAGACACATTTGCCTCACTGATGGACTGCAGCAGCCACATGTGCCTCACTGATGGACTGCAACAGCCACATTTGCCTCACTGATGGACTGCAGCAGCCAAATGTACCTCACTGATGGACTGCAGCAGCCACGTGTGTCTCACTGATGGACTGCAGCAGCCACATGTGCCTCACTGATGGACTGCAGCAGCCACATGCGCCTCACTGATGGACTGCAGCAGCCACATGTACCTCACTGATGGACTGCAACAACATCATGTGCCTCACTGATGGACTGCAGCAGCCACATGCGCCTCGCTGATGGACTGCAGCAGCCACATGCGCCTCACTGATGGACTGCAGCAGCCACATGCGCCTCACTGATGGACTGCAGCAGCCACATGTACCTCACTGATGGACTGCAACAGACACATTTGCCTCACTGATGGACTGCAGCAGCCACATGTGCCTCACTGATGGACTGCAACAGCCACATTTGCCTCACTGATGGACTGCAGCAGCCACATGCGCCTCACTGATGGACTTCAACAGCCACATGTGCCTCACTGATGGACTGCAACACATCTGCAACAGCCACATGTGCCTCACTGATGGACTGCAACAGTCACATGTGCCTCACTGATGTACTGCAGCAGCCACATGTGCCTCACTGATGGACTGCAACACCCACATGTGCCTCACTGATGGACTGCAGCAGCCACATGTGCCTCACTGATGGACTGCAACAGCCACATGTACCTCACTGATGGACTGCAGCAGCCACATGTGCATCACTGATGGACTGCAGCAGCCACATACGCCTCACAAATGGACTGCAGCAGCCACATGTACCTCACTGATGGACTGCAGCAGCCATATGTACCTCACTGATGGACTGCAGCAGCCACATGTGCCTCACTGATGGACTGCACCAGCCACATGTGCCTCACTGAAGACTGCAGCAGCCACATGTGCCTCACTGATGGACTGCAACAGCCACATGTGCCTCACTGATGGACTGCAGCAGCCACGTGTGTCTTACTGATGGACTGCAAAAGCCACATGTGCCTCACTGATGGACTGCAGCAGCCACATGTGCCTCACTGATGGACTGCAACAGCCACATGTACCTCACTGATGGACTGCAGCAGCCACATGTGCCTCACTGATGGATTGCAACAGCCACATGCGCCTCACTGATGGACTGCAGCAGCTACATGTGCCTCACTGATGGATTGCAACACATCTGCAACAGACACACGTGCCTCACTAATGGACTGCAGCAGCCACATTTGCCTCACTGACGAACTGCAGTAGCCACATGTGCCTCACTCAGGGACTGCAACACATCTGCAACAGCCACATGTGCCTCACTGATGGACTGCAACAGTCACATGTGCCTCACTGATGTACTGCAGCAGCCACATGTGCCTCACTGATGGACTGCAACACCCACATGTGCCTCACTGATGGACTGCAGCAGCCACATGTGCCTCACTGATGGACTGCTACAGCCACATGTACCTCACTGACGGACTGCAGCAGCCACATGTGCCTCACTGATGGACTGCAGCAGCCACATGCGCCTCACAAATGGACTGCAGCAGCCACATGTACCTCACTGATGGACTGCAGCAGCCATATGTACCTCACTGATGGACTGCAGCAGCCACATGTGCCTCACTGATGGACTGCACCAGCCACATGTGCCTCACTGAAGACTGCAGCAGCCACATGTGCCTCACTGATGGACTGCAACAGCCACATGTGCCTCACTGATGGACTGCAGCAGCCACGTGTGTCTTACTGATGGACTGCAAAAGCCACATGTGCCTCACTGATGGACTGCAGCAGCCACATGTGCCTCACTCATGGACTGCAACAGCCACATGTACCTCACTGATGGACTGCAGCAGCCACATGTGCCTCACTGATGGATTGCAACAGCCACATGCGCCTCACTGATGGACTGCAGCAGCTACATGTGCCTCACTGATGGATTGCAACACATCTGCAACAGACACACGTGCATCACTGATAGACTGCAGCAGCCACATGTGCCTCACTGACGAACTGCAGCAGCCACATGTGCCTCACTCAGGGACTGCAACACATCTGCAGCAGCCACATGCACCTCACTGATGGACTGCAACACATCTGCAGCAGCCACATGCGCCTCACTGATGGACTGCAGCAGCCACATGTGCCTCACTGACTGACTGTAACAGCCACATGTGCCTCACTGATGGACTGCAGCAGCCACATGTGCCTCACTGATGGACTGCAGCAGCCACATGTGCCTCACTGATGGACTGCAGCAGCCACAAGCGCCTCACTCAGGGACTGCAACACATCTGCAGCAGCCACATGCACCTCACTAATGGACTGCAACACATCTGCAGCAGCCACATGCGCCTCACTGATGGACTGCAGCAGCCACATGTGCCTCACTGATTGACTACAGCAGCCACATGTGCCTCACTGATGGACTGCAGCAGCCACATGCGCCTCACTGATGGACTGCAGCAGCCACATGTGCCTCACTGATGGACTGCAGCAGCCACGTGTGTCTCACTGATGGACTGCAACAGCCACATTTGCCTCACTGATGGACTGCAACAGCCACATGCGCCTCACTGATGGACTGCAGCAGCCACATCCGCCTCAGTGATGGACTGCAACAGCAACATGTGCCTCACTGATGGACTGCAACAGCACCATATGCCTCACTGATGAACTGCAGCAGCCACATGTGCCTCACTGATGGACTGCAGCAGCCACATGTGTCTCACTGATGGACTGCAGCAGCCACATGTGCCTCACTGATGGACTGCAACAGCCACATGTGCCTCACTGATGGACTGCAACACATCTGCAACAGCCACATGTGCCTCACTGATGGACTGCAACAGTCACATGTGCCTCACTGATGTACTACAGCAGCCACATGTGCCTCACTGATGGATTGCAACACATCTGCAACAGACACACGTGCATCACTGATGGACTGCAGCAGCCACATGTGCCTCACTGACGAACTGCAGCAGCCACATGTGCCTCACTCAGGGACTGCAACACATCTGCAGCAGCCACATGCACCTCACTGATGGACTGCAACACATCTGCAGCAGCCACATGCGCCTCACTGATGGACTGCAGCAGCCACATGTGCCTCACTGACTGACTGTAACAGCCACATGTGCCTCACTGATGGACTGCAGCAGCCACATGTGCCTCACTGATGGACTGCAGCAGCCACGTGTGTCTTACTGATGGACTGCAAAAGCCACATGTGCCTCACTGATGGACTGCAGCAGCCACATGTGCCTCACTGATGGACTGCAACAGCCACATGTACCTCACTGATGGACTGCAGCAGCCACATGTGCCTCACTGATGGATTGCAACAGCCACATGCGCCTCACTGATGGACTGCAGCAGCTACATGTGCCTCACTGATGGATTGCAACACATCTGCAACAGACACACGTGCATCACTGATGGACTGCAGCAGCCACATGTGCCTCACTGACGAACTGCAGCAGCCACATGTGCCTCACTCAGGGACTGCAACACATCTGCAGCAGCCACATGCACCTCACTGATGGACTGCAACACATCTGCAGCAGCCACATGCGCCTCACTGATGGACTGCAGCAGCCACATGTGCCTCACTGACTGACTGTAACAGCCACATGTGCCTCACTGATGGACTGCAGCAGCCACATGTGCCTCACTGATGGACTGCAGCAGCCACATGTGCCTCACTGATGGACTGCAGCAGCCACAAGCGCCTCACTCAGGGACTGCAACACATCTGCAGCAGCCACATGCACCTCACTAATGGACTGCAACACATCTGCAGCAGCCACATGCGCCTCACTGATGGACTGCAGCAGCCACATGTGCCTCACTGATTGACTACAGCAGCCACATGTGCCTCACTGATGGACTGCAGCAGCCACATGCGCCTCACTGATGGACTGCAGCAGCCACATGTGCCTCACTGATGGACTGCAGCAGCCACGTGTGTCTCACTGATGGACTGCAACAGCCACATTTGCCTCACTGATGGACTGCAACAGCCACATGCGCCTCACTGATGGACTGCAGCAGCCACATCCGCCTCAGTGATGGACTGCAACAGCAACATGTGCCTCACTGATGGACTGCAACAGCACCATATGCCTCACTGATGAACTGCAGCAGCCACATGTGCCTCACTGATGGACTGCAGCAGCCACATGTGTCTCACTGATGGACTGCAGCAGCCACATGTGCCTCACTGATGGACTGCAACAGCCACATGTGCCTCACTGATGGACTGCAACACATCTGCAACAGCCACATGTGACTCACTGATGGACTGCAACAGTCACATGTGCCTCACTGATGTACTACAGCAGCCACATGTGCCTCACTGATGGATTGCAACACATCTGCAACAGACACACGTGCATCACTGATGGACTGCAGCAGCCACATGTGCCTCACTGACGAACTGCAGCAGCCACATGTGCCTCACTCAGGGACTGCAACACATCTGCAGCAGCCACATGCACCTCACTGATGGACTGCAACACATCTGCAGCAGCCACATGCGCCTCACTGATGGACTGCAGCAGCCACATGTGCCTCACTGACTGACTGTAACAGCCACATGTGCCTCACTGATGGACTGCAGCAGCCACATGTGCCTCACTGATGGACTGCAGCAGCCACATGTGCCTCACTGATGGACTGCAGCAGCCACAAGCGCCTCACTCAGGGACTGCAACACATCTGCAGCAGCCACATGCACCTCACTAATGGACTGCAACACATCTGCAGCAGCCACATGCGCCTCACTGATGGACTGCAGCAGCCACATGTGCCTCACTGATTGACTGCAGCAGCCACATGTGCCTCACTGATGGACTGCAGCAGCCACATGCGCCTCACTGATGGACTGCAGCAGCCACATGTGCCTCACTGATGGACTGCAGCAGCCACGTGTGTCTCACTGATGGACTGCAACAGCCACATTTGCCTCACTGATGGACTGCAACAGCCACATGCGCCTCACTGATGGACTGCAGCAGCCACATCCGCCTCAGTGATGGACTGCAACAGCAACATGTGCCTCACTGATGGACTGCAACAGCACCATATGCCTCACTGATGAACTGCAGCAGCCACATGTGCCTCACTGATGGACTGCAGCAGCCACATGTGTCTCACTGATGGACTGCAGCAGCCACATGTGCCTCACTGATGGACTGCAACAGCCACATGTGCCTCACTGATGGACTGCAACACATCTGCAACAGCCACATGTGCCTCACTGATGGACTGCAACAGTCACATGTGCCTCACTGATGTACTACAGCAGCCACATGTGCCTCACTGATGGACTGCAACACCCACATGTGCCTCACTGATGGACTGCAGCAGCCACATGTGCCTCACTGATGGACTGCAACAGCCACATGTACCTCACTGATGGACTGCAGCAGCCACATGTGCCTCACTGATGGACTGCAGCAGCCACATGCACCTCACAAATGGACTGCAGCAGCCACATGTACCTCACTGATGGACTGCAGCAGCCATATGTACCTCACTGATGGACTGCAGCAGCCACATGTGCCTCACTGATGGACTGCACCAGCCATATGTGCCTCACTGAAGACTGCAGCAGCCACATGTGCCTCACCGATGGACTGCAACAGCCACATGTGCCTCACTGATGGACTGCAGCAGCCACGTGTGTCTTACTGATGGACTGCAAAAGCCACATGTGCCTCACTGATGGACTGCAGCAGCCACATGTGCCTCACTGATGGACTGCAACAGCCACATGTACCTCACTGATGGACTGCAGCAGCCACATGTGCCTCACTGATGGATTGCAACAGCCACATGCGCCTCACTGATGGACTGCAGCAGCCTCATGTGCCTCACTGATGGATTGCAACACATCTGCAACAGACACACGTGCCTCACTGATGGACTGCAGCAGCCACATGTGCCTCACTGACGAACTGCAGCAGCCACATGTGCCTCACTCAGGGACTGCAACACATCTGCAGCAGCCACATGCGCCTCACTCAGGGACTGCAACACATCTGCAGCAGCCACATGCGCCTCACTGATGGACTGCAGCAGCCACATTTACCTCACTGATGGACTGCAGCTGCCACATGTGCCTCACTGATGGACTGCAACACATCTGCAACAGCCACATGTGCCTCACTGATGGACTGCAACAGTCACATGTGCCTCACTGATGTACTGCAGCAGCCACATGTGCCTCACTGATGGACTGCAACACCCACATGTGCCTCACTGATGGACTGCAGCAGCCACATGTGCCTCACTGATGGACTGCAACAGCCACATGTACCTCACTGATGGACTGCAGCAGCCACATGTGCCTCACTGATGGACTGCAGCAGCCACATACGCCTCACAAATGGACTGCAGCAGCCACATGTACCTCACTGATGGACTGCAGCAGCCATATGTACCTCATTGATGGACTGCAGCAGCCACATGTGCCTCACTGATGGACTGCACCAGCCACATGTGCCTCACTGAAGACTGCAGCAGCCACATGTGCCTCAATGATGGACTGCAACAGCCACATGTGCCTCACTGATGGACTGCAGCAGCCACGTGTGTCTTACTGATGGACTGCAAAAGCCACATGTGCCTCACTGATGGACTGCAGCAGCCACATGTGCCTCACTGATGGACTGCAACAGCCACATGTACCTCACTGATGGACTGCAGCAGCCACATGTGCCTCACTGATGGATTGCAACAGCCACATGCGCCTCACTGATGGACTGCAGCAGCTACATGTGCCTCACTGATGGATTGCAACACATCTGCAACAGACACACGTGCCTCACTAATGGACTGCAGCAGCCACATGTGCCTCACTGACGAACTGCAGTAGCCACATGTGCCTCACTCAGGGACTGCAACACATCTGCAACAGCCACATGTGCCTCACTGATGGACTGCAACAGTCACATGTGCCTCACTGATGTACTGCAGCAGCCACATGTGCCTCACTGATGGACTGCAACACCCACATGTGCCTCACTGATGGACTGCAGCAGCCACATGTGCCTCACTGATGGACTGCTACAGCCACATGTACCTCACTGATGGACTGCAGCAGCCACATGTGCCTCACTGATGGACTGCAGCAGCCACATGCGCCTCACAAATGGACTGCAGCAGCCACATGTACCTCACTGATGGACTGCAGCAGCCATATGTACCTCACTGATGGACTGCAGCAGCCACATGTGCCTCACTGACGAACTGCAGCAGCCACATGTGCCTCACTCAGGGACTGCAACACATCTGCAGCAGCCACATGCACCTCACTGATGGACTGCAACACATCTGCAGCAGCCACATGCGCCTCACTGATGGACTGCAGCAGCCACATGTGCCTCACTGACTGACTGTAACAGCCACATGTGCCTCACTGATGGACTGCAGCAGCCACATGTGCCTCACTGATGGACTGCAGCAGCCACATGTGCCTCACTGATGGACTGCAGCAGCCACAAGCGCCTCACTCAGGAACTGCAACACATCTGCAGCAGCCACATGCACCTCACTAATGGACTGCAACACATCTGCAGCAGCCACATGCGCCTCACTGATGGACTGCAGCAGCCACATGTGCCTCACTGATTGATTGCAGCAGCCACATGTGCCTCACTGATGGACTGCAGCAGCCACATGCGCCTCACTGATGGACTGCAGCAGCCACATGTGCCTCACTGATGGACTGCAGCAGCCACGTGTGTCTCACTGATGGACTGTAACAGCCACATTTGCCTCACTGATGGACTGCAACAGCCACATGCGCCTCACTGATGGACTGCAGCAGCCACATCCGCCTCACTGATGGACTGCAACAGCAACATGTGCCTCACTGATGGACTGCAGCAGCCACATACGCCTCACAAATGGACTGCAGCAGCCACATGTACCTCACTGATGGACTGCAGCAGCCATATGTACCTCACTGATGGACTGCAGCAGCCACATGTGCCTCACTGATGGACTGCACCAGCCACATGTGCCTCACTGAAGACTGCAGCAGCCACATGTGCCTCACTGATGGACTGCAACAGCCACATGTGCCTCACTGATGGACTGCAGCAGCCACGTGTGTCTTACTGATGGACTGCAAAAGCCACATGTGCCTCACTGATGGACTGCAGCAGCCACATGTGCCTCACTGATGGACTGCAACAGCCACATGTACCTCACTGATGGACTGCAGCAGCCACATGTGCCTCACTTATGGATTGCAACAGCCACATGCGCCTCACTGATGGACTGCAGCAGCTACATGTGCCTCACTGATGGATTGCAACACATCTGCAACAGACACACGTGCCTCACTAATGGACTGCAGCAGCCACATGTGCCTCACTGACGAACTGCAGTAGCCACATGTGCCTCACTCAGGGACTGCAACACATCTGCAACAGCCACATGTGCCTCACTGATGGACTGCAGCAGCCACATGTGCCTCACTGATGGACTGCACCAGCCACATGTGCCTCACTGAAGACTGCAGCAGCCACATGTGCCTCACTGATGGACTGCAACAGCCACATGTGCCTCACTGATGGACTGCAGCAGCCACGTGTGTCTTACTGGTGGACTGCAAAAGCCACATGTGCCTCACTGATGGACTGCAGCAGCCACATGTGCCTCACTGATGGACTGCAACAGCCACATGTACCTCACTGATGGACTGCAGCAGCCACATGTGCCTCACTGATGGATTGCAACAGCCACATGCGCCTCACTGATGGACTGCAGCAGCTACATGTGCCTCACTGATGGATTGCAACACATCTGCAACAGACACACGTGCATCACTGATGAACTGCAGCAGCCACATGTGCCTCACTGACGAACTGCAGCAGCCACATATGCCTCACTCAGGGACTGCAACACATCTGCAGCAGCCACATGCACCTCACTGATGGACTGCAACACATCTGCAGCAGCCACATGCGCCTCACCGATGGACTGCAGCAGCCACATGTGCCTCACTGACTGACTGTAACAGCCACATGTGCCTCACTGATGGACTGCAGCAGCCACATGTGCCTCACTGATGGACTGCAGCAGCCACATGTGCCTCACTGATGGACTGCAGCAGCCACAAGCGCCTCACTCAGGGACTGCAACACATCTGCAGCAGCCACATGCACCTCACTAATGGACTGCAACACATCTGCAGCAGCCACATGCGCCTCACTGATGGACTGCAGCAGCCACATGTGCCTCACTGATTGACTGCAGCAGCCACATGTGCCTCACTGATGGACTGCAGCAGCCACATGCGCCTCACTGATGGACTGCAGCAGCCACATGTGCCTCACTGATGGACTGCAGCAGCCACGTGTGTCTCACTGATGGACTGCAACAGCCACATTTGCCTCACTGATGGACTGCAACAGCCACATGCGCCTCACTGATGGACTGCAGCAGCCACATCCGCCTCACTGATGGACTGCAACAGCAACATGTGCCTCACTGATGGACTGGATCAGCACCATATGCCTCACTGATGAACTGCAGCAGCCACATGTGCCTCACTGATGGACTGCAGCAGCCACATGTGTCTCACTGATGGACTGCAGCAGCCACATGTGCCTCACTGATGGACTGCAACAGCCACATGTGCCTCACTGATGGACTGCAACACATCTGCAACAGCCACATGTGCCTCACTGATGGACTGCAACAGTCACATGTGCCTCACTGATGTACTACAGCAGCCACATGTGCCTCACTGATGGACTGCAACACCCACATGTGCCTCACTGATGGACTGCAGCAGCCACATGTGCCTCACTGATGGACTGCAACAGCCACATGTACCTCACTGATGGACTGCAGCAGCCACATGTGCCTCACTGATGGACTGCAGCACCCACATGCGCCTCACAAATGGACTGCAGCAGCCACATGTACCTCACTGATGGACTGCAGCAGCCATATGTACCTCACTGATGGACTGCAGCAGCCACATGTGCCTCACTGATGGACTGCACCAGCCACATGTGCCTCACTGAAGACTGCAGCAGCCACATGTGCCTCACTGATGGACTGCAACAGCCACATGTGCCTCACTGATGGACTGCAGCAGCCACGTGTGTCTTACTGATGGACTGCAAAAGCCACATGTGCCTCACTGATGGACTGCAGCAGCCACATGTGCCTCACTGATGGACTGCAACAGCCACATGTACCTCACTGATGGACTGCAGCAGCCACATGTGCCTCACTGATGGATTGCAACAGCCACATGCGCCTCACTGATGGACTGCAGCAGCCACATGTGCCTCACTGATGGATTGCAACACATCTGCAACAGACACACGTGCCTCACTGATGGACTGCAGCAGCCACATGTGCCTCACTGACGAACTGCAGCAGCCACATGTGCCTCACTGACGAACTGCAGCAGCCACATGTGCCTCACTCAGGGACTGCAACACATCTGCAGCAGCCACATGCGCCTCACTCAGGGACTGCAACACATCTGCAGCAGCCACATGCGCCTCACTGATGGACTGCAGCAGCCACATTTACCTCACTGATGGACTGCAGCTGCCACATGTGCCTCACTGATGGACTGCAGCAGCCACATGCGCCTCACAAATGGACTGCAGCAGCCACATTTACCTCACTGATGGACTGGAACAGCCACATGGGCCTCACTGATGGACTGCAGCAGCCACATGTGCCTCAATGATGGACTGCAGCAGCCACATGTACCTCACTGATGGACTGCAACAGTCACATGTGCCTCACTGATCGACTGCAACAGCCACATGTGCCTCACTGATACTGCAGCAGCCACATGTGCCTCACTGACTGACTGTAACAGCCACATGTGCCTCACTGATGGACTGCAGCAGCCACATGTGCCTCACTGATGGACTGCAGCAGCCACATGTGCCTCACTGATGGACTGCAGCAGCCACAAGCGCCTCACTCATGGACTGCAACACATCTGCAGCAGCCACATGCGCCTCACTGATGGACTGCAACACATCTGCAGCAGCCACATGCTCCTCACTGATGGACTGCAGCAGCCACATGTGCCTCACTGATTGACTGCAGCAGCCACATGTGCCTCACTGATGGACTGCAGCAGCCACATGCGCCTCACTGATGGACTGCAGCAGCCACATGTGCCTCACTGATGGACTGCAGCAGCCACGTGTGTCTCACTGATGGACTGCAACAGCCACATTTGCCTCACTGATGGACTGCAACAGCCACATGCGCCTCACTGATGCAGTCCATCAGTGAGACACATGTGGACTGCAGAATCCACATGTACCTCACTGATGGACTGCAGCAGCCACATGTATCTCACTGATGGACTGCAGCAGCCACATGTGCTTCACTGATGGACTGCAGCAGCCAAATGTGCATTACTGATGGACTGCAACAGCATCATGTGCCTCACTGATGGACTGCAACAGCACCATATGCCTCACTGATGAACTGCAGCAGCCACATGTGCCTCACTGATGGACTGCAGCAGCCACATGTGTCTCACTGATGGACTGCAGCAGCCACATGCGCCTCACTGATGGACTGCAGCAGCCACATGTGCCTCACTGATGGACTGCAGCAGCCACGTGTGTCTCACTGATGGACTGCAACAGCCACATTTGCCTCACTGATGGACTGCAACAGCCACATGCGCCTCACTGATGGACTGCAGCAGCCACATGTACCTCACTGATGGACTGCAGCAGCCACATGTGTCTCACTGATGGACTGCAGCAGCCACATGTGCCTCACTGATGGACTGCAGCAGCCACATGCGCCTCACTGATGGACTGCAGCAGCCACATGTGCCTCACTGATGGACTGCAGCAGCCACGTGTGTCTCACTGATGGACTGCAACAGCCACATTTGCCTCACTGATGGACTGCAACAGCCACATGCGCCTCACTGATGCAGTCCATCAGTGAGACACATGTGGACTGCAGAATCCACATGTACCTCACTGATGGACTGCAGCAGCCACATGTATCTCACTGATGGACTGCAGCAGCCACATGTGCTTCACTGATGGACTGCAGCAGCCAAATGTGCATTACTGATGGACTGCAACAGCATCATGTGCCTCACTGATGGACTGCAACAGCACCATATGCCTCACTGATGAACTGCAGCAGCCACATGTGCCTCACTGATGGACTGCAGCAGCCACATGTGTCTCACTGATGGACTGCAGCAGCCACATGCGCCTCACTGATGGACTGCAGCAGCCACATGTGCCTCACTGATGGACTGCAGCAGCCACGTGTGTCTCACTGATGGACTGCAACAGCCACATTTGCCTCACTGATGGACTGCAACAGCCACATGCGCCTCACTGATGGACTGCAGCAGCCACATGTACCTCACTGATGGACTGCAGCAGCCACATGTGTCTCACTGATGGACTGCAGCAGCCACATGCGCCTCACTGATGGACTGCAGCAGCCACATGTGCCTCACTGATGGACTGCAGCAGCCACGTGTGTCTCACTGATGGACTGTAACAGCCACATTTGCCTCACTGATGGACTGCAACAGCCACATGCGCCTCACTGATGGACTGCAGCAGCCACATCCGCCTCACTGATGGACTGCAACAGCAACATGTGCCTCACTGATGGACTGCAGCAGCCACATACGCCTCACAAATGGACTGCAGCAGCCACATGTACCTCACTGATGGACTGCAGCAGCCATATGTACCTCACTGATGGACTGCAGCAGCCACATGTGCCTCACTGATGGACTGCACCAGCCACATGTGCCTCACTGAAGACTGCAGCAGCCACATGTGCCTCACTGATGGACTGCAACAGCCACATGTGCCTCACTGATGGACTGCAGCAGCCACGTGTGTCTTACTGATGGACTGCAAAAGCCACATGTGCCTCACTGATGGACTGCAGCAGCCACATGTGCCTCACTGATGGACTGCAACAGCCACATGTACCTCACTGATGGACTGCAGCAGCCACATGTGCCTCACTTATGGATTGCAACAGCCACATGCGCCTCACTGATGGACTGCAGCAGCTACATGTGCCTCACTGATGGATTGCAACACATCTGCAACAGACACACGTGCCTCACTAATGGACTGCAGCAGCCACATGTGCCTCACTGACGAACTGCAGTAGCCACATGTGCCTCACTCAGGGACTGCAACACATCTGCAACAGCCACATGTGCCTCACTGATGGACTGCAGCAGCCACATGTGCCTCACTGATGGACTGCACCAGCCACATGTGCCTCACTGAAGACTGCAGCAGCCACATGTGCCTCACTGATGGACTGCAACAGCCACATGTGCCTCACTGATGGACTGCAGCAGCCACGTGTGTCTTACTGGTGGACTGCAAAAGCCACATGTGCCTCACTGATGGACTGCAGCAGCCACATGTGCCTCACTGATGGACTGCAACAGCCACATGTACCTCACTGATGGACTGCAGCAGCCACATGTGCCTCACTGATGGATTGCAACAGCCACATGCGCCTCACTGATGGACTGCAGCAGCTACATGTGCCTCACTGATGGATTGCAACACATCTGCAACAGACACACGTGCATCACTGATGAACTGCAGCAGCCACATGTGCCTCACTGACGAACTGCAGCAGCCACATATGCCTCACTCAGGGACTGCAACACATCTGCAGCAGCCACATGCACCTCACTGATGGACTGCAACACATCTGCAGCAGCCACATGCGCCTCACCGATGGACTGCAGCAGCCACATGTGCCTCACTGACTGACTGTAACAGCCACATGTGCCTCACTGATGGACTGCAGCAGCCACATGTGCCTCACTGATGGACTGCAGCAGCCACATGTGCCTCACTGATGGACTGCAGCAGCCACAAGCGCCTCACTCAGGGACTGCAACACATCTGCAGCAGCCACATGCACCTCACTAATGGACTGCAACACATCTGCAGCAGCCACATGCGCCTCACTGATGGACTGCAGCAGCCACATGTGCCTCACTGATTGACTGCAGCAGCCACATGTGCCTCACTGATGGACTGCAGCAGCCACATGCGCCTCACTGATGGACTGCAGCAGCCACATGTGCCTCACTGATGGACTGCAGCAGCCACGTGTGTCTCACTGATGGACTGCAACAGCCACATTTGCCTCACTGATGGACTGCAACAGCCACATGCGCCTCACTGATGGACTGCAGCAGCCACATCCGCCTCACTGATGGACTGCAACAGCAACATGTGCCTCACTGATGGACTGGATCAGCACCATATGCCTCACTGATGAACTGCAGCAGCCACATGTGCCTCACTGATGGACTGCAGCAGCCACATGTGTCTCACTGATGGACTGCAGCAGCCACATGTGCCTCACTGATGGACTGCAACAGCCACATGTGCCTCACTGATGGACTGCAACACATCTGCAACAGCCACATGTGCCTCACTGATGGACTGCAACAGTCACATGTGCCTCACTGATGTACTACAGCAGCCACATGTGCCTCACTGATGGACTGCAACACCCACATGTGCCTCACTGATGGACTGCAGCAGCCACATGTGCCTCACTGATGGACTGCAACAGCCACATGTACCTCACTGATGGACTGCAGCAGCCACATGTGCCTCACTGATGGACTGCAGCAGCCACATGCGCCTCACAAATGGACTGCAGCAGCCACATGTACCTCACTGATGGACTGCAGCAGCCATATGTACCTCACTGATGGACTGCAGCAGCCACATGTGCCTCACTGATGGACTGCACCAGCCACATGTGCCTCACTGAAGACTGCAGCAGCCACATGTGCCTCACTGATGGACTGCAACAGCCACATGTGCCTCACTGATGGACTGCAGCAGCCACGTGTGTCTTACTGATGGACTGCAAAAGCCACATGTGCCTCACTGATGGACTGCAGCAGCCACATGTGCCTCACTGATGGACTGCAACAGCCACATGTACCTCACTGATGGACTGCAGCAGCCACATGTGCCTCACTGATGGATTGCAACAGCCACATGCGCCTCACTGATGGACTGCAGCAGCCACATGTGCCTCACTGATGGATTGCAACACATCTGCAACAGACACACGTGCCTCACTGATGGACTGCAGCAGCCACATGTGCCTCACTGACGAACTGCAGCAGCCACATGTGCCTCACTGACGAACTGCAGCAGCCACATGTGCCTCACTCAGGGACTGCAACACATCTGCAGCAGCCACATGCGCCTCACTCAGGGACTGCAACACATCTGCAGCAGCCACATGCGCCTCACTGATGGACTGCAGCAGCCACATTTACCTCACTGATGGACTGCAGCTGCCACATGTGCCTCACTGATGGACTGCAGCAGCCACATGCGCCTCACAAATGGACTGCAGCAGCCACATTTACCTCACTGATGGACTGGAACAGCCACATGGGCCTCACTGATGGACTGCAGCAGCCACATGTGCCTCAATGATGGACTGCAGCAGCCACATGTACCTCACTGATGGACTGCAACAGTCACATGTGCCTCACTGATCGACTGCAACAGCCACATGTGCCTCACTGATACTGCAGCAGCCACATGTGCCTCACTGACTGACTGTAACAGCCACATGTGCCTCACTGATGGACTGCAGCAGCCACATGTGCCTCACTGATGGACTGCAGCAGCCACATGTGCCTCACTGATGGACTGCAGCAGCCACAAGCGCCTCACTCAGGGACTGCAACACATCTGCAGCAGCCACATGCGCCTCACTGATGGACTGCAACACATCTGCAGCAGCCACATGCTCCTCACTGATGGACTGCAGCAGCCACATGTGCCTCACTGATTGACTGCAGCAGCCACATGTGCCTCACTGATGGACTGCAGCAGCCACATGCGCCTCACTGATGGACTGCAGCAGCCACATGTGCCTCACTGATGGACTGCAGCAGCCACGTGTGTCTCACTGATGGACTGCAACAGCCACATTTGCCTCACTGATGGACTGCAACAGCCACATGCGCCTCACTGATGCAGTCCATCAGTGAGACACATGTGGACTGCAGAATCCACATGTACCTCACTGATGGACTGCAGCAGCCACATGTATCTCACTGATGGACTGCAGCAGCCACATGTGCTTCACTGATGGACTGCAGCAGCCAAATGTGCATTACTGATGGACTGCAACAGCATCATGTGCCTCACTGATGGACTGCAACAGCACCATATGCCTCACTGATGAACTGCAGCAGCCACATGTGCCTCACTGATGGACTGCAGCAGCCACATGTGTCTCACTGATGGACTGCAGCAGCCACATGCGCCTCACTGATGGACTGCAGCAGCCACATGTGCCTCACTGATGGACTGCAGCAGCCACGTGTGTCTCACTGATGGACTGCAACAGCCACATTTGCCTCACTGATGGACTGCAACAGCCACATGCGCCTCACTGATGGACTGCAGCAGCCACATGTACCTCACTGATGGACTGCAGCAGCCACATGTGTCTCACTGATGGACTGCAGCAGCCACATGTGCCTCACTGATGGACTGCAGCAGCCACATGCGCCTCACTGATGGACTGCAGCAGCCACATGTGCCTCACTGATGGACTGCAGCAGCCACGTGTGTCTCACTGATGGACTGCAACAGCCACATTTGCCTCACTGATGGACTGCAACAGCCACATGCGCCTCACTGATGCAGTCCATCAGTGAGACACATGTGGACTGCAGAATCCACATGTACCTCACTGATGGACTGCAGCAGCCACATGTATCTCACTGATGGACTGCAGCAGCCACATGTGCTTCACTGATGGACTGCAGCAGCCAAATGTGCATTACTGATGGACTGCAACAGCATCATGTGCCTCACTGATGGACTGCAACAGCACCATATGCCTCACTGATGAACTGCAGCAGCCACATGTGCCTCACTGATGGACTGCAGCAGCCACATGTGTCTCACTGATGGACTGCAGCAGCCACATGCGCCTCACTGATGGACTGCAGCAGCCACATGTGCCTCACTGATGGACTGCAGCAGCCACGTGTGTCTCACTGATGGACTGCAACAGCCACATTTGCCTCACTGATGGACTGCAACAGCCACATGCGCCTCACTGATGGACTGCAGCAGCCACATGTACCTCACTGATGGACTGCAGCAGCCACATGTGTCTCACTGATGGACTGCAGCAGCCACATGTGCCTCACTGATGGACTGCAGCAGCCACATGTGCCTCACTGATGGACTGCAGCAGCCACATGTGCCTCACTGATGGACTGCAACAGCCACATGTGCCTCACTGATGGACTGCAGCAGCCACATGTGCCTTACTGATGGACTGCAACAGTGTTACGGACCCGAATCCAGCGTCCGAGCCTGGAGCAGTGACGACCACGCCATCTGTGGGTCAGCTCCCGAAACCCCCTCCAAATGGACGCCGCCCCCTAGTGAGGACGAGAAATGCCAGCCACAAGGGCTAGTTTCCCATACTGATCAGCTCATAACACAGCCGCTGCTGACCTCTGGTGAGCTGCCGCTCAGACAGCAACACCATCTATGGAGTGGATAGGTGGGCGTTTGGGTCTGAGCCGGTAAGTGACGTGCCCTAGAGTGTCCCTCTCACTGATGACGTGTTTGATTACAGAGTCGACCTGGGACTGCTGTAATGAGCATGGGATCAGTCTACCCAAGGCAGCCGTCTTGTCTCCAGGTATTTGCTGCAGCAGCTGTGAGTCGCCCCCCGGATGAACACTGTGGTGTTAACCTGCCTGTGACGTGGCAGCTGAAGGATTGTCGTACCCGGGACTGACTGGTGGAGACGCTTAACCACTGGGGCGTTGTGGCAAGGAGAGTGGTCTGTGGGATCACACGAGGCTCCTGACTAGGGCTTGCTACCCTAGTATCGGTCGTGGAGTGGCCTAACCAGTGTTGCTGATTTGGAACCTGCCAGCTACCGGCTGGACTTGTGGTTGATGGCCTCCACGACGGTGCCCCCAGTGGAACTGTGATTTGGCTGGCCTGTGGCCAGGGTAGACTCAGAGAATCGAAGGATTCGTCGTGAGGCCACAGGAGGACCAGGACCTTAGCATCGTCGAGCACCGTGGAACACTCCGCGTCTTCAGAAGAAGACTACTTTGTAGATAATAGTGTTTATACCCCTCCCCCTGTGTAACCTTTTATATATTATTTATTGGTGGCGGTATGTATATTATTATCTTTTTGACTTTATTTCCCTTCCCATTTTATTTACTTGCGTTACGGATCACATCTTTTGAAAGCCACTACTAGCATGGGGCCGGACACCAAAACTCTACTTACATCAAAGAATGAACCCGGTTGCGACCCGAGAGGGCCGTAACAAACAGCCACATGTGCCTCACTGATGGACTGCAGCAGCCACATGCGCCTCACTGATGGACTTCAGCAGCCACATGCGCCTCACTAATGGACTGCAGCAGCCACATGCGCCTCACTGAAGGACTGCAACACATCTGCAGCAGCCCCATGTGCCTCACTGATGGACTGCAGCAGCCACATGCGCCTCACTGATGGACTGCAGCAGCCACATGTGCCTCACTGATGGACTGCAGCAGCCACGTGTGTCTCACTGATGGACTGTAACAGCCACATTTGCCTCACTGATGGACTGCAACAGCCACATGCGCCTCACTGATGGACTGCAGCAGCCACATCCGCCTCACTGATGGACTGCAACAGCAACATGTGCCTCACTGATGGACTGCAGCAGCCACATACGCCTCACAAATGGACTGCAGCAGCCACATGTACCTCACTGATGGACTGCAGCAGCCATATGTACCTCACTGATGGACTGCAGCAGCCACATGTGCCTCACTGATGGACTGCACCAGCCACATGTGCCTCACTAAAGACTGCAGCAGCCACATGTGCCTCACTGATGGACTGCAACAGCCACATGTGCCTCACTGATGGACTGCAGCAGCCACGTGTGTCTTACTGATGGACTGCAAAAGCCACATGTGCCTCACTGATGGACTGCAGCAGCCACATGTGCCTCACTGATGGACTGCAACAGCCACATGTACCTCACTGATGGACTGCAGCAGCCACATGTGCCTCACTTATGGATTGCAACAGCCACATGCGCCTCACTGATGGACTGCAGCAGCTACATGTGCCTCACTGATGGATTGCAACACATCTGCAACAGACACACGTGCCTCACTAATGGACTGCAGCAGCCACATGTGCCTCACTGACGAACTGCAGTAGCCACATGTGCCTCACTCAGGGACTGCAACACATCTGCAACAGCCACATGTGCCTCACTGATGGACTGCAGCAGCCACATGTGCCTCACTGATGGACTGCACCAGCCACATGTGCCTCACTGAAGACTGCAGCAGCCACATGTGCCTCACTGATGGACTGCAACAGCCACATGTGCCTCACTGATGGACTGCAGCAGCCACGTGTGTCTTACTGGTGGACTGCAAAAGCCACATGTGCCTCACTGATGGACTGTAGCAGCCACATGTGCCTCACTGATGGACTGCAACAGCCACATGTACCTCACTGATGGACTGCAGCAGCCACATGTGCCTCACTGATGGATTGCAACAGCCACATGCGCCTCACTGATGGACTGCAGCAGCTACATGTGCCTCACTGATGGATTGCAACACATCTGCAACAGACACACGTGCATCACTGATGAACTGCAGCAGCCACATGTGCCTCACTGACGAACTGCAGCAGCCACATATGCCTCACTCAGGGACTGCAACACATCTGCAGCAGCCACATGCACCTCACTGATGGACTGCAACACATCTGCAGCAGCCACATGCGCCTCACCGATGGACTGCAGCAGCCACATGTGCCTCACTGACTGACTGTAACAGCCACATGTGCCTCACTGATGGACTGCAGCAGCCACATGTGCCTCACTGATGGACTGCAGCAGCCACATGTGCCTCACTGATGGACTGCAGCAGCCACAAGCGCCTCACTCAGGGACTGCAACACATCTGCAGCAGCCACATGCACCTCACTAATGGACTGCAACACATCTGCAGCAGCCACATGCGCCTCACTGATGGACTGCAGCAGCCACATGTGCCTCACTGATTGACTGCAGCAGCCACATGTGCCTCACTGATGGACTGCAGCAGCCACATGCGCCTCACTGATGGACTGCAGCAGCCACATGTGCCTCACTGATGGACTGCAGCAGCCACGTGTGTCTCACTGATGGACTGCAACAGCCACATTTGCCTCACTGATGGACTGCAACAGCCACATGCGCCTCACTGATGGACTGCAGCAGCCACATCCGCCTCACTGATGGACTGCAACAGCAACATGTGCCTCACTGATGGACTGGATCAGCACCATATGCCTCACTGATGAACTGCAGCAGCCACATGTGCCTCACTGATGGACTGCAGCAGCCACATGTGTCTCACTGATGGACTGCAGCAGCCACATGTGCCTCACTGATGGACTGCAACAGCCACATGTGCCTCACTGATGGACTGCAACACATCTGCAACAGCCACATGTGCCTCACTGATGGACTGCAACAGTCACATGTGCCTCACTGATGTACTACAGCAGCCACATGTGCCTCACTGATGGACTGCAACACCCACATGTGCCTCACTGATGGACTGCAGCAGCCACATGTGCCTCACTGATGGACTGCAACAGCCACATGTACCTCACTGATGGACTGCAGCAGCCACATGTGCCTCACTGATGGACTGCAGCAGCCACATGCGCCTCACAAATGGACTGCAGCAGCCACATGTACCTCACTGATGGACTGCAGCAGCCATATGTACCTCACTGATGGACTGCAGCAGCCACATGTGCCTCACTGATGGACTGCACCAGCCACATGTGCCTCACTGAAGACTGCAGCAGCCACATGTGCCTCACTGATGGACTGCAACAGCCACATGTGCCTCACTGATGGACTGCAGCAGCCACGTGTGTCTTACTGATGGACTGCAAAAGCCACATGTGCCTCACTGATGGACTGCAGCAGCCACATGTGCCTCACTGATGGACTGCAACAGCCACATGTACCTCACTGATGGACTGCAGCAGCCACATGTGCCTCACTGATGGATTGCAACAGCCACATGCGCCTCACTGATGGACTGCAGCAGCCACATGTGCCTCACTGATGGATTGCAACACATCTGCAACAGACACACGTGCCTCACTGATGGACTGCAGCAGCCACATGTGCCTCACTGACGAACTGCAGCAGCCACATGTGCCTCACTGACGAACTGCAGCAGCCACATGTGCCTCACTCAGGGACTGCAACACATCTGCAGCAGCCACATGCGCCTCACTCAGGGACTGCAACACATCTGCAGCAGCCACATGCGCCTCACTGATGGACTGCAGCAGCCACATTTACCTCACTGATGGACTGCAGCTGCCACATGTGCCTCACTGATGGACTGCAGCAGCCACATGCGCCTCACAAATGGACTGCAGCAGCCACATTTACCTCACTGATGGACTGGAACAGCCACATGGGCCTCACTGATGGACTGCAGCAGCCACATGTGCCTCAATGATGGACTGCAGCAGCCACATGTACCTCACTGATGGACTGCAACAGTCACATGTGCCTCACTGATCGACTGCAACAGCCACATGTGCCTCACTGATACTGCAGCAGCCACATGTGCCTCACTGACTGACTGTAACAGCCACATGTGCCTCACTGATGGACTGCAGCAGCCACATGTGCCTCACTGATGGACTGCAGCAGCCACATGTGCCTCACTGATGGACTGCAGCAGCCACAAGCGCCTCACTCAGGGACTGCAACACATCTGCAGCAGCCACATGCGCCTCACTGATGGACTGCAACACATCTGCAGCAGCCACATGCTCCTCACTGATGGACTGCAGCAGCCACATGTGCCTCACTGATTGACTGCAGCAGCCACATGTGCCTCACTGATGGACTGCAGCAGCCACATGCGCCTCACTGATGGACTGCAGCAGCCACATGTGCCTCACTGATGGACTGCAGCAGCCACGTGTGTCTCACTGATGGACTGCAACAGCCACATTTGCCTCACTGATGGACTGCAACAGCCACATGCGCCTCACTGATGCAGTCCATCAGTGAGACACATGTGGACTGCAGAATCCACATGTACCTCACTGATGGACTGCAGCAGCCACATGTATCTCACTGATGGACTGCAGCAGCCACATGTGCTTCACTGATGGACTGCAGCAGCCAAATGTGCATTACTGATGGACTGCAACAGCATCATGTGCCTCACTGATGGACTGCAACAGCACCATATGCCTCACTGATGAACTGCAGCAGCCACATGTGCCTCACTGATGGACTGCAGCAGCCACATGTGTCTCACTGATGGACTGCAGCAGCCACATGCGCCTCACTGATGGACTGCAGCAGCCACATGTGCCTCACTGATGGACTGCAGCAGCCACGTGTGTCTCACTGATGGACTGCAACAGCCACATTTGCCTCACTGATGGACTGCAACAGCCACATGCGCCTCACTGATGGACTGCAGCAGCCACATGTACCTCACTGATGGACTGCAGCAGCCACATGTGTCTCACTGATGGACTGCAGCAGCCACATGTGCCTCACTGATGGACTGCAGCAGCCACATGCGCCTCACTGATGGACTGCAGCAGCCACATGTGCCTCACTGATGGACTGCAGCAGCCACGTGTGTCTCACTGATGGACTGCAACAGCCACATTTGCCTCACTGATGGACTGCAACAGCCACATGCGCCTCACTGATGCAGTCCATCAGTGAGACACATGTGGACTGCAGAATCCACATGTACCTCACTGATGGACTGCAGCAGCCACATGTATCTCACTGATGGACTGCAGCAGCCACATGTGCTTCACTGATGGACTGCAGCAGCCAAATGTGCATTACTGATGGACTGCAACAGCATCATGTGCCTCACTGATGGACTGCAACAGCACCATATGCCTCACTGATGAACTGCAGCAGCCACATGTGCCTCACTGATGGACTGCAGCAGCCACATGTGTCTCACTGATGGACTGCAGCAGCCACATGCGCCTCACTGATGGACTGCAGCAGCCACATG
The DNA here is from genome assembly GCF_040958095.1 of Procambarus clarkii. Lineage (NCBI taxonomy): Eukaryota > Metazoa > Arthropoda > Malacostraca > Decapoda > Cambaridae > Procambarus > Procambarus clarkii. Next base: position 7,552,269 of record NC_091219.1, read on the forward strand.
TGCCTCACTGATGGACTGCAGCAGCCACGTGTGTCTCACTGATGGACTGCAACAGCCACATTTGCCTCACTGATGGACTGCAACAGCCACATGCGCCTCACTGATGGACTGCAGCAGCCACATGTACCTCACTGATGGACTGCAGCAGCCACATGTGTCTCACTGATGGACTGCAGCAGCCACATGTGCCTCACTGATGGACTGCAGCAGCCACATGCGCCTCACTGATGGACTGCAGCAGCCACATGTGCCTCACTGATGGACTGCAGCAGCCACGTGTGTCTCACTGATGGACTGCAACAGCCACATTTGCCTCACTGATGGACTGCAACAGCCACATGCGCCTCACTGATGCAGTCCATCAGTGAGACACATGTGGACTGCAGAATCCACATGTACCTCACTGATGGACTGCAGCAGCCACATGTATCTCACTGATGGACTGCAGCAGCCACATGTGCTTCACTGATGGACTGCAGCAGCCAAATGTGCATTACTGATGGACTGCAACAGCATCATGTGCCTCACTGATGGACTGCAACAGCACCATATGCCTCACTGATGAACTGCAGCAGCCACATGTGCCTCACTGATGGACTGCAGCAGCCACATGTGTCTCACTGATGGACTGCAGCAGCCACATGCGCCTCACTGATGGACTGCAGCAGCCACATGTGCCTCACTGATGGACTGCAGCAGCCACGTGTGTCTCACTGATGGACTGCAACAGCCACATTTGCCTCACTGATGGACTGCAACAGCCACATGCGCCTCACTGATGGACTGCAGCAGCCACATGTACCTCACTGATGGACTGCAGCAGCCACATGTGTCTCACTGATGGACTGCAGCAGCCACATGTGCCTCACTGATGGACTGCAGCAGCCACATGTGCCTCACTGATGGACTGCAGCAGCCACATGTGCCTCACTGATGGACTGCAACAGCCACATGTGCCTCACTGATGGACTGCAGCAGCCACATGTGCCTTACTGATGGACTGCAACAGTGTTACGGACCCGAATCCAGCGTCCGAGCCTGGAGCAGTGACGACCACGCCATCTGTGGGTCAGCTCCCGAAACCCCCTCCAAATGGACGCCGCCCCCTAGTGAGGACGAGAAATGCCAGCCACAAGGGCTAGTTTCCCATACTGATCAGCTCATAACACAGCCGCTGCTGACCTCTGGTGAGCTGCCGCTCAGACAGCAACACCATCTATGGAGTGGATAGGTGGGCGTTTGGGTCTGAGCCGGTAAGTGACGTGCCCTAGAGTGTCCCTCTCACTGATGACGTGTTTGATTACAGAGTCGACCTGGGACTGCTGTAATGAGCATGGGATCAGTCTACCCAAGGCAGCCGTCTTGTCTCCAGGTATTTGCTGCAGCAGCTGTGAGTCGCCCCCCGGATGAACACTGTGGTGTTAACCTGCCTGTGACGTGGCAGCTGAAGGATTGTCGTACCCGGGACTGACTGGTGGAGACGCTTAACCACTGGGGCGTTGTGGCAAGGAGAGTGGTCTGTGGGATCACACGAGGCTCCTGACTAGGGCTTGCTACCCTAGTATCGGTCGTGGAGTGGCCTAACCAGTGTTGCTGATTTGGAACCTGCCAGCTACCGGCTGGACTTGTGGTTGATGGCCTCCACGACGGTGCCCCCAGTGGAACTGTGATTTGGCTGGCCTGTGGCCAGGGTAGACTCAGAGAATCGAAGGATTCGTCGTGAGGCCACAGGAGGACCAGGACCTTAGCATCGTCGAGCACCGTGGAACACTCCGCGTCTTCAGAAGAAGACTACTTTGTAGATAATAGTGTTTATACCCCTCCCCCTGTGTAACCTTTTATATATTATTTATTGGTGGCGGTATGTATATTATTATCTTTTTGACTTTATTTCCCTTCCCATTTTATTTACTTGCGTTACGGATCACATCTTTTGAAAGCCACTACTAGCATGGGGCCGGACACCAAAACTCTACTTACATCAAAGAATGAACCCGGTTGCGACCCGAGAGGGCCGTAACAAACAGCCACATGTGCCTCACTGATGGACTGCAGCAGCCACATGCGCCTCACTGATGGACTTCAGCAGCCACATGCGCCTCACTAATGGACTGCAGCAGCCACATGCGCCTCACTGAAGGACTGCAACACATCTGCAGCAGCCCCATGTGCCTCACTGAAGTACTGCAACACATCTGCAGTAGCCAAATGCGCCTCACTGATGGACTGCAGCAGCCACATGCGCCTCACTGATGGACTGTAACAGCCACATGTGCCTCACTGATGAACTGCAGCAGCCACATGTTCCTCACTGATGGACTGCAACAGCCACATGTTGCTCACTGATGGACTGTAGCAGCCACATGCGCCTCACTGATGGACTGCAACACCCACCTGTGCCTCACTGATGGACTGCAGCAGCCACATGCGCCTCACTGATGGACTGCAACAGCCACATGTGCCTCACTGATGGACTGCAGCAGCCACATGTGCCTCACTGATGGACTGCAGCAGCCACATGTGCCTCACTGATGGACTACAGCAGCCACATGCGCCTCACTGATGGACTGCAGCAGCCACATGTACCTCACTGATGGACTGCCGCAGCCACATGTACCTCACTGATGGACTGCAGCAGCCACATGTCCCTCACTGATGGACTGCAACAGCAACATGTGCCTCACTGATGGACTGCAGCAGCCACATGTGTATCACTGATGGACTGCAGCTGCCACGTGTGTCTCACTGATGGACTGCAGCAGCCCATGCGCCTCACTGATGGACTGCAACAGCCACATGTGCCTCACTGATGGACTGCAACAGCCACATGTGCCTCACTGATGGACTGCAGCAGCCACATGTGCCTCACTGATGGACTGCAGCAGCCACATGTGCCTCACTGATGGACTGCAGCAGCCACATGTGCCTCACTGATGGATTGCAACAGCCACATGTGCCTCACTGATGGACTGCAGCAGCCACATGTACCTCACTGATGGACTGCAACAGCCACATGTGCCTCAATGATTGACTGCAGCAGCCATATGTACCTCACTGATGGACTGCAGCAGCCACATGTGCCTCCCTGATGGACTGCAACAGCCACATGTGCCACATTGATGGACTGCAACACCCACATGTGCCTCACTGATGGACTGCAACAGGCACATGTGCCTCACTGATGGACTGCAGCAGCCACATGTGTCTCACTGGTGGACTGCAACAGCCACATGTGCCTCACTGATGGACTGCAACAGCCACATGTGCCTCACTGATGGACTGCAGCAGCCACATGTGCCTCACTGATGGACTGCAACAGCCACATGTGCCTCACTGATGGACTGCAACAGCCACATGTGCCTCACTGATGGACTGCAACAGCCACATGTGCCTCACTGATGGACTGCAGCAGCCACATGTGCCTCACTGATGGACTGCAACAGCCACATGTGCCTCACTGATGGACTGCAGCAGCCGCATGTGCCTCACTGATGGACTGCAACAGCCACATGTGCCTCACTGATGGACTGCAGCAGCCACATGTACCTCACTGATGGACTGCAGCAGCCGCATGTGCCTCACTGATGGACTGTAACAGTGTTACGGCCCTCTCGGGACGCAACGGGGTTCTCACTCTGATGTTGTTAGAGGAAGATATATGTATCCGTTCCCAAGCCAGTAGTGGCTATCAAGGGATGAGATCCGTGACGCAAGTAACTTAAAAGGGAGTAGGGAAAGAAAGTTAAGAACTTAATATTATAATGTTCACCATCACCGATTAAATATATATAATAAAAGAGTACACAAGGGGGAGGGGTATTAACACTTTACAAGGGGATCATGCACAATCTAGTCTTCTGCTGAAGACGCTGGTGCCACACCACTTGGTGCAGAGTCCTTGGTGCTTTCTTCGTGGCCTCAAGACGTGTCTTCTGAGAATACCGAGCCTACCCTGGCCACAGGTCAGCCAAAACACAGGTCCACTGGGGGCACCGTCGTGGAGGCCGTCAACCACACGTCCAGCAGGTCTGCTGGCAGGTACTGAGCCACCAAGGCTGGTACGGCCACTCCACGAACGATAAAAGGGGTACGCCCTAGACAGGAGTCTCGTGTGGTATCACCAATCCCCCTCCTGTCCTCAATACCCCAGTGGATTATCGTCTCCAACAGTCGGTCCCGGGTAAATCCTTTCACTGCCACTCCAATGGCAGGCTAACACACCACAGTGTTCTTCCGGGGGGACGACGTCACAATAGCTGCAGCAAACTTCACAGTATGGAGACTGGCTGCCTCGGGTAGACTGACTCCACTCTCAACACAGCGGTCCCAGGTCGGCTCTGTAAGCAGACACGTCATCAATAACAGGGACACTAAAACACCACACTTACGGGCTTGGGCGCAAACACCTGACGTATCCAGTCCATAGATGGCGCTGTCGTCGGAGCACCACCTCACCAGAGGTCAGGAGCGGCTGTGTTGTGAGCTGCACAGGACTGGAAACTGGCCCTTGTGGCCGATATTCGTCGTCCTCATCCGGTGTCGTCGTTCGTTTGGCGGGGGTTTCGGGAGCTGACCCACAGATGGCGTAGTTGTTACTGCTCCTTGCTCGGACGCTGGATCCGGGTTCGTAACACCTCCCCACCAAAAAGGAATTTGGTTTGGGGTTCTATAAAAACACAAACCAAATTAGCAGGGCGACACAACTCCAAATGGACTTACTTATACTATGAACTGGAGTGATGAGGCTGTCTTGTCTACAGAACTGTACTGAGGAACCCTGGCACAAAGGGAACTTGTAGATGGCAGGCGATGACCTGCCTGACGTAATCTTCCACACCTCCTCTGCGATGGCAAACAGGGGCATCATCTCACATCTCTCTAGTACGGATTGGTTTCGACACGATCTGGGGTGACTCGACACTTCCTTGTGTCGTGGCACCGATGATGGCTGACCACAGACGGCATTTCTGGTGCCGGTCCGATGGTCCTTCAGGGAGACAGGAACCTGGAATACAGGGGTCTGATAATTCAGAGTGATAGCGACAGCGGGTAAAACAGTACTTACTGCATACCCTTCTACTAGGCTTAAACCTAGTCCCAACAGGGCTGCTTGTACGTTGCAGATGGCATTCACTCTGCCACCGTCAGGTCGACCAACGTTCCGCATAACGCTGCATTGAGGCTCAGCTATCACGCGAGGGGTGTCAACCTGTCGGAAACAGTCACTCATATTATCACATGTCGTACCTCCTGTATCAATTATCACCTTCCAGGTCCCTCCTTCAACTGCAACACCTGCAGTCCAAATCTCCAATCCCTGGGACCTCTTCACGATGTTCATGGGGGCCATCATTCGTCGGGTCCTCCACCGGTCCTCACTGAGAGCACAAACAAGAACACATACGAAAAACAAACAAAATACCGATAGGAAACATTTGGTAAGTCGAGAGATAAGTTTCCTGAGCTTGTCATGTCCATAGCCGGCACCATCCACTAGCCTGGCTTGGACCAAAGAGGGCACTAGACCTTTTGAACACACCTCACATACCTCTGACGTCTGGGGAATCTCTGGCTGGTCCACTACACGCTGTAACTTGCCATACCGCAAGCACACCTCAGCCTTCGCCCCAGACTCGTTGGTATCCGTGGGTGTCTGCACACAAGGCCTCTCTTCTAGCTCAGGTACTTCTGCCATCGTAACCTCATGTTCCTTGTCGAGAGAAGAATCAGGAGACACTGCTAAATAACTGTCGATCTGCGGGGGAGAGGACAAATTAGACATGTTCAAATCCGGGTCTGTCTTTACCTGGACATTACCATTGCCTGTTACCTCAGACCGTGCTGTTCCGGTAGACTCGTCCGCAACCTTGGGATGATTGATGCTCCAATCGGTCACCAAGTCGTTGGCTAGTACCACGTCAATCCCAGCTACAGGGAGGGTATCTACTACTGCCAACGCACGTGTGCCGCTGAAATAAGGCGTGTCGAGATGTACTGGCACTAAGGGGGCGATGTACTGCGTCCTTGGAAACCCAACCAGGACAACCTCTTGTCTCCCGTTCACACTTACTCCCTCGGGTACCGAGTTCTTCACGATCAGGGACTGGGCTGCTCCACTATCTCTGAGCACTACTACAGATCTACCACTATGATCACTCGATACATACCCGGTTGAAGTGTGAGGGGCCAACAAACTTGGTCCTTCCTGCGTCGTCGTAGACTGGTTTCCTACTGGTGGTGTAACACAGCTCATCATCATCACCTCCCTACGTGCGCTGCCACCTCTTCTGCCTCGGCACCTAGCAGCTATATGCCCTTTCTGCCCACAAGTCCAGCACACCATATTCCTCCTCGGGCTCCGGTGTTTCGGACTGCTAGGACTTGTTCTTCGAGGGCTACTTGGGGGCGTCTTCTTAGCACTTTGTGGGACGGGTCTTTCTTCTTCATCATGAGGTCTGTCGAACCGGCGCTGGTAATTCCTTGGGACGTACTTAGCAGACGGCCTATGAGTCAGGATGTACTCTTCAGCCATGGTGGCTGCTGCACTCAAGGTCTCTACCTGCTGTTCCTCTAAGTACGTCTTGAGGTCTCCAGACAAACAATCCTTGAAGTCCTCGAGTAGAATCAGCTGCTCGAGGTCTTCCCTGGTCTCCACCTTCCGAGAGGCACACCATTCCTGGAAAAGTCGCTCCTTGATCGTGGCGAATTCGGTGAAAGTGTGCTCCGAGGTCTTCTTCAGGTTTCTGAACTTTTGCCTATACGCCTCAGGTACCAATTGGTACGCCATGAGCACAACCTTCTTCACCTTGTCATAATCGCTGGAGTCGTCAAGGGATAACGTAGAGTAGGCGATTTGGGCCTTCCCAGTCAAGACTGACTGTATCATGATGGCCCAATTCTCCCTTGGCCACTCCAAAGAGGCAGCGACTTTCTCGAAGGCTGCAAAGAACTTTGACACTTCCTTCTCATGGAATTTGGGGACCATTTTGATGTTGCGTACCGGATCGAAGCTACTGGTGTCCGTTGTTTGCCTCCGACCACCTCCTAATCGCAAAACTTCTAGTTCATGTTGTCTCTCTCTTTCCTCTTTGTCTCGTCGTTCTTGTCTGTCTCGTTCTTCTCTTTTTCGCTCTCGCTCTTCTCTCTCTCGCTCTCGTTCTTCTCTCTCTCGTCTCTCTTCTCTTTCTCGTCTCTCTTCTCTTTCTCGTTCTTCTCTTTCTCTTTCTCGTTCTTCTCTTCTTTCTTCTCTTTCTAATTCTAAACGCCTCATCGCCAATTCTTTTTCTTTCATCTCCATTTCTTTATCTTTTAATTCTCGTTCTATTTCTAACTTCTTCCATTCAATTTCTCGATTAATTTCTAGGGCACGCATCTTGACCGTTAGGAAGCTGATATTAAGCTCACCTGCATCACTGTCAACGTCACTGCCCTTATCTTCCTTTTCCGTGGAAGCTATTTCCTCACCTTCCCTTGTACTAGGAGTCTCGCTTCCCTGTTTCTCTTCTGCCTTCAGGTGCCGGTGAACCTTGGACAAGATCTCCACACGGGAATCACTGGCACGGATCTTGATCTCCAGGTAGGCGCTCACTAGTACAAGCTCTGGTTTGCTCAAATATTTCAATCTGGCCAGACAACCCTCTCTGTTCAGAAAAGCCTGAACCTCGTCCAGATCATCGATGGTAGCTTTGTCTGCCATTGTCACAGATGGACCACTTTGCACTTAACACACTGCTTACACGTTAGCACTTAACACACCGAGCACTGTTCTACGCCAATATTGCACTTTATCGCACCAAACACTGCACTTGCCAATATTGCACGTAATCACTTCGGGCACCACACTACCCAATATTGCACTGAGTCCAAGCGAACACTTCGCTCTACAATAGTGCACTAAATCACTGAGCACCGCACTAGTCAATATTGCACTTAATCGCTTAATCACAGCGAGCACCGCACTGCACAATATCGCACTTGGTCACTCTGAGCACCGCACAGGACGTATAACGTCACAATCGTCACACACAGGGGGAATTATATACAGGGATTACGCCACTTCACCACCCCTGTCAAACATACTTAACAAGGGGACGGATCCCGCTGGGGATGCCAATTATGTTACGGCCCTCTCGGGACGCAACGGGGTTCTCACTCTGATGTTGTTAGAGGAAGATATATGTATCCGTTCCCAAGCCAGTAGTGGCTATCAAGGGATGAGATCCGTGACGCAAGTAACTTAAAAGGGAGTAGGGAAAGAAAGTTAAGAACTTAATATTATAATGTTCACCATCACCGATTAAATATATATAATAAAAGAGTACACAAGGGGGAGGGGTATTAACACTTTACAAGGGGATCATGCACAATCTAGTCTTCTGCTGAAGACGCTGGTGCCACACCACTTGGTGCAGAGTCCTTGGTGCTTTCTTCGTGGCCTCAAGACGTGTCTTCTGAGAATACCGAGCCTACCCTGGCCACAGGTCAGCCAAAACACAGGTCCACTGGGGGCACCGTCGTGGAGGCCGTCAACCACACGTCCAGCAGGTCTGCTGGCAGGTACTGAGCCACCAAGGCTGGTACGGCCACTCCACGAACGATAAAAGGGGTACGCCCTAGACAGGAGTCTCGTGTGGTATCACCAATCCCCCTCCTGTCCTCAATACCCCAGTGGATTATCGTCTCCAACAGTCGGTCCCGGGTAAATCCTTTCACTGCCACTCCAATGGCAGGCTAACACACCACAGTGTTCTTCCGGGGGGACGACGTCACAATAGCTGCAGCAAACTTCACAGTATGGAGACTGGCTGCCTCGGGTAGACTGACTCCACTCTCAACACAGCGGTCCCAGGTCGGCTCTGTAAGCAGACACGTCATCAATAACAGGGACACTAAAACACCACACTTACGGGCTTGGGCGCAAACACCTGACGTATCCAGTCCATAGATGGCGCTGTCGTCGGAGCACCACCTCACCAGAGGTCAGGAGCGGCTGTGTTGTGAGCTGCACAGGACTGGAAACTGGCCCTTGTGGCCGATATTCGTCGTCCTCATCCGGTGTCGTCGTTCGTTTGGCGGGGGTTTCGGGAGCTGACCCACAGATGGCGTAGTTGTTACTGCTCCTTGCTCGGACGCTGGATCCGGGTTCGTAACAAACAGCCACATGTGCCTCACTGATGAACTGCAGCAGCCACATGTTCCTCACTGATGGACTGCAACAGCCACATGTTGCTCACTGATGGACTGTAGCAGCCACATGCGCCTCACTGATCGACTGCAACACCCACCTGTGCCTCACTGATGGACTGCAGCAGCCACATGCGCCTCACTGATGGACTGCAACAGCCACATGTGCCTCACTGATGGACTGCAGCAGCCACATGTGCCTCACTGATGGACTGCAGCAGCCACATGCGCCTCACTGATGGACTGCAGCAGCCACATGTACCTCACTGATGGACTGCCGCAGCCACATGTACCTCACTGATGGACTGCAGCAGCCACATGTCCCTCACTGATGGACTGCAACAGCAACATGTGCCTCACTGATGGACTGCTGCAGCCACATGTGTATCACTGATGGACTGCAGCTGCCACGTGTGTCTCACTGATGGACTGCAGCAGCCACATGCGCCTCACTGATGGACTGCAACAGCCACATGTGCCTCACTGATGGACTGCAACAGCCACATGTGCCTCACTGATGGACTGCAGCAGCCACATGTGCCTCACTGATGGACTGCAGCAGCCACATGTGCCTCACTGATGGACTGCAGCAGCCACATGTGCCTCACTGATGGATTGCAACAGCTACATGTGCCTCACTGATGGACTGCAGCAGCCAAATGTACCTCACTGATGGACTGCAACAGCCACATGTGCCTCAATGATTGACTGCAGCAGCCATATGTACCTCACTGATGGACTGCAGCAGCCACATGTGCCTCCCTGATGGACTGGAACAGCCACATGTGCCTCACTGATGGACTGCAACAGCCACATGTGCCTCACTGATGGACTGCAACACCCACATGTGCCTCACTGATTGACTGCAACAGCCACATGTGCCTCACTGATGGACTGCAGCAGCCACATGTGCCTCACTGATGGACTGCAACAGCCACATGTGTCTCACTGATGGACTGCAACACATCTGCAACAGCCACATGTGCCTAACTGATAGACTGCAGCAGCAACATGTGCCTCACTGATGGACTGCAGCAGCCACATGTACCTCACTGATGGACTGCAACAGCCACATGTGCCTCACTGATGGACTGCAACAGCCACATGTGCCTCACTGATGGACTGCAGCAGCCACATGTGCCTCACTGATGGACTGCAACAGCCACATGTGCCTCACTGATGGACTGCAACAGCCACATGTGCCTCACTGATGGACTGCAACAGCCACATGTGCCTCACTGATGGACTGCAGCAGCCACATGTGCCTCACTGATGGACTGCAACAGCCACATGTGCCTCACTGATGGACTGCAACAGCCACATGTGCCTCACTGATGGACTGCAGCAGCCGCATGTGCCTCACTGATGGACTGCAACAGCCACATGTGCCTCACTGATGGACTGCAGCAGCCACATGTACCTCACTGATGGACTGCAGCAGCCACATGTGACTCACCGATGGACTGCAACAGCCACATGTGCCTCACTGATGGACTGCAGCAGCCACATGTGCCTCACTGATTAACTGCAGCAGCCACATGTGCCTCACTGATGGACTGCAACAGCCACATGTGCCTCACTGATGGACTGCAGCAGCCACATGTGCCTCACTAATGGACTGCAACAGCCACATGTGCCTCAATGATTGACTGTAGCAGCCACATGTACCTCACTGATGGACTGCAGCAGCAACATGTGCCTCACTGATGGACTGGAACCGCCACATGTGCCTCACTGATGGACTGCAGCAGCCACATGTACCTCACTGATGGACTGCAGCAGCCACAGGTGCCTCACTGATGGACTGCAGCAGCCACATGTGCCTCACTGATGGACTGCAACAGCCACATGTGCCTCACTGATGGACTGCAACAGCCACATGTGCCTCACTGATGGACTGCAGCAGCCACATGTGCCTCACTGATGGACTGCAACAGCCACATGTGCCTCACTGATGGAATGGAACAGCCACATGTGCCTCACCGATGGACTGCAGCAGCCACATGTGCCTCAATGATGGACTGCAGCAGCCACATGTACCTCACTGATGGACTGCAGCAGCCACATGTACCTCACTGATGGACTGCAACAGCCACATGTGCCTCACTGATGGACTGCAGCAGCCACATGTGCCTCACTGATGGACTGCAGCAGCCACATGTGCCTCACTGATGGACTGCAACAGCCACATGTGCTTCACTGATCGACTGCAACAGCCACATGTGCCTCACTGATGGACTGCAGCAGCCACATGTGCCTCACTGACTGACTGTAAAAGCCACATGTGCCTCACTGATGGACTGCAGCAGCCACATGTGCCTCACTGATGGACTGAAGCAGCCACATATGCCTCACTGATGGACTGCAGCAGCAACAAGCGCCTCACTCAGGGACTGCAACACATCTGCAGCAGCCACATGCGCCTCACTGATGGACTGCAACACATCTGCAGCAGCCACATGCGCCTCACTGATGGACTGCAGCAGCCACATGCGCCTCACTGATGGACTGCAGCAGCCATATGTGCCTCACTGATGGACTGCAGCAGCCACATGCGCCTCACTGATGGACTGTAACAGCCACATGTGCCTCACTGATGGACTGCAGCAGCGACATGTGCCTCACTGAGGGACTACAACAGCCACATGTGCCTCACTGATGGACTGCAGCAGCCACATGTGCCTCACTGATGGACTGCAGCTGCCATGTGTGTCTCACTGATGGACTGCAGCAGCCACATGCGCCTTACTGATGGACTGCAACAGCCAGATGTGCCTCACTGATGGACTGCAACAGCCACATGTGCCTCTCTGATGGACTGCAGCAGCCACATGTGCCTCACTGATGGACTGCAACAGCCACATATGCCTCACTGATGGACTGCAGCAGCCACATGTGCCTCACTGATGGACTGCAACAGCCACATGTGCCTTACTGATGGACTGCAGCAGCCACATGTGCCTCCCTGATGGACTGGAACAGCCACATGTGCCTCACTGATGGACTGCAGCAGCCACATGTGCCTCACTGATGGATTGCAACAGCCACATGTGCCTCACTGATGGACTGAAACAGCCACATGTGCCTTACTGATGGACTGCAGCAGCCACATGTGCTTCACTGATGGACTGCAGCAGGCGCATGTGCCTCACTGATGGACTGCAGCAGCCACATGTGCCTCACTGATGGACTGCAGCAGCCACATGCGCCTCACTGATGGACTGCAACAGCTACATGTGCCTCACTGATGGACTGCAGCAGCCACGTGTGTCTCACTGATGGTCTGCAACTGCCACATATGCCTCACTCAGGGACTGCAACACATCTGCAGCAGCCACATGCGCCTCACTGAAGGACTGCAACACATCTGCAGTAGCCAAATGCGCCTCACTGATGGACTGCAGCAGCCACATGCGCCTCACTGATGGACTGTAACAGCCATATGTGCGTCACTGATGAACTGCAGCAGCCACATGTTCCTCACTGATGAACTGCAACAGCCACATGTTGCTCACTGATGGACTGCAGCAGCCACATGCGCCTCACTGATGGACTGCAACACCCACCTGTGCCTCACTGATGGACTGCAGCAGCCACATGCGCCTCATTGATGGACTGCAACAGCCACATGTGCCTCACTGATGGACTGCAGCAGCCACATGTGCCTCACTGATGGACTGCAGCAGCCACATGTACCTCACTGATGGACTGCCGCAGCCACATGTACCTCACTTATGGACTGCAGCAGCCACATGTCCCTCACTGATGGACTGCAACAGCAACATGTGCCTCACTGATGGACTGCAGCAGCCACATGTGCCTCACTGATGGACTGCAGCTGCCACGTGTGTCTCACTGATGGACTGCAGCAGCCACATGCGCCTCACTCAGGGACTGCAACACATCTGCAGCAGCCACATGCGCCTCACTGAAGGACTGCAACACATCTGCAGTAGCCAAATGCGCCTCACTGATGGACTGCAGCAGCCACATGCGCCTCACTGATGAACAGCAGCAGCCACATGTTCCTCACTGATGGACTGCAACAGCCACATGTTGCTCACTGATGGACTGCAGCAGCCACATGCGCCTCACTGATGGACTGCAACACCCACCTGTGCCTCACTGATGGACTGCAGCAGCCACATGCGCCTCACTGATGGACTGCAACAGCCACATGTGCCTCACTGATGGACTGCAGCAGCCACATGTGCCTCACTGATGGACTGCAGCAGCCACATGCGCCTCACTGATGGACTGCAGCAGCCACGTGTACCTCACTGATGGACTGCCGCAGCCACATGTACTTCACTGATGGACTGCAGCAGCCACATGTCCCTCACTGATGGACTGCAACAGCAACATGTGCCTCACTGATGGACTGGAGCAGCCACATGTGCCTCACTGATGGACTGCAGCTGCCACGTGTGTCTCACTGATGGACTGCAGCAGCCACATGCGCCTCACTGATGGACTGCAACAGCCACATGTGCCTCACTGATGGACTGCAACAGCCACATGTGCCTCAAAGATGGAGTGCAGTAGCCACATGTGCCTCACTGATGGACTGCAGCAGGCGCATTTGCCTCACTGATGGACTGCAGCAGCAACATGTGCCTCACTGATGGACTGCAGCAGCCACATGCGCCACACTGATGGACTGCAACAGCCACATGTGCCTCACTGATGGACTGCAACACATCTGCAACAGCCACATGTGCCTCACTGATGGAATGCAGCAGCCACATGCGCCTCACTGATGGACTGCAGCAGCCACATGCGCCTCACTAATGGACTGCAGCAGCCACATGCGCCTCACTGAAGGACTGCAACACATCTGCAGCAGCCACATGTGCCTCACTGAAGTACTGCAACACATCTGCAGTAGCCAAATGCGCCTCACTGATGGACTGCAGCAGCCACATGCGCCTCACTGATGGACTGTAACAGCCACATGTGCCTCACTGATGGACTGCAGCAGCCACATGCGCCTCACTGATGGATTGCAACAGCCACCTGTGCCTCACTGATGGACTGCAGCAGCCACATGCGCCTCACTGATGAACGGCAACAGCCACATGTGCCTCACTGATGGACTGCAGCAGCCACATGTGCCTCCCTGATGGACTGCAGCAGCCACATGCGCCTCACTGATGTACTGCAGAAGCCACATGTACCTCACTGATGGACTGCCGCAGTCACATGTACCTACCTGATGGACTGCAGCATCCACATGTGCCTCACTGATGGACTGGAACAGCCACATGTGCCTCACTGATGGACTGCAGCAGCCACATGTGCCTCACTGATGGACTGCAGCAGCCACATGTGCCTCACTGATGGACTGCAACAGCAACATGTGCCTCACTGATGGACTGCAGCAGCCACATGTGCCTCCCTGATGGACTGGAACAGCCACATGTGCCTCACTGATGGACTGCAGCAGCCACATGTGCCTCACTGATGGACTGCAACAGCAACATGTGCCTCACTGATGGACTGCAGCAGCCACATGTGCCTCCCTGATGGACTGGAACAGCCACATGTGCCTCACTGATGGACTGCAGCAGCCACATGTGCCTCACTGATGGATTGCAACAGCCACATGTGCCTCACTGATGGACTGCAACAGCCACATGTGCCTCACTGATGGTCTGCAGCAGCCACATGTGCCTCACTGATGAACTGCAGCAGCCAAATGTGCCTCACTGATGGTCTGCAGCAGCCACATGTGCCTCACTGATGGACTGCAACAGCCACATGTGCCTCACTGATGGTCTGCAGCAGCCACATGTGCCTCACTGATGGACTGCAACAGCCACATGTGCCTCACTGATGGTCTGCAGCAGCCACATGTGCCTCACTGATGAACTGCAGCAGCCAAATGTGCCTCACTGATGGACTGCAGCAGCCACATGTGCCTCACTGATGGACTGCAGCAGCCACATGCGCTTCACTGATGGACTGCAACAGCCACATGTGCCTCACTGATGGACTGTAGCAGCCACATGTGCCTCACTAATAGACTGCAGCAGCCACATGCGCCTCACTGAAGGACTGCAACACATCTGCAGCAGCCACATGTGCCTCACTGAAGAACTGCAACACATCTGCAGTAGCCAAATGCGACTCACTGATGGAATGCAGCAGCCACATGCGCCTCACTGATGGACTGCAACAACCACATGTGCCTCACTGATGGAATGCAACAGCCACATGTGCCTCACTGAGGGACTGCAGCAGCCACATGCGCCTCACTGATGGACTGCAACAGCCACCTGTGCCTCACTGATGGACTGCAGCAGCCACATGCGCATCACTGATGGACTGCAACAGCCACATGTGCCTCACTGATGGACTGCAGCAGCCACATGTGCCTTACTGATGGACTGCAGCAGCCACGTGCGCCTCACTGATGGACTGCAGCAGCCACATGTACCTCACTGATGGACTGCCGCAGTCACATGTACCTCACTGATGGACTGCAGCAGCTACATGTGCCTCACTAATGGACTGCAACAGCCACATGTGCCTCACTGATGGACTGCAGCAGCCACATGTGCCTCACTGATGGACTGCAGCTGCCATGTGTGTCTCACTGATGGGCTGCAGCAGTCACATGCGCCTCACTGATGGACTGCAACATCCACATGTGCCTCACTGATGGACTGCAACAGCCACATGTGCCTCACTGATGGACTGCAGCAGCCACATGTGCCTCACTTATGGACTGCAACAGCCACATGTGCCTCACTGATGGACTGCAGCAGCCACATGTGCCTCACTGATGGACTGCAACAGCCACATGTGCCTCACTGATGGACTGCAGCAGCCACATGTGTATCCCTGATGGACTGGAACAGCCACATGTGCCTCACTGATGGACTGCAGCAGCCACATGTGCCTCACTGATGGACTGCAGCAGCCACATGTGCCTCATTGATGGATTGCAACAGCCACATGTGCCTCACTGATGGACTGCAACAGCCACATGTGCCTCACTGATGGACTGCAGCAGGCACATACGCCTCACTCAGGGACTGCAACACATCTGCAGCAGCCACATGCGCCTCACTGATGGACTGCAGCAGCCACATGCGCCTCACTGATGGACTGCAGCAGTTATATGTGCCTCACTGATGGACTGCAGCAGCCACATGCGCCTCTCTGATGGACTGCAATAGCCACATGTGCCTCACTGATGGACTGCAGCAGCCACGTGTGTCTCACTGATGGTCTGCAACAGCCACATATGCCTCACTGATGGACTGCAACAGCCACATGCGCCTCACTGATGGACTGCAGCAGCCACATGCGCCTCACTGATGGACTGCAACAGCTACATTTGCCTCACTGATGGACTGCAACTGCAACATGTGCCTCACTGATGGACTGCAGCAGCCACATGTGCCTGACTGATGGACTGCAACAGCCACATGTGCCTCTCTGATGGACTGCAGCAGCCACATGCGCCTCACTCAGGGACTGCAACACATCTGCAGCAGCCACATGCGCCTCACTGATGGACTGCAACAGCCACATGTGCCTCACTGATGAACTGCAGCAGCCCCATGTGCCTCACTGATGGACTGCAACAGTCACATGTGCCTCACTGATGGACTGCAGCAGCCACATGTGCCTCACTGATGGACTGCAGCAGCCACATGTACCTCGCTGATGGACTGCAGCAGCCACATGCGCCTCACTGATGGACTGCAGCAGCCATATGCGCCTCACTGATGGACTGCAGCAGCCACATGCGCCTCACTTAAGGTCTGCAACACATCTGCAGCAGCCACATGTGCCTCACTGAAGGACTGCAAGACATCTGCAGCAGCCACATGCGCCTCACTGATGGACTGCAGCAGCCACATGCGCCTCACTGATGGACTGCAGCAGCCACATGCGCCTCACTGATGGACTGCAACACATCTGCAGCAGCCACATGTGCCTCACTCATGAACTGCAACACACCTGCAACAGCCACATGTGCCTCACTGAAGGACTGCAACACATCTGCAGCAGCCACATGTGACTCACTGATGGACTGCAACAGCCACATGTGCCTCACTGATGGACTACAGCAGCCACATGTGCCTTACTGATGGACTGCAGCAGCCACATGTGCCTCACTGATGGACTGCAGCAGCCACATGTGCCTCACTGATGGACTGCAGCAGCCACATGCGTCTCACTGATGGACTGCAACAGCCACATGTGGCTCACTGATGGACTGCAGCAGCCACATGTGCCTCACTGATGGACTGCAACAGCTACATGTGCCTCACTGATGGACTGCAGCAGCCACATGCGCCTCACTCAGGGACTGCAAAACATCTGCAGCAGCCACATGCGCCTCACTGATGGACTGCAGCAGCCGCATGAGCCTCACTCAGGGACTGCAACACATCTGCAGCAGCCGTATGCGCCTCACTGATGGACTGCAACAGCCACATATGCCTCACTGATGAACTGCAGCAGCCACATGTGCCTTACTGATGGATTGCAGCAGTCACATGTGCCTCACTGATGGACTGCAGCAGCCACATGTGTCTCACTGATGGACTGCAGCAGCCACATGTACCTCACTGTTGGACTGCAGCAGCCACATGTGCCTCACTGATGGACTGCAGCAGCCACATGTACCTCACTGATCGACTGCAGCAGCCACATGCGCTTCACTGATGGACTGCAGCAGCCACATGCGCCTCACTGATGGACTGCAGCAGCCACATGCGCCTCACTGATGGACTGCAACACATCTGCAGCAGCCACATGTGCCTCACTGAAGGACTGCAACACATCTGCAGCAGCCACATGCGCCTCACTGATGGACTGCAGCAGCCACATGCGCCTCACTGATGGACTGCAACACATCTGCAGCAGCCACATGTGCCTCACTGATGGATTACAGCAGCCACATGCACCTCACTAATGGAATGCAACAGCCACATGCGCCTCACTGATGGACTGCAGCAGCCACATGTGCCTCACTGATGGACTGCAGCAGCCACATGTGCCTCACTGATGGACTGCAACCGCCACATGTGCCTCATAGATGGACTGCAGCAGATACATGCGCCTCACTGATTAACTGCAGCAGCCACATGCGCCTCACTAATGGACTGCAGCAGCCACATGCGCCTCACTGAAGGACTGCAACACATCTGCAGCAGCCACATGTGCCTCACTGAAGTACTGCAACACATCTGCAGTAGCCAAATGTGCCTCACTGATGGACTGCAGCAGCCACATTCGCCTCACTGATGGACTGTAACAGCCACATGTGCCTCACTGATGGACTGCTGCAGCCACATGTGCCTCACTGATGGAATGCAGCAGCCACATGTGCCTCACTGATGGAATGCAGCAGCCACATGTGCCTCACTGATGGACTGTAGCAGCCACATGTGCCTCACTGATGGACTGCAGCAGGCACATACGCCTCACTCAGGGACTGCAACACATCTGCAGCAGCCACATGCGCCTCACTGATGGACTGCAACACATCTGCAGCAGCCACATGCGACTCACTGATGGACTGCAGCAGCCACATGCGCCTCACTGATGGACTGCAGCAGTTATATGTGCCTCACTGATGGACTGCATCAGCCACATGCGCCTCTCTGATGGACTGCAACAGCCACATGTGCCTCACTGATGGACTGCAGCAGCCACGTGTGTCTCACTGATGGTCTGCAACAGCCACATATGCCTCACTGATGGACTGCAACAGCCACATGCGCCTCACTGATGGACTGCAGCAGCCACATGCGCCTCACTGATGGACTGCAACAGCCACATTTGCCTCACTGATGGACTGCAACTGCAACATGTGCCTCACTGATGGACTGCAGCAGCCACATGTGCCTCATTGATGGACTGCAACAGCCACATGTGCCTCACTGATGGACTGCAGCAGCCACATGCGCCTCACTCAGGGACTGCAACACATCTGCAGCAGCCTCATGCGCCTCACTGATGGACTGCAGCAGCCGCATGAGCCTCACTCAGGGACTGCAACACATCTGCAGCAGCCACATGCGCCTCACTGATGGACTGCAACAGACACATGTGCCTCACTGATGAACTGCAGCAGCCCCATGTGCCTCACTGATGGACTGCAACAGTCACATGTGCCTCACTGATGGACTGCAGCAGCCACATGTGTCTCACTGATGGACTGCAGCAGCCACATGTACCTCACTGATGGACTGCAGCAGCCACATGTGCCTCACTGATGGACTGCAGCAGCCACATGTACCTCACTGATGGACTGCAGCTGCCACATGCGCCTCACTGATGGACTGCAGCAGCCACATGCGCCTCACTGAAGGACTGCAACACATCTGCAGCAGCCACATGCGCCTCACTGATGGACAGCAGCAGCCACATGCGCCTCACTGATGGACTGCAGCAGCCACATGCGCCTCACTGATGGACTGCAACACATCTGCAGCAGCCACATGTGCCTCACTGAAGGACTGCAACACATCTGCAGCAGCCACATGTGACTCACTGATGGACTGCAACAGCCACATGTGCCTCACTGATGGACTACAGCAGCCACATGTGCCTTACTGATGGACTGCAGCAGCCACATGTGCCTCACTGATGGACTGCAGCAGCCACATGTGCCTCACAGATGGACTGCAGCAGCCACATGCGCCTCACTGATGGACTGCAACAGCCACATGTGCCTCACTGATGGACTGCAACAGACACATGTGCCTCACTGATGGACTGCACCAGCCACATGCGCCTCACTCAGGGACTGCAACACATCTGCAGCAGCCACATGCGCCTCAATGATGGACTGCAGCAGCCGCATGAGCCTCACTCAGGGACTGCAACACATCTGCAGCAGCTGCATGCGCCTCACTGATGGACTGCAACAGCCACATATGCCTCACTGATGAGCTGCAGCAGCCACATGCGCCTCACTGATGGACTGCAGCAGTCACATGTGCCTCACTGATGGACTGCAGCAGCCACATGTGTCTCACTGATGGACTGCAGCAGCCACATGTACCTCACTGATTGACTGCAGCAGCCACATGTGCCTCACTGATGGACTGCAGCAGCCACATGTACCTCACTGATGGACTGCAGCAGCCACATGCGCCTCACTGATGGATTGCAGCAGCCACATGCGCCTCACTGATGGACTGCAGCAGCCTCATGCGCCTCACTGATGGACTGCAGCAGCCGCATGAGCCTCACTCAGGGACTGCAACACATCTGCAGCAGCCACATGCGCCTCACTGATGGACTGCAACAGACACATGTGCCTCACTGATGAACTGCAGCAGCCCCATGTGCCTCACTGATGGACTGCAACAGTCACATGTGCCTCACTGATGGACTGCAGCAGCCACATGTGTCTCACTGATGGACTGCAGCAGCCACATGTACCTCACTGATGGACTGCAGCAGCCACATGTGCCTCACTGATGGACTGCAGCAGCCACATGTACCTCACTGATGGACTGCAGCTGCCACATGCGCCTCACTGATGGACTGCAGCAGCCACATGCGCCTCACTGAAGGACTGCAACACATCTGCAGCAGCCACATGCGCCTCACTGATGGACAGCAGCAGCCACATGCGCCTCACTGATGGACTGCAGCAGCCACATGCGCCTCACTGATGGACTGCAACACATCTGCAGCAGCCACATGTGCCTCACTGAAGGACTGCAACACATCTGCAGCAGCCACATGTGACTCACTGATGGACTGCAACAGCCACATGTGCCTCACTGATGGACTACAGCAGCCACATGTGCCTTACTGATGGACTGCAGCAGCCACATGTGCCTCACTGATGGACTGCAGCAGCCACATGTGCCTCACAGATGGACTGCAGCAGCCACATGCGCCTCACTGATGGACTGCAACAGCCACATGTGCCTCACTGATGGACTGCAACAGACACATGTGCCTCACTGATGGACTGCACCAGCCACATGCGCCTCACTCAGGGACTGCAACACATCTGCAGCAGCCACATGCGCCTCAATGATGGACTGCAGCAGCCGCATGAGCCTCACTCAGGGACTGCAACACATCTGCAGCAGCTGCATGCGCCTCACTGATGGACTGCAACAGCCACATATGCCTCACTGATGAACTGCAGCAGCCACATGCGCCTCACTGATGGACTGCAGCAGTCACATGTGCCTCACTGATGGACTGCAGCAGCCACATGTGTCTCACTGATGGACTGCAGCAGCCACATGTACCTCACTGATGGACTGCAGCAGCCACATGTGCCTCACTGATGGACTGCAGCAGCCACATGTACCTCACTGATGGACTGCAGCAGCCACATGCGCCTCACTGATGGACTGCAGCAGCCACATGCGCCTCACTGATGGACTGCAGCAGCCACATGCGCCTCACTGAAGGACTGCAACACATCTGCAGCAGCCACATGCGCCTCACTGATGGACTGCAGCAGCCACATGCGCCTCACTGATGGACTGCAGCAGTTATATGTGCCTCACTGATGGACTGCAGCAGTCACATGCGCCTCTCTGATGGACTGCAATAGCCACATGCGCCTCACTGATGGACTGCAGCAGCCACATGCGCCTCACTGATGGACTGCAGCAGCCACATGCGCCTCTCTGATGGACTGCAATAGCCACATGTGCCTCACTGATGGACTGCAGCAGCCACGTGTGTCTCACTGATGGTCTGCAACAGCCACATATGCCTCACTGATGGACTGCAACAGCCACATGCGCCTCACTGATGGACTGCAGCAGCCACATGCGCCTCACTGATGGACTGCAACAGCTACATTTGCCTCACTGATGGACTGCAACTGCAACATGTGCCTCACTGATGGACTGCAGCAGCCACATGTGCCTGACTGATGGACTGCAACAGCCACATGTGCCTCTCTGATGGACTGCAGCAGCCACATGCGCCTCACTCAGGGACTGCAACACATCTGCAGCAGCCACATGCGCCTCACTGATGGACTGCAACAGCCACATGTGCCTCACTGATGAACTGCAGCAGCCCCATGTGCCTCACTGATGGACTGCAACAGTCACATGTGCCTCACTGATGGACTGCAGCAGCCACATGTGCCTCACTGATGGACTGCAGCAGCCACATGTACCTCGCTGATGGACTGCAGCAGCCACATGCGCCTCACTGATGGACTGCAGCAGCCATATGCGCCTCACTGATGGACTGCAGCAGCCACATGCGCCTCACTTAAGGTCTGCAACACATCTGCAGCAGCCACATGTGCCTCACTGAAGGACTGCAAGACATCTGCAGCAGCCACATGCGCCTCACTGATGGACTGCAGCAGCCACATGCGCCTCACTGATGGACTGCAGCAGCCACATGCGCCTCACTGATGGACTGCAACACATCTGCAGCAGCCACATGTGCCTCACTCATGAACTGCAACACACCTGCAACAGCCACATGTGCCTCACTGAAGGACTGCAACACATCTGCAGCAGCCACATGTGACTCACTGATGGACTGCAACAGCCACATGTGCCTCACTGATGGACTACAGCAGCCACATGTGCCTTACTGATGGACTGCAGCAGCCACATGTGCCTCACTGATGGACTGCAGCAGCCACATGTGCCTCACTGATGGACTGCAGCAGCCACATGCGTCTCACTGATGGACTGCAACAGCCACATGTGGCTCACTGATGGACTGCAGCAGCCACATGTGCCTCACTGATGGACTGCAACAGCTACATGTGCCTCACTGATGGACTGCAGCAGCCACATGCGCCTCACTCAGGGACTGCAAAACATCTGCAGCAGCCACATGCGCCTCACTGATGGACTGCAGCAGCCGCATGAGCCTCACTCAGGGACTGCAACACATCTGCAGCAGCCGCATGCGCCTCACTGATGGACTGCAACAGCCACATATGCCTCACTGATGAACTGCAGCAGCCACATGTGCCTTACTGATGGATTGCAGCAGTCACATGTGCCTCACTGATGGACTGCAGCAGCCACATGTGTCTCACTGATGGACTGCAGCAGCCACATGTACCTCACTGTTGGACTGCAGCAGCCACATGTGCCTCACTGATGGACTGCAGCAGCCACATGTACCTCACTGATCGACTGCAGCAGCCACATGCGCTTCACTGATGGACTGCAGCAGCCACATGCGCCTCACTGATGGACTGCAGCAGCCACATGCGCCTCACTGAAGGACTGCAACACATCTGCAGCAGCCACATGTGCCTCACTGAAGGACTGCAACACATCTGCAGCAGCCACATGCGCCTCACTGATGGACTGCAGCAGCCACATGCGCCTCACTGATGGACTGCAACACATCTGCAGCAGCCACATGTGCCTCACTGATGGATTACAGCAGCCACATGCACCTCACTAATGGAATGCAACAGCCACATGCGCCTCACTGATGGACTGCAGCAGCCACATGTGCCTCACTGATGGACTGCAGCAGCCACATGTGCCTCACTGATGGACTGCAACCGCCACATGTGCCTCATAGATGGACTGCAGCAGATACATGCGCCTCACTGATTAACTGCAGCAGCCACATGCGCCTCACTAATGGACTGCAGCAGCCACATGCGCCTCACTGAAGGACTGCAATACATCTGCAGCAGCCACATGTGCCTCACTGAAGTACTGCAACACATCTGCAGTAGCCAAATGTGCCTCACTGATGGACTGCAGCAGCCACATGCGCCTCACTGATGGACTGTAACAGCCACATGTGCCTCACTGATGGACTGCTGCAGCCACATGTGCCTCACTGATGGAATGCAGCAGCCACATGTGCCTCACTGATGGAATGCAGCAGCCACATGTGCCTCACTGATGGACTGTAGCAGCCACATGTGCCTCACTGATGGACTGCAGCAGGCACATACGCCTCACTCAGGGACTGCAACACATCTGCAGCAGCCACATGCGCCTCACTGATGGACTGCAACACATCTGCAGCAGCCACATGCGACTCACTGATGGACTGCAGCAGCCACATGCGCCTCACTGATGGACTGCAGCAGTTATATGTGCCTCACTGATGGACTGCATCAGCCACATGCGCCTCTCTGATGGACTGCAACAGCCACATGTGCCTCACTGATGGACTGCAGCAGCCACGTGTGTCTCACTGATGGTCTGCAACAGCCACATATGCCTCACTGATGGACTGCAACAGCCACATGCGCCTCACTGATGGACTGCAGCAGCCACATGCGCCTCACTGATGGACTGCAACAGCCACATTTGCCTCACTGATGGACTGCAACTGCAACATGTGCCTCACTGATGGACTGCAGCAGCCACATGTGCCTCATTGATGGACTGCAACAGCCACATGTGCCTCACTGATGGACTGCAGCAGCCACATGCGCCTCACTCAGGGACTGCAACACATCTGCAGCAGCCTCATGCGCCTCACTGATGGACTGCAGCAGCCGCATGAGCCTCACTCAGGGACTGCAACACATCTGCAGCAGCCACATGCGCCTCACTGATGGACTGCAACAGACACATGTGCCTCACTGATGAACTGCAGCAGCCCCATGTGCCTCACTGATGGACTGCAACAGTCACATGTGCCTCACTGATGGACTGCAGCAGCCACATGTGTCTCACTGATGGACTGCAGCAGCCACATGTACCTCACTGATGGACTGCAGCAGCCACATGTGCCTCACTGATGGACTGCAGCAGCCACATGTACCTCACTGATGGACTGCAGCTGCCACATGCGCCTCACTGATGGACTGCAGCAGCCACATGCGCCTCACTGAAGGACTGCAACACATCTGCAGCAGCCACATGCGCCTCACTAATGGACAGCAGCAGCCACATGCGCCTCACTGATGGACTGCAGCAGCCACATGCGCCTCACTGATGGACTGCAACACATCTGCAGCAGCCACATGTGCCTCACTGAAGGACTGCAACACATCTGCAGCAGCCACATGTGACTCACTGATGGACTGCAACAGCCACATGTGCCTCACTGATGGACTACAGCAGCCACATGTTCCTTACTGATGGACTGCAGCAGCCACATGTGCCTCACTGATGGACTGCAGCAGCCACATGTGCCTCACAGATGGACTGCAGCAGCCACATGCGCCTCACTGATGGACTGCAACAGCCACATGTGCCTCACTGATGGACTGCAACAGACACATGTGCCTCACTGATGGACTGCACCAGCCACATGCGCCTCACTCAGGGACTGCAACACATCTGCAGCAGCCACATGCGCCTCAATGATGGACTGCAGCAGCCGCATGAGCCTCACTCAGGGACTGCAACACATCTGCAGCAGCTGCATGCGCTTCACTGATGGACTGCAACAGCCACATATGCCTCACTGATGAACTGCAGCAGCCACATGCGCCTCACTGATGGACTGCAGCAGTCACATGTGCCTCACTGATGGACTGCAGCAGCCACATGTGTCTCACTGATGGACTGCAGCAGCCACATGCGCCTCACTGATGGACTGCAGCAGCCACATGCGCCTCACTGATGGACTGCAGCAGCCACATGCGCCTCACTGAAGGACTGCAACACATCTGCAGCAGCCACATGTGCCTCACTGAAGGACTGCAACACATCTGCAGCGGCCACATGCGCCTCACTGATGGACTGCAGCAGCCACATGCGCCTCACTGATGGACTGCAACACATCTGCAGCAGCCACATGTGCCTCACTGATGGACTGCAACACACCTGCAACAGCCACATGTGACTCACTGATGGACTGCAACAGCCACATGTGCCTCACTGATGGACTACAGCAGCCACATGCACCTCACTAATGGAATGCAACAGCCACATGCGCCTCACTGATGGACTGCAGCAGCCACATGTACCTCACTGATGGACTGCAGCAGCCACATGTGTCTCATTGATGGACTGCAGCAGCCACATGTGCCTCACTGATGGACTGCAACAGCCACATGTGCCTCATTGATGGACTGCAGCAGATACATGCGCCTCACTGATTAACTGCAGCAGCCACATGCGCCTCACTAATGGACTGCAGCAGCTACATGCGCCTCACTGAAGGACTGCAACACATCTGCAGCAGCCACATGTGCCTCACTGAAGTACTGCGACACATCTGCAGTAGCCAAATGCGCCTCACTGATGGACTGCAGCAGCCACATGCGCCTCAATGATGGACTGTAACAGCCACATGTGCCTCACTGATGGACTGCAGCAGCCACATGTGCCTCACTGATGGACTGCAACAGCCACATGTGCCTCACTGATGGACTGCAGCAGCCACATGTGCCTCACTGATGGACTGCAGCAGCCACATGTGCCTCACTGATGGACTGCAACAGCCACATGTGCCTCACTTGTGGACTGCAGCAGCCACATGTGCCGCACTAATAGACTGCAGCAACCACATGCGCCTCACTGAAGGACTGCAACACATCTGCAGCAGCCACATGTGCCTCACTGAAGTACTGCAACACATCTGCAGTAGCCAAATGCGCCTCACTGATGGACTGCAGCAGCCACATGCGCCTCACTGATGGACTGTAACAGCCACATGTGCCTCACTGATGGACTGCAGCAGCCACATGTGCCTAACTGATGGACTGCAACAGCCACATGTGCCTCACTGATGGACTGCAGCAGCCACATGTGCCTCACTGATGGAGTGCAGCTGCCATGTGTGTCTCACTGATGGACTGCAGCAGCCACATGCGCCTCACTGATGGACTGCAACAGCCACATGTGCCTCACTGATGGACTACAACAGCCACATGTGCCTCACTGATGGACTGCAGCAGCCACATGTGCCTCACTGATGGACTGCAACAGCCACATGTGCCTCACTGATGGACTGCAGCAGCCACATGTGCCTCACTGATGGACTACAACAGCCACATGTGCCTCACTTATGGACTGCAGCAGCCACATGTGCCTCCCAGATGGACTGGAACAGCCACATGTGCCTCACTGATAGACTGCAGCAGCCACATGTGCCTCACTGATGGATTTCAACAGACACATGTGCCTCACTGATGGACTGAAACAGCCACATGTGCCTCACTGATGGACTGCAGCAGCCACATGTGCCTCACTGATGGACTGCAGCAGGCGCATGCGCCTCACTGATGGACTGCAGCAGCCACATGTGCCTCACTGATGGACTGCAGCAGCCACATGCGCCTCACTGATGGACTGCAACAGCCACATGCGTTTCACTGATGGACTGCAACACATCTGCAACAGCCACATGTGCCTCACTGATGGAATGCAGCAGCCACATGTGCCTCACTGATGGACTGCAGCAGCCACATGTGCCTCACTGATGGACTGCAGCAGGCACATACGCCTCACTCAGGGACTGCAACACATCTGCAGCAGCCACATGCGCCTCACTCAGGGACTGCAACACATCTGCAGCAGCCACATGCGCCTCATTGATGGACTGCAACACATCTGCAGCAGCCACTTGCGCCTCACTGATGGACTGCAGTAGCCATATGCGCCTCACTAATGGACTGCAGCAGCCACATGCGCCTCACTGAAGGACTGCAACACATCTGCAGCAGCCACATGTGCCTCACTGAAGTACTGCAACACATCTGCAGTAGCCAAATGCGCCTCACTGATGGACTGCAGCGGCCACATGCGCCTCACTGATGGACTGTAACAGCCACATGTGCCTCACTGATGGACTGCAGCAGCCACATGTGCCTCACTGATGGACTGCAACAGCCACATGTGCCTCACTGATGGACTGCAGCAGCCACATGCGCCTCACTGATGGATTGCAACAGCCACATGTGCCTCACTGATGGACTGTAACAGACACATGTGCCTCACTGATGGACTGCAGCAGCCACATGTGCCTCACTGATGGACTGCAGCAGCCACATGTGCCTCACTGATGGACTGCAGCAGCCACATGCGCCTCACTGATGGACTGCAACAGCCACATGTGCCTCACTGATGGACTGTAGCAGCCACATGTGCCTCACTAATGGACTGCAGCAGCCACATGCGCCTCACTGAAGGACTGCAACACATCTGCAGCAGCCACATGTGCCTCACTGAAGAACTGCAACACATCTGCTGTAGCCAAATGCGCCTCACTGATGGACTGCAGCAGCCACATGCGCCTCACTGATGGACTGCAACAGCCACATGTGCCTCACTGATGGACTGCAACAGCCACATGTGCCTCACTGAGGGACTGCAGCAGCCACATGCGCCTCACTGATGGAATGCAACAGCCACCTGTGCCTCACTGATGGAATGCAGCAGCCACATGCGCCTCACTGATGGACTGCAACAGCCACATGTGCCTCACTGATGGACTGCAGCAGCCACATGTGCCTCACTGATGGACTGCAGCAGCCACATGCGCCTCACTGATGGACTGCAGCAGCCACATGTACCTCACTGATGGACTGCCGCAGTCACATGTACCTCACTGATGGACTGCAGCAGCCACATGTGCCTCACTAATGGACTGCAACAGCCACATGTGCCTCACTGATGGACTGCAGCAGCCACATGTGCCTCACTGATGGACTGCAGCTGCCATGTGTGTCTCACTGATGGACTGCAGCAGCCACATGCGCCTCACTGATGGACTGCAACATCCACATGTGCCTCACTGATGGACTGCAACAGCCACATGTGCCTCACTGATGGACTGCAGCAGCAACATGTGCCTCACTTATGGACTGCAACAGCCACATGTGCCTCACTGATGGACTGCAGCAGCCACATGTGCCTCACTGATGGACTGCAACAGCCACATGTGCCTCACTGATGGACTGCAGCAGCCACATGTGCCTCCCTGATGGACTGGAACAGCCACATGTGCCTCACTGATGGACTGCAGCAGCCACATGTGCCTCACTGATGGACTGAAGCAGCCACATGTGCCTCATTGATGGATAGCAACAGCCACATGTGCCTCACTGATGGACTGCAACAGCCACATGTGCCTCACTGATGGACTGCAGCAGCCACATGTGCCTCACTGATGGACTGCAGAAGGCGCATGTGCCTCACTGATGGACTGCAGCAGCCACATGTGCCTCACTGATGGAATGTAGCAGCCGCATGCGCCTCACTGATGGACTGCAACAGCCACATGTGCCTCACTGATGGACTGCAACACATCTGCAGCAGCCACATGTGCCTCACTGATGGACTGCAGAAGGCGCATGTGCTTCACTGATAGAATGCAGCAGCCACATGTTCCTCACTGATGGACTGTAGCAGCCACATGTGCCTCACTGATGGACTGCAGCAGGCACATACGCCTCACTCAGGGACTGCAACACATCTGCAGCAGCCACATGCGCCTCACTGATGGACTGCAACACATCTGCAGCAGCCACATGCGCCTCACTGATGGACTGCAGCAGCCACATGCGCCTCACTGATGGACTGCAGCAGTTATATGTGCCTCACTGATGGACTGCAGCAGCCACATGCGCCTCTCTGATGGACTGCAACAGCCACATGTGCCTCACTGATTGACTGCAGCAGCCACGTGTGTCTCACTGATGGTCTGCAACAGCCACATATGCCTCACTGATGGACTGCAACAGCCACATGCGCCTCACTGATGGACTGCAGCAGCCACATGCGCCTCACTGATGGACTGCAACAGCTACACTTGCCTCACTGATGGACTGCAACTGCAACATGTGCCTGACTGATGGACTGCAGCAGCCACATGTGCCTGACTGATGGACTGCAACAGCCACATGTGCCTCTCTGATGGACTGCAGCAGCCACATGCGCTTCACTCAGGGACTGCAACACATCTGCAGCAGCCACATGCGCCTCACTGATGGACTGCAACAGCCACATGTGCCTCACTGATGAACTGCAGCAGCCACATGTGCCTCACTGATGGACTGCAACAGTCACATGTGCCTCACTGATGGACTGCAGCAGCCACATGTGTCTCACTGATGGACTGCAGCAGCCACATGTACCTCACTGATGGACTGCAGCAGCCACATGTGCCTCACTGATGGACTGCAGCAGCCACATGTACCTCACGGATGGACTGCAGCAACCACATGCGCCTCACTGAAGGACTGCAGCAGCCACATGCGCCTCACTGATGGACTGCAGCAGCCACATGCGCCTCACTGAAGGACTGCAACACATCTGCAGCAGCCACATGTGCCTCACTGAAGGACTGCAACACATCTGCAGCAGCCACATGCGCCTCACTGATGGACTGCAGCAGCCACATGCGCCTCACTGATGGACTGCAGCAGCCACATGCGCCTCACTGATGGACTGCAGCAGCCACATGCGCCTCACTGATGGACTGCAGCAGCCACATGCGCCTCACTGATGGACTGCAACACATCTGCAGCAGCCACATGTGCCTCACTGATGGACTGCAACACACCTGCAACAGCCACATGTGCCTCACTGAAGGACTGCAACACATCTGCAGCAGCCACATGTGACTCACTGATGGACTGCAACAGCCACATGTGCCTCACTGATGGACTACAGCAGCCACATGTGCCTTACTGATGGACTGCAGCAGCCACATGTGCCTCACTGATGGACTGCAGCAGCCACATGTGCCTCACTGATGGACTGCAGCAGCCACATGCGCCTCACTCAGGGACTCCAACACATCTGCAGCAGCCACATGCGCCTCACTGATGGACTGCAACAGCCACATGTGGCTCACTGATGGACTGCAGCAGCCACATGTGCCTCACTGATGGACTGCAACAGCCACATGTGCCTCACTGATGGACTGCAGCAGCCACATGCGCCTCACTCAGGGACTCCAACACATCTGCAGCAGCCACATGCGCCTCACTGATGGACTGCAGCAGCCGCATGAGCCTCACTCAGGGACTGCAACACATCTGCAGCAGCCGCATGCGCCTCACTGATGGACTGCAACAGCTACATATGCCTCACTGATGAACTGCAGCAGCCACATGTGCCTCACTGATGGACTGCAGCAGTCACATGTGCCTCACTGATGGACTGCAGCAGCCACATGTGTCTCACTGATGGACGGCAGCAGCCACATGTACCTCACTGATGGACTGCAGCAGCCACATGTGCCTCACTGATGGACTGAAGCAGCCACATGCGCCTCACTGATGGACTGCAGCAGGCACATGCGCCTCACTGATGGACTGCAGCAGCCACATGCGCCTCACTGAAGGACTGCAACACATCTGCAGCAGCCACATGTGCCTCACTGAAGGACTGCAACACATCTGCAGCAGCCACATGCGCCTCACTGATGGACTGCAGCAGCCACATGCGCCTCACTGATGGACTGCAACACATCTGCAGCAGCCACATGTGCCTCACTGATGGACTGCAACAGCCACATGTGCCTCACTGATGGATTACAGCAGCCACATGCACCTCACTAATGGAATGCAACAGCCACATGCGCCTCACTGATGGACTGCAGCAGCCACATGTGCCTCACTGATGGACTGCAGCAGCCACATGCGCCTCACTGATGGACTGCAGCAGCCACATGTACCTCACTGATGGACTGCAGCAGCCACATGTGTCTCATTGATGGACTGCAACACCCACATGTGCCTCACTGATGGACTGCAACCGCCACATGTGCCTCATTGATGGACTGCAGCAGCCACATGCGCCTCACTAATGGACTGCAGCAGCCACATGCGCCTCACTGAAGGACTGCAACACATCTGCAGCAGCCACATGTGCCTCACTGAATTACTGCAACACATCTGCAGTAGCCAAATGCGCCACACTGATGGACTGCAGCAGCCACATGCGCCTCACTGATGGACTGTAACAGCCACATGTGCCTCACTGATGGACTGCAGCAGCCACATGTGCCTCACTGATGGAATGCAGCAGCCACATGTGCCTCACTGATGGAATGCAGCAGCCACATGTGCCTCACTGATGGACTGTAGCAGCCACATGTGCCTCACTGATGGACTGCAGCTGGCACATACGCCTCACTCAGGGACTGCAACACATCTGCAGCAGCCACATGCGCCTCACTGATGGACTGCAACACATCTGCAGCAGCCACATGCGACTCACTGATGGACTGCAGCAGCCACATGCGCCTCACTGATGGACTGCAGCAGTTATATGTGCCTCACTGATGGACTGCAGCAGCCACATGCGCCTCTCTGATGGACTGCAACAGCCACATGTGCCTCACTGATGGACTGCAGCAGCCACGTGTGTCTCATTGATGGTCTGCAACAGCCACATATGCCTCACTGATGGACTGCAACAGCCACATGCGCCTCACTGATGGACTGCAGCAGCCACATGCGCCTCACTGATGGACTGCACCAGCCACATTTGCCTCACTGATGGACTGCAACTGCAACATGTTCCTCACTGATGGACTGCAGCAGCCACATGTGCCTCACTGATGGACTGCAACAGCCACATGTGTCTCACTGATGGACTGCAGCAGCCACATGCGCCTCACTGAAGGACTGCAACACATCTGCAGCAGCCACATGTGCCTCACTGAAGGACTGCAACACATCTGCAGCAGCCACATGCGCCTCACTGATGGACTGCAGCAGCCACATGCGCCTCACTGATGGACTGCAGCAGCCACATGCGCCTCACTGATGGACTGCAGCAGCCACATGCGCCTCACTGATGGACTGCAGCAGCCACATGCGCCTCACTGATGGACTGCAGCAGCCACATGCGCCTCACTGATGGACTGCAACACATCTGCAGCAGCCACATGTGCCTCACTGATGGACTGCAACACACCTGCAACAGCCACATGTGCCTCACTGAAGGACTGCAACACATCTGCAGCAGCCACATGTGACTCACTGATGGACTGCAACAGCCACATGTGCCTCATTGATGGACTACAGCAGCCACATGTGCCTTACTGATGGACTGCAGCAGCCACATGTGCCTCACTGATGGACTGCAGCAGCCACATGTGCCTCACTGATGGACTGCAGCAGCCATATGCGCCTCACTCAGGGACTCCAACACATCTGCAGCAGCCACATGCGCCTCACTGATGGACTGCAACAGCCACATGTGGCTCACTGATGGACTGCAGCAGCCACATGTGCCTCACTGATGGACTGCAACAGCCACATGTGCCTCACTGATGGACTGCAGCAGCCACATGCGCCTCACTCAGGGACTCCAACACATCTGCAGCAGCCACATGCGCCTCACTGATGGACTGCAGCAGCCGCATGAGCCTCACTCAGGGACTGCAACACATCTGCAGCAGCCGCATGCGCCTCACTGATGGACTGCAACAGCTACATATGCCTCACTGATGAACTGCAGCAGCCACATGTGCCTCACTGATGGACTGCAGCAGTCACATGTGCCTCACTGATGGACTGCAGCAGCCACATGTGTCTCACTGATGGACTGCAGCAGCCACATGTACCTCACTGATGGACTGCAGCAGCCACATGTGCCTCACTGATGGACTGAAGCAGCCACATGCGCCTCACTGATGGACTGCAGCAGGCACATGCGCCTCACTGATGGACTGGAGCAGCCACATGCGCCTCACTGAAGGACTGCAACACATCTGCAGCAGCCACATGTGCCTCACTGAAGGACTGCAACACATCTGCAGCAGCCACATGCGCCTCACTGATGGACTGCAGCAGCCACATGCGCCTCACTGATGGACTGCAACACATCTGCAGCAGCCACATGTGCCTCACTGATGGACTGCAACAGCCACATGTGCCTCACTGATGGATTACAGCAGCCACATGCACCTCACTAATGGAATGCAACAGCCACATGCGCCTCACTGATGGACTGCAGCAGCCACATGTGCCTCACTGATGGACTGCAGCAGCCACATGCGCCTCACTGATGGACTGCAGCAGCCACATGTACCTCACTGATGGACTGCAGCAGCCACATGTGTCTCATTGATGGACTGCAACACCCACATGTGCCTCACTGATGGACTGCAACCGCCACATGTGCCTCATTGATGGACTGCAGCAGCCACATGCGCCTCACTAATGGACTGCAGCAGCCACATGCGCCTCACTGAAGGACTGCAACACATCTGCAGCAGCCACATGTGCCTCACTGAATTACTGCAACACATCTGCAGTAGCCAAATGCGCCACACTGATGGACTGCAGCAGCCACATGCGCCTCACTGATGGACTGTAACAGCCACATGTGCCTCACTGATGGACTGCAGCAGCCACATGTGCCTCACTGATGGAATGCAGCAGCCACATGTGCCTCACTGATGGAATGCAGCAGCCACATGTGCCTCACTGATGGACTGTAGCAGCCACATGTGCCTCACTGATGGACTGCAGCTGGCACATACGCCTCACTCAGGGACTGCAACACATCTGCAGCAGCCACATGCGCCTCACTGATGGACTGCAACACATCTGCAGCAGCCACATGCGACTCACTGATGGACTGCAGCAGCCACATGCGCCTCACTGATGGACTGCAGCAGTTATATGTGCCTCACTGATGGACTGCAGCAGCCACATGCGCCTCTCTGATGGACTGCAACAGCCACATGTGCCTCACTGATGGACTGCAGCAGCCACGTGTGTCTCATTGATGGTCTGCAACAGCCACATATGCCTCACTGATGGACTGCAACAGCCACATGCGCCTCACTGATGGACTGCAGCAGCCACATGCGCCTCACTGATGGACTGCACCAGCCACATTTGCCTCACTGATGGACTGCAACTGCAACATGTTCCTCACTGATGGACTGCAGCAGCCACATGTGCCTCACTGATGGACTGCAACAGCCACATGTGTCTCACTGATGGACTGCAGCAGCCACATGCGCCTCACTCAGGGACTGCAACACATCTGCAGCAGCCTCATGCGCCTCACTGATGGACTGCAGCAGCCGCATGAGCCTCACTCAGGGACTGCAACACATCTGCAGCAGCCACATGCGCCTCACTGATGGACTGCAACAGCCACATGTGCCTCACTGATGAACTGCAGCAGCCCCATGTGCCTCACTGATGGACTGCAACAGTCACATGTGCCTCACTGATGGACTGCAGCAGCCACATGTGTCTCACTGATGGACTGCAGCAGCCACATGTACCTCACTGATGGACTGCAGCAGCCACATGTGCCTCACTGATGGACTGCAGCAGCCACATGTACCTCACTGATGGACTGCAGCAGCCACATGCGCCTCACTGATGGACTGCAGCAGCCACATGCGCCTCACTGATGGACTGCAGCAGCCACATGCGCCTCACTGAAGGACTGAAACACATCTGCAGCAGCCACATGTGCCTCACTGAAGGACTGCAACACATCTGCAGCAGCCACATGCGCCTCACTGATGGACTGCTGCAGCCGCATGCGCCTCACTGATGGACTGCAGCAGCCACATGCACCTCACTGATGGACTGCAACACACCTGCAACAGCCACATGTGCCTCACTGAAGGACTGCAACATATCTGCAGCAGCCACATGTGACTCACTGATGGACTGCAACAGCAACATGTGCCTCACTGATGGACTACAGCAGCCACATGTGCCTTACTGATGGACTGCAGCAGCCACATGTGCCTCACTGATGGACTGCAGCAGCCACATGTGCCTCACTGATGGACTGCAGCAGCCACATGCGCCTCACTGATGGACTGCAACAGCCACATGTGGCTCACTGATGGACTGCAGCAGCCACATGTGCCTCACTGATGGACTGCAACAGCCGCATGTGCCTCACTGATGGACTGCAGCAGCCACATGCGCCTCACTCAGGGACTGCAACACATCTGCAGCAGCCACATGCGCCTCACTGATGGACTGCAGCAGCCGCATGAGCCTCACTCAGGGACTGCAACACATCTGCAGCAGCCGCATGCGCCTCACTGATGGACTGCAACAGCCACATATGCCTCACTGATGAACTGCAGCAGCCACATGTGCCTCACTGATGGACTGCAGCAGTCACATGTGCCTCACTGATGGACTGCAGCAGCCACATGTGTCTCACTGATGGACTGCAGCAGCCACATGTACCTCGCTGATGGACTGCAGCAGCCACATGTGCCTCACTGATGGACTGCAGCAGCCACATGTACCTCACTGATGGACTGCAGCAGCCACATGCGCCTCACTGATGGACTGCAGCAGCCACATGCGCCTCACTGATGGACTGCAGCAGCCACATGCGCCTCACTGAAGGACTGCAACACATCTGCAGCAGCCACATGTGCCTCACTGAAGGACTGCAACATATCTGCAGCGGCCACATGCGCCTCACTGATGGACTGCAGCAGCCACATGCGCCTCACTGATGGACTGCAACACATCTGCAGCAGCCACATGTGCCTCACTGATGGACTGCAACACACCTGCAACAGCCACATGTGCCTCACTGAAGGACTGCAACACATCTGCAGCAGCCACATGTGATTCACTGATGGACTGCAACAGCCACATGTGCCTCACTGATGGACTACAGCAGCCACATGCACCTCACTAATGGAATGCAACAGCCACATGCGCCTCACTGATGGACTGCAGCAGCCACATGTGCCTCACTGATGGACTGCAGCAGCCACATGCGCCTCACTGATGGACTGCAGCAGCCACATGTACCTCACTGATGGACTGCAGCAGCCACATGTGTCTCATTGATGGACTGCAGCAGCCACATGTGCCTCACTGATGGACTGCAACAGCCACATGTGCCTCATTGCTGGACTGCAGCAGATACATGCGCCTCACTGATTAACTGCAGCAGCCACATGCGCCTCACTAATGGACTGCAGCAGCCACATGCGCCTCACTGAAGGACTGCAACACATCTGCAGCAGCCACATGTGCCTCACTGAAGTACTGCAACACATCTGCAGTAGCCAAATGCGCCTCACTGATGGACTGCAGCAGCCACATGCGCCTCACTGATGGACTGTAACAGCCACATGTGCCTCACTGATGGACTGCAGCAGCCACATGTGCCTCACTGATGGACTGCAGCAGCCACATGTGCCTCACTGATGGACTGCAACAGCCACATGTGCCTCACTGATGGACTGCAGCAGCCACATGTGCCTCACTGATGGACTGCAGCAGCCACATGTGCCTCACTGATGGATTGCAACAGCCACATGTGCCTCACTGATGGACTGCAGCAGCCACATGTGCCGCACTAATAGACTGCAGCAGCCACATGCGCCTCACTGAAGGACTGCAACACATCTGCAGCAGCCACATGTGCCTCACTGAAGTACTGCAACACATCTGAAGTAGCCAAATGCGCCTCACTGATGGACTGCAGCAGCCACATGCGCCTCACTGATGGACTGTAACAGCCACCTGTGCCTCACTGATGGACTGCAGCAGCCACATGTGCCTAACTGATGGACTGCAACAGCCACATGTGCCTCACTGATGGACTGCAGCAGCCACATGTGCCTCACTGATGGACTGCAGCTGCCATGTGTGTCTCACCGATGGACTGCAGCAGCCACATGCGCCTCACTGATGGACTGCAACAGCCACATGTGCCTCACTGATGGACTGCAACAGCTACATGTGCCTCACTGATGGACTGCAGCAGCCACATGTGCCTCACTGATGGACTGCAACAGCCACATGTGCCTCACTGATGGACTGCAGCAGCCACATGTGCCTCACTGATGGACTGCAACAGCCACATGTGCCTCACTTATGGACTGCAGCAGCCACATGTGCCTCCCAGATGGACTGGAACAGCCACATGTGCCTCACTGATAGACTGCAGCAGCCACATGTGCCTCACTGATAAATTGCAACAGACACATGTGCCTCACTGATGGACTGAAACAGCCACATGTGCCTCACTGATGGACTGCAGCAGCCACATGTGCCTCACTGATGGACTGCAGCAGGCGCATGTGCCTCACTGATGGACTGCAGCAGCCACATGTGCCTCACTGATGGACTGCAGCAGCCACATGCGCCTCACTGATGGACTGCAACAGCCACATGCGTTTCACTGATGGTCTGCAACACATCTGCAACAGCCACATGTGCCTCACTGATGGAATGCAGCAGCCACATGTGCCTCACTGATTGTTACGGCCCTCTCGGGACGCAACGGGGTTCTTACTCTGATGTAGTTAGAGGAAGATATATATCCGGCCCCAAGCCAGTAGAGGCTATCAAGGGATGCGATCCGTGACGCAAGTAACTTAAAGGGAGTAGGGAAAGAAAGGTAAGAACTTAATATAATATAATATAACCTTCACCATTTAAATATATAAAAGTAAAACGTACACAAGGGGGAGGGGTATTAACACTTTACAAAGGGGATCAACACTGTAGTCTTCTGCTGGAGACTATGGATCCTCGAAGCTAGGTGCTGAGTCCGCGGTGCTTTCTTCGTGGCCTCAAGACGTGTCCTCTGAGAACGCCGAGTCTACCCTGGCCACAGGTCAGCCACAACACAGGTCCACTGGGGGCACCGTCGTGGAGGCCGTCAACCACACGTCCAGCAGGTCTGCTGGCAGGTACTGAGTCACCAAGGCTGGTACGGCCACTCCACGAACGATATAAGGGGTACGCCCTAGACAGGAGTCTCGTGTGATATCACCAATCACCCTCCTGTCCTCAATACCCCAGTGGATTATCGTCTCCAACCGTCGGTCCCGGGTAAATCCTTTCACTGCCACTCCACTGGCAGGCTTAACACACCACAGTGTTCTTCCGGGGGGACGACGTCACAACAGCTGCAGCAAACTTCACAGTATGGAGACTGGCTGCCTCGGGTAGACTGACTCCACCTTCAACACAGTGGTCCCAGGTCGGCTCTGTAAGCAGACACGTCATTAATAACCGGGACACTAATACACCACACTCACAGGCTCAGATACTAACACCTGACGTATCCAGTCCAGAGATGGCGCTGTCGTCGGAGCACCACCTCACCAGAGGTCAGGAGCGGCGGTGTTGAGCGCTGAACCAGACTGGAAACTGGTCCTCGAGGCCAGTACACGCTGTCCTCACTAGGTGTCGTCGTTCGTTTGGCGGGGGTTTCGGGAGCTGACCCACAGATGGCGTGTTTGTCACTGCTCCAGGCTCGGACGCTGGATCCGGGTTCGTAACACCTCCCCACCAAAAGGAATTTGGTTTGGGGTTCTATAAAAAACACAAACCAAATTAGTATGACGACACAACTCCAAATGGACACACATGTTTTATGATCTGGAATAGCGAGGCTGTCTCGTCCACAGAACTGTCCTACTGGGCAATTCCGGCACAATGGCAACTTGAAGATTGAAGGCGATGTCCTGCCTGGCGTAACCTTCCACGTCTTCCACGTCTCCACTGTGATGGCAAACAGGGACATCATCACACACCTCTCTAGTAAGGATCCGTGTAGACTCGATCTGGGGTGACTCGACACTTCCCTGTGTAGTGGCACCGATGATGGCTGATCACAGACGGCATTTCTGGTACCGGTCCGATGGTCCTTCAGGGAGACAGGAACCTGGAATACAGGGGTCTGATAATTCAGAGTGATAGCGACCGCGAGTAAAACAGTACTTACAGCATACTCTACTAGGTCCACACCTAGTCCCAACGGGGCTGTTCGTACGTCGCAGGAGGCATTCGCTCTGCCACCGTCAGGTCGACCAACGTTCCACATAACGCTGCATTGAGGCTCAGCAGTCACGCGGGGGGTGTCAACCTGTCGGAAACAGTCACTCATATTATCACATGTCGTACCTCCAGTATCAATTATCACCTTCCAGGTCCCTCCTTCAACTGCAACACCTGCAGTACTAATCTCCAAACCCTGGGACCTCTTCACGATGTTCATGGGAGCCATCATTCTTCGGGTCGTCCACTGATCCTTACTGAGAACACTGGGAACACACATGAGCATCAAACAAAATATCGCTAAGAAACATGGGGCCAATTGAGGGATACGCTTCCTGAATTTGTCATGTCCATAGCCGGCAACATCCACAAGCCTGGCTTGGACCGAAGAGGGCACTAGACCTTTTGAACACACCTCACATACCTCTGACGTCTGGGGAATCTCTGGCTGGTCCACTACACGCTGAAACTTGCCATACCGCAAGTACACCTCAGCCTTCGTTCCAGACTCGTTGGTATCCGTGGGTGTCTGCACACAAGGCCTCTCTTCTAGCTCAGGTACTTCTGCTATCGTAACCTCATGTTCCTTGTTGAGAGAAGAATCAGGAGACACTGCTAGATAACTGTCGATCTGCGGGGGAGAGGACAAATTAGACATGTTCAAATCCGGGTCTGTCTTTACCTGGACATTACCATTGCCTGTTGTCACCTCCGACCTTGCTGTTCTGGTAGACTCGTCCGTAACCTTGGGACGATTGGTGCTCCAATCGGTCACCAAGTCGTTGGCTAGTACCACGTCAATCCCAGCCACAGGGAGGGTATCGACTACTGCCAACTCACATGTGCCGCTGAAATAAGGCGAATCAAGATGTACTGGCACTAAGGGGGCGATGTACTGCGTCCTAGGAAACCCAACCAGGATCACCTCTGGTCTCCCATCCACACTTACTCCCTCGGGTAACGAGCTCTTCACGATCAGGGACTGGGCTGCTCCACTATCTCTGAGCACTACAATTGATCTACCAGTATGATCACTCGTTACATACCCGGTTGAAGTGTGAGGGGCCAACAAACTTGGTCCTTCCTGCGTCGTCGTAGACTGGTTTCCTACTGGTGATGTAACACAGCTCACCAACATCACCTCCCTTCGTGCGCTGCCACCTCTTCTACCTCGGCACCTAGCAGCTATGTGCCCTTTCTGCCCACAAGTCCAGCACACCATATTCCTCCTTGGACTACGGTGTTTCGGACTACTAGGACTTGTTCTTCGAGGGCTACCTGGGGGAGTCTTCTTAACACTTTGTGGGACGGGTCTTTCTTCTTCGTCGTGAGGTCTGTCAAACCGGCGCTGGTAATTCCTCGGGACGTACTTAGCAGACGGCCTATGAGTCAGGATATACTCTTCAGCCATGGTGGCTGCTGCACTCAAGGTCTCCACCTGCTGCTCTTCTAAGTATGTCTTGAGGTCTCCAGACAAACAATCCTTGAAGTCTTCGAGCAGAATCAGCTGTTCGAGGTCTTCCCTGGTCTCCACCTTCCGAGAGGCACACCATTCTTGAAAAAGTCGCTCCTTGATCGTGGCGAACTCTGTGAAAGTGTGCTCTGAGGTCTTCTTCAGGTTTCTGAACTTTTGCCTAT
Source organism: Procambarus clarkii (assembly GCF_040958095.1). NCBI lineage: Eukaryota > Metazoa > Arthropoda > Malacostraca > Decapoda > Cambaridae > Procambarus > Procambarus clarkii. Next base: position 7,593,715 of record NC_091219.1, read on the forward strand.
ACGCCTCAGGTACCAATTGGTACGCCATGAGCACAACTTTCTTCACCTTGTCATAATCGCTGGAGTCGTCAAGGGATAACGTAGAGTAGGCAATTTGGGCCTTCCCAGTCAAGACTGACTGTATCATGATGGCCCAATTCTCCCTTGGCCACTCCAAAGAGGCAGCGACTTTCTCGAAGGCTGCAAAGAATTTTGACACCTCCTTCTCATGGAATTTGGGGACCATTTTGATGTTGCGTACCGGATCGAAGCTACTGGTGTCCGTTGTTTGCCTCCGACCACCGCCTAATCGCAAAACTTCTAGTTCATGTTGTCTCTCTCTTTCCTCTTTGTCCTGTCGTTCTTGCCTGTCTCGTTCTTCTCTCTCTCTTTCTCGTTCTTCTCTCTCTCGTCTCTCTTCTCTTTCTCGTTCTTCTCTCTCCCGTTTCTCTTCTCTTCCTCTCTCTGCTTTCCTTTCTTCTAATTCTAAACGTCTCATCTCTAATTCTTTATCTTGTCTCTCTCGTTTCTCTTCTCTTTCTAATTCTAAACGCCTCATCGCCAATTCCTTTTCTTTCATCTCCATTTCTTTATCTTTTAATTCTCGTTCCATTTCTAACTTCTTCCATTCAATTTCCCGATTAATCTCTAGGGCACGCATCTTGACTGTTAGGAAGCTGATATTAAGCTCGCCTGCATCACTGTCAACGTCGCTGCCCTTATCTTCCTTTTCCGTGGAAGCTATGTCTGCACTTTCCTTTGTACTAGGAGTCTCGCCTTCCTGTTTCTCTTCTGCCTTCAGGTGCCGGTGAATCTTGGACAAGATCTCCACACATTAATCACTGGCACGGATCTTGATCTCCAGGTAGGCGCTCACTAGTACAAGCTCTGGTTTGCTCAAATATTTTAATCTGGCAAGACAATCCTCTCTGTTCAGAAAAGCCTGAACCTCGTCCAGATCATCGATGGTAGCTTTGTCTGCCATTGTCACAGATGGAACACTTAGCACTTAACACACTGCTTACACGTTAGCACTTAACGCACCGAGCACTGTTCTACGCCAATATTGCACTTTATCGCACCAAACACTGCACTTGCCAATATTGCACGTAATCACTCCGGGTACCGCACTACCCAATATTGCACTGAGTCCAAACGAACACTTCGCTCTACAATAGTGCACTAAATCACTGAGCACCGCACTAGTCAATATTGCACTTAGTCACTCTGAGCACCGCACAGGACGTATAACGTCACAATCGTCACACAGGGGGAATTATATACAGGGATTACGCCACTTCACCACCCCTGTCAAACATACTTAACAAGGGGACGGATCCCGCTGGGGATGCCAATTATGTTACGGCCCTCTCGGGACGCAACGGGGTTCTTACTCTGATGTAGTTAGAGGAAGATATATATCCGGCCCCAAGCCAGTAGAGGCTATCAAGGGATGCGATCCGTGACGCAAGTAACTTAAAGGGAGTAGGGAAAGAAAGGTAAGAACTTAATATAATATAATATAACCTTCACCATTTAAATATATAAAAGTAAAACGTACACAAGGGGGAGGGGTATTAACACTTTACAAAGGGGATCAACACTGTAGTCTTCTGCTGGAGACTATGGATCCTCGAAGCTAGGTGCTGAGTCCGCGGTGCTTTCTTCGTGGCCTCAAGACGTGTCCTCTGAGAACGCCGAGTCTACCCTGGCCACAGGTCAGCCACAACACAGGTCCACTGGGGGCACCGTCGTGGAGGCCGTCAACCACACGTCCAGCAGGTCTGCTGGCAGGTACTGAGTCACCAAGGCTGGTACGGCCACTCCACGAACGATATAAGGGGTACGCCCTAGACAGGAGTCTCGTGTGATATCACCAATCACCCTCCTGTCCTCAATACCCCAGTGGATTATCGTCTCCAACCGTCGGTCCCGGGTAAATCCTTTCACTGCCACTCCACTGGCAGGCTTAACACACCACAGTGTTCTTCCGGGGGGACGACGTCACAACAGCTGCAGCAAACTTCACAGTATGGAGACTGGCTGCCTCGGGTAGACTGACTCCACCTTCAACACAGTGGTCCCAGGTCGGCTCTGTAAGCAGACACGTCATTAATAACCGGGACACTAATACACCACACTCACAGGCTCAGATACTAACACCTGACGTATCCAGTCCAGAGATGGCGCTGTCGTCGGAGCACCACCTCACCAGAGGTCAGGAGCGGCGGTGTTGAGCGCTGAACCAGACTGGAAACTGGTCCTCGAGGCCAGTACACGCTGTCCTCACTAGGTGTCGTCGTTCGTTTGGCGGGGGTTTCGGGAGCTGACCCACAGATGGCGTGTTTGTCACTGCTCCAGGCTCGGACGCTGGATCCGGGTTCGTAACACTGATGGACTGCAGCAGCCACATGTGCCTCACTGATGGACTGCAGCAGGCACATACGCCTCACTCAGGGACTGCAACACATCTGCAGCAGTCACATGCGCCTCACTCAGGGACTGCAACACATCTGCAGCAGCCACATGCGCCTCATTGATGGACTGCAACACATCTGCAGCAGCCACATGCGCCTCACTGATGGACTGCAGCAGCCACATGTGCCTCACTGATGGACTGCAGCAGGCACATACGCCTCACTCAGGGACTGCAACACATCTGCAGCAGTCACATGCGCCTCACTCAGGGACTGCAACACATCTGCAGCAGCCACATGCGCCTCATTGATGGACTGCAACACATCTGCAGCAGCCACATGCGCCTCACTGATGGACTGCAGCAGCCACATGCGCCTCACTAATGGACTGCAGCAGCCACATGCGCCTCACTGAAGGACTGCAACACATCTGCAGCAGCCACATGTGCCTCACTGAAGTACTGCAACACATCTGCAGTAGCCAAATGCGCCTCACTGATGGACTGCAGCGGCCACATGCGCCTCACTGATGGACTGTAACAGCCACATGTGCCTCACTGATGGACTGCAGCAGCCACATGTGCCTCACTGATGAACTGCAACAGCCACATGTGCCTCATTGATGGACTGCAGCAGCCACATGCGCCTCACTGATGGATTGCAACAGCCACATGTGCCTCACTGATGGACTGTAACAGCCACATGTGCCTCACTGATGGACTGCAGCAGCCACATGTGCCTCACTGATGGACTGCAACAGCCACATGTGCCTCACTGATGGACTGCAGCAGCCACATGCGCCTCACTGATGAACTGCAACAGCCACATGTGCCTCACTGATGGACTGCAGCAGCCACATGTGCCTCACTGATGAACTGCAGCAGCCACATGCGCCTCACTGATGGACTGCAGCAGCCACATGTACCTCACTGATGGACTGCCGCAGTCACATGTACCTCACTGATGGAATGCAGCAGCCACATGTGCCTCACTGATGGACTGCAACAGGCACTTGTGCCTCACTGATGGACTGCAGCAGCCACATGTGCCTCACTGATGGACTGCAGCTGCCACGTGTGTCTCACTGATGGACTGCAGCAGCCACATGCGCCTCACTGATGGACTGCAACAGCCACATATGCCTCACTGATGGACTGCAACAGCCACATGCGCCTCACTGATGGACTGCAGCAGCCACATGTGCCTCACTGATGGACTGCAACAGCCACATGTTCCTCACTGATTGACTGCAGCAGCCACATGTGCCTCACTGATGGACTGCAACAGCCACATGTGCCTTACTGATGGACTGCAGCAGCCACATGTGCCTCCCTGACGGACTGGAACAGCCACATGTGCCTCACTGATGGACTGCAGCAGCCACATGTGCCTCACTGATGGATTGCAACAGCCACATGTGCCTCACTGATGGACTGCAACAGCCACATGTGCTTCACTGATGGACTGCAGCAGCCACATGTGCCTCACTGATGGACTGCAGCAGCCACATGTGCCTCACTGATGGACTGCAGCAGCCACATGTGCCTCACTGATGGACTGCAGCAGCCACATGCGCCTCACTGATGGACTGCAACAGCCACATGTGCCTCACTGATGGACTGCAGCAGCCACATGTGCCTGACTAATGGACTGCAGCAGCCACATGCGCGTCTCTGAAGGACTGCAACACATCTGCAGCAGCCACATGTGCCTCACTGAAGTACTGCAACACATCTGCAGTAGCCAAATGCGCCTCACTGATGGACTGCAGCAGCCACATGCGCCTCACTGATGGACTGCAACAGCCACATGTGCCTCACTGATGGACTACAACAGCCACATGTGCCTCACTGATGGACTACAGCAGCCACATGCGCCTCAATGATGGACTGCAACAGCCACCTGTGCCTCACTGATGGACTGCAGCAGCCACATGTGCCTCACTGATAGACTGCAACAGCCACATGTGCCTCACTGATGGACTGCAGCAGCCACATGTGCCTCACTGATGAACTGCAACAGCCACATGTGCCTCACTGATGGACTGCAGCAGCCACATGTGCCTCCCTGATGGACTGGAACAGCCACATGTGCCTCACTGATGGACTGCAGCAGCCACATGTGCCTCACTGATGGACTGCAACAGGCACATGTGCCTCACTGATGGACTGCAGCAGCCACATGTGCCTCACTGATGGACTGCAGCAGGCGCATGTGCCTCACTGATGGACTGCAGCAGCCACATGTGCCTCACTGATGGAATGTAGCAGCCGCATGCGCCTCACTGATGGACTGCAACAGCCACATGTGCCTCACTGATGGACTGCAGCAGGCACATACGCCTCACTCAGGGACTCCAACACATCTGCAGCAGCCACATGCGCCTCACTGATGGACTGCAACACATCTGCAGCAGCCACATGTGCCTCACTGATGGACTGCAACACACCTGCAACAGCCACATGTGCCTCACTGAAGGACTGCAACACATCTGCAGCAGCCACATGTGACTCACTGATGGACTGCAACAGCCACATGTGCCTCACTGATGGACTACAGCAGCCACATGTGCCTTACTGATGGACTGCAGCAGCCACATGTGCCTCACTGATGGACTGCAGCAGCCACATGTGCCTCACTGATGGACTGCAGCAGCCACATGCGCCTCTCTGATGGACTGCAACAGCCACATGTGCCGCACTGATGGACTGCAACAGCCGCATGTGCCTCACTGATGGACTGCAACAGCGACATTTGCCTCACTGATGGACTGCAAGACATCTGCAACAGCCACATGTGCCTTACTGATGGACTGCAGCAGCCACATGTGCCTCACTGAAGGGCTGCAGCAGCCACATGTGCCTCACTGATGGACTGCAACAGCGACATGTGCCTCACTGATGGACTGCAGCAGCCACATGTGCCTCACTGATGGACTGCAACAGCCACATGTGTCTCACTGATGGACTGCAACTGCCACATGCGCCTCACTGATGGATTGCAGCAGCCACATGCGCCTCACTGATGGACTGCAGCAGCCACATGCGCCTCACTGATGGACTGCAGCAGCCACATGTACCTCACTGATGGACTGCAGCAGCCACATGTACCTTACTGATGGACTGCAGCAGCCACATGTTCCTCACTGATGGACTGCAGCAGCCACACGTGCCTCACTGATGGACTGCAGCAGGCACATGTACCTCACTGATGGACTGCAGCAGCCACATGTGCCTCACTGATGGACTGCAACAGCCACATGTGCCTCACTGATGGACTGCAGCAGATACATGCGCCTCACTGATGGACTGCAGCAGCCACATGCGCCTCACTGATGGACTGCAACAGCCACATGTGCCTCACTGATGTACTGCAGCAGCCACATGTGCCTCACTGATGGACTGCAACAGCCACATGTGCCTCACTGATGGACTGCAGCAGCCACATGCGCCGCACTGATGGACTGCAGCAGCCACATGTACCTCACTGATGGACTGCCGCAGTCACATGTACCTCACTGATGGAATGCAGCAGCCACATGTGCCTCACTGATGGACTGCAACAGCCACATGTGCCTCACTGATGGACTGCAGCAGCCACATGTGCTTCACTGATGGACTGCAGCTGCCATGTGTGTCTCACTGATGGACTGCAGCAGCCACATGCGCCTCACTGATGGACTGCAACAGCCACATGTGCCTTACTGATGGACTGCAACAGCCACATGTGCCTCAATGATGGACTGCAGCAGCCACATGTGCCTCACTAATGGACTGCAACAGTCACATGTGCCTCACTGATGGACTGCAGCAGCCACATGTGCCTCACTGATGGACTGCAACAGCCACATGTGCCTCACTGATGGACTGCAGCAGCCACATGTGCCTCACTGATGGACTGCAGCAGCCACATGTGCTTCACTGATGGACTGCAGCAGGCGCATGTGCCTCACTGATGGACTGCAGCAGCCACATGTGCCTCACTGATGGACTGCAGCAGCCGCATGCGCCTCACTGATGGACTGCAACAGCCACATGTGCCTCACTGATGGACTGCAACACATCTGCAACAGCCACATGTGCCTCACTGATGGAATGCAGCAGCCACATGTGCCTCACTGATGGACTGCAACAGCCACATGTGCCTCACTGATGGACTGCAGCAGGCATATACGCCTCACTGATGGACTGCAACACATCTGCAGCAGCCACATGCGCCTCACTGATGGACTGCAACAGCCACATGCGCCACACTGATGGACTGCAGCAGTTATATGTGCCTCACTGATGGACTGCAGCAGCCACATGCGCCTCTCTGATGGACTGCAATAGCCACATGTGCCTCACTGATGGACTGCAGCAGCTACGTGTGTCTCACTGATGGTCTGCAACAGCCACATATGCCTCACTGATGGACTGCAACAGCCACATGCGCCTCACTGATGGACTGCAGCAGCCACATGCGCCTCACTGATGGACTGCAACAGCCACATGTGCCTCACTGATGGACTGCAACTGCAACATGTGCCTCACTGATGGACTGTAGCAGCCACATGTGCCTCACTGATGGACTGCAGCAGCCACATGTGTCTCACTGATGGACTGCAGCAGCCACATGTGCCTCACTGATGGACTACAGCAGCAACATGTGCCTCACTGATGGACTGCAGCAGCCACATGTGCCTCACTGATGGACTGCAACAGCCACATGTGCTTTACTTATGGACTGCAGCAGCCACATGTGCCTCACTGATAGACTGCAACAGCCACATGTGCCTCACTGATGGACTGCAGCAGCCACATGTGCATCACTGATGGACTGCAGCAGCCACATGTACCTCACTGATGGACTGCAGCAGCCACATGTACCTCACTGATGGACTGCAACAGCCACGTGTGCCTCACTGATGGACTGCAGCAGCCACATGTGCCTCACTGATGGACTGCAGCTGCCATGTGTGTCTCACTGATGGACTGCAGCAGCCACATGCGCCTCACTGATGGACTGCAACAGCCACATGTGCCTCACTGATAGACTGCAACAGCCACATGTGCCTCACTGATGGACTGCAGCAGCCACATGTGCCTCACTGATGGACTGCAACAGCCACAAGTGCCTCACTGATGGACTGCAGCAGCCACATGTGCCTCACTGATGGACTGCAACAGCCACATGTGCCACACTGATGGACTGCAGCAGCCACATGTGCCTCCCTGATGGACTGGAACAACCACATGTGCCTCACTGATGGACTGCAGCAGCCACATGTGACTCACTGATGGATTGCAACAGCCACATGTGCCTCACTGATGGACTGCAACAGCCACATGTGCCTCACTGATGGACTGCAGCAGCCACATGTGCCTCACTGATGGACTGCAGCAGGCGCATGTGCCTCACTGATGGACTGCAGCAGCCACATGTGCCTCACTGATGGACTGCAGCAGCCGCATGCGCCTCACTGATGGACTGCAACAGCCACATGTGCCTCACTGATGGACTGCAACACATCTGCAACAGCCACATGTGCCTCACTGATGGAATGCAGCAGCCACATGTGCCTCACTGATGGACTGCAACAGCCACATGTGCCTCACTGATGGACTGCAGCAGGCACATACGCCTCACTCAGGGACTGCAACACATCTGCAGCAGCCACATGCGCCTCACTCAGGGACTGCAACACATCTGCAGCAGCCACATGCGCCTCACTGATGGACTGCAACACATCTGCAGCAGCCACATGCGCCTCACTGATGGACTGCAGCAGTTATATGTGCCTCACTGATGGACTGCAGCAGCCACATGCGCCTCTCTGATGGACTGCAACAGCCACATATGCCTCACTGATGGACTGCAGCAGCCACGTGTGTCTCACTGATGTTCTGCAACAGCCACATATGCCTCACTGATGGACTGCAACAGCCACATGCGCCTCACTGATGGACTGCAACAGCCACATGCGCCTCACTGATGGACTGCAGCAGTTATATGTGCCTCACTGATGGACTGCAGCAGCCACATGCGCCTCTCTGATGGACTGCAACAGCCACATATGCCTCACTGATGGACTGCAGCAGCCACGTGTGTCTCACTGATGGTCTGCAACAGCCACATATTCCTCACTGATGGACTGCAACAGCCACATGCGCCTCACTGATGGACTGCAGCAGCCACATGCGCCTCACTGATGGACTGCAACAGCCACATGTGCCTCACTGATGGACTGCAGCAGCCACATGTGCCTCACTGATGGACTGCAGCAGGCGCATGTGCCTCACTGATGGACTGCAGCAGCCACATGTGTCTCACTGATGGACTGCAGCAGCCACATGTGCCTCACTGATGGACTACAGCAGCCACATGTGCCTCACTGATGGACTGCAGCAGCCACATATGCCTCACTGATGGACTGCAACAGCCACATGTGCGTTACTGATGGACTGCAGCAGCCACATGTGCCTCACTGATGGACTGCAGCAGCCACATGTGCAACACTGATGGACTGCAGCAGCCACATGTACCTTACTGATGGACTGCAGCAGCCACATGTTCCTCACTGATGGACTGCAACAGCCACATGTGCCTTACTGATGGACTGCAGCAGCCACATGTGCCTCACTGCTGGACTGCAGCAGCCACATGTGCATCACTGATGGACTGCAGCAGCCACATGTACCTCACTGATGGACTGCAGCAGCCACATGTACCTTACTGATGGACTGCAGCAGCCACATGTACCTCACTGATGGACTGCAGCAGCCACATGTGCCTCACTGATGGACTGCAACACACCTGCAACAGCCACATGTGCCTCACTGAAGGACTGCAACACATCTGCAGCAGCCACATGTGACTCACTGATGGACTGCAGCAGCCACATGCGCCTCACTGATGGACTGCAGCAGCCACATGCGCCTCACTGATGGACTGCAGCAGCCACATGCGCCTCACTGAAAGACTGCAACACATCTGCAGCAGCCACATGTGCCTCACTGAAGGACTGCAACACATCTGCAGCAGCCACATGCGCCTCACTGATGGACTGCAGCAGACACATGCGCCTCACTGATGGACTGCAACACATCTGCAGCAGCCACATGTGCCTCACTGATGGACTGCAACACACCTGCAACAGCCACATGTGACTCACTGATGGACTGCAACAGCCACATGTGCCTCACTGAAGGACTAAAGCAGCCACATGTGCCTTACTAATGGACTGCAGCATCCACATGTGCCTCACTGATGGACTGCAGCAGCCACATGTGCCTCACTGATGGACTGCAGCAGCCACATGCGCCTCACTGATGGACTGCAACAGCCACATGTGCCTCACTGATGGACTGCAACAGCCACATGTGCCTCACTGATGGACTGCAACAGCCACATGTGCCTCACTGATGGACTTCAAGACATCTGCAACAGCCACATGTACCTCACTGATGGACTGCAGCAGCCACATGTACCTTACTGATGGGCTGCACCCGCCACATGTTCCTCACCGATGGACTGCAGCAGCCACATGTGCCTCACTGATGGACTGCAGCAGCCACATGTACCTCACTGATGGACTGCAGCAGCCACATGTGCCTCACTGATGGACTGCAACAGCCACATGTGGCTCACTGATGGACTGCAGCAGCCACATGTGCCTCACTGATGGACTGCAACAGCCACATGTGCCTCACTGATGGACTGCAGCAGCCACATACGCCTCACTCAGGGACTGCAACACATCTGCAGCAGCCACATGCGCCTCACTGATGGACTGCAGCAGCCGCATGAGCCTCACTCAGGGACTGCAACACATCTGCAGCAGCCACATGCGCCTCACTGATGGACTGCAACAGTCACATGTGCCTCACTGATGGACTGCAGCAGTCACATGTGCCTCACTGATGGACTGCAGCAGCCACATGTGTCTCACTGATGGACTGCAGCAGCCACATGTACCTCACTGATGGACTGCAGCAGCCACATGTGCCTCACTGATGGACTGTATCAGCCACATGTACCTCACTGATGGACTGCAGCAGCCACATGCGCCTCACTGATGGACTGCAGCAGCCACATGCGCCTCACTGATGGACTGCAGCAGCCACATGCGCCTCACTGAAGGACTGCAACACATCTGCAGCAGCCACATGTGCCTCACTGAAGGACTGCAACACATCTGCAGCAGCCACATGCGCCTCACTGATGGACTGCAGCAGCCACATGCGCCTCACTGATGGACTGCAACACATCTGCAGCAGCCACATGTGCCTCACTGATGGACTGCAACACACCTGCAACAGCCACATGTGCCTCACTGAAGGACTGCAACACATCTGCAGCAGCCACATGTGACTCACTGATGGACTGCAACAGCCACATGTGACTCACTGATGGACTGCAGCAGATACATGCGCCTCACTGATGGACTGCAGCAGCCACATGCGCCTCACTGATGGACTGCAACAGCCACATGTGCCTCACTGATGGACTGCAGCAGCCACATGTGCCTCACTGATGGACTGCAGCAGCCACACGCGCCTAACTGATGGACTGCAGCAGCCACATGTACCTCACTGATGGACTGCCGCAGTCACATGTACCTCACTGATGGACTGCAGCAGCCACATGTGCCTCACTGATGGACTGCAACAGCCACATGTGCCTCACTGATGGACTGCAGCAGCCACATGTGCCTCACTGATGGACTGCAGCTGCCATGTGTGTCTCACTGATGGACTGCAGCAGCCACATGCGCCTCACTGATGGACTGCAACAGCCACATGTGCCTCACTGATGGACTGCAGCAGCCACATGTGCCTCACTGATGGACTGCAGCAGCCACATGTGCCTCACTGATGGACAGCAACAGCCACATGTGCCTCACTGATGGACTGCAGCAGCCACATGTGCCTCCCTGATGGACTGGAACAGCCACATGTGCCTCACTGATGGACTGCAGCATACACATGTGCCTCACTGATGGATTGCAACAGCCACATGTGCCTCACTGATGGACTGCAACAGCCACATGTGCCTCACTGATGGACTGCAGCAGCCACATGTGCCTCACTGATGGACTGCAGCAGGCGCATGTGCCTCACTGATGGACTGCAGCAGCCACATGTGCCTCACTGATGGACTGCAGCAGCCGCATGCGCCTCACTGATGGACTGCAACAGCCACATGTGCCTCACTGATGGACTGCAACACATCTGCAACAGCCACATGTGCCTCACTGATGGAATGCAGCAGCCACATGTGCCTCACTGATGGACTTCAACAGCCACATGTGCCTCACTGATGGACTGCAGCAGGCACATACGCCTCACTCAGGGACTGCAACACATCTGCAGCAGCCACATGCGCCTCACTCAGGGACTGCAACACATCTGCAGCAGCCACATGCGCCTCACTGATGGACTGCAACAGACACATGCGCCTCACTGATGGACTGCATCAGTTATATGTGCCTCACTGATGGACTGCAGCAGCCACATGCGCCTCTCTGATGGACTGCAACAGCCACATGTGCCTCACTGATGGACTGCAGCAGCCACGTGTGTCTCACTAATGGTCTGCAACAGCAACATATGCCTCACTGATGGACTGCAACAGCCACATGCGCCTCACTGATGGACTGCAGCAGCCACATGCGCCTCACTGATGGACTGCAACAGCAACATGTGCCTCACTGATCGACTGCAACTGCAACATGTGCCTCACTGATGGACTGCAGCAGCCACATGTGCCTCACTGATGGACTGCAGCAGCCACATGTGTCTCACTGATGGACTGCAGCAGCCACATGTGCTTTACTGATGGACTGCAGCAGCCACAGGTGCCTCACTGATAGACTGCAACAGCCACATGTGCCTCACTGATGGACTGCAGCAGCCACATGTGCATCACTGATGGACTGCAGCAGCCACATGTACCTCACTGATGGACTGCAGCAGCCACATGTACCTTACTGATGGACTTCAGCAGCCACATGTTCCTCACTGATGGACTGCAGCAGCCACATGTGCCTCACTGATGGACTGCAACAGCCACATGTGCCTCACTGATGGACTGCAGCAGCCACATGTGGCTCACTGATGGACTGCAGCTGCCATGTGTGTCTCACTGATGGACTGCAGCAGCCACATGCGCCTCACTGATGGACTGCAACAGCCACATGTGCCTCACTGATGGACTGCAACAGCCACATGTGCCTCACTGATGGACTGCAGCAGCCACATGTGCCTCACTGATGGACTGCAACAGCCACATGTCCCTCACTGATGGACTGCAGCAGCCACATGTGCCTCACTGATGGACTGCAACAGCCACATGTGCCTCACTGATGGACTGCAGCAGCCACATGTGCCTCCCTGATGGAATGGAACAACCACATGTGCCTCACTGATGGACTGCAGCAGCCACATGTGCCTCACTGATGGACTGCAACAGCCACATGTGCCTCACTGATGAACTGCAGCAGCCACATGTGCCTCACTGTTGGATTGCAGCAGGCGCATGTGCCTCACTGATGGACTGCAGCAGCCACATGTGCCTCACTGATGGACTGCAGCAGCCGCATGCGCCTCACTGATGGACTGCAACAGCCACATGTGCGTCACTGATGGACTGCAACACATCTGCAACAGCCACATGTGCCTCACTGATGGAAAGCAGCAGCCACATGTGCCTCACTGATGGACTGCAACAGCCACATGTGCCTCACTGAAGGACTGCAGCAGGCACATACGCCTCACTAATGGACTGCAACACATCTGCAGCAGCCACAAGGGCCTATCTCAGGGACTGCAACACATCTGCAGCAGCCACATGCGCCTCACTTATGGACTGCAACAGCCACATGCGCCTCACTTATGGACTGCAACAGCCACATGCGCCTCACTGATGGACTACAGCAGCCACATGTGCCTTACTGATGGACTGCAGCAGCCACATGCGCCTCTCTGATGGACTGCAACAGCCATATGCCTCACTGATGGACTGCAGCAGCCACGTGTGTCTCACTGATGGTCTGCAGCAGTTATATGTGCCTCACTGATGGACTGCAACAGCCACATGCGCCTAACTGATTGACTGCAGCAGCCACATGCGCCTCACTGATGGACTGCAACAGCCACATGTGCCTCACTGATGGACTGCAACTGCAACATGTGCCTCACTGATGGACTGCAGCAGCCACATGTGCCTCACTGATGGACTGCAGCAGCCACATGTGTCTCACTGATGGACTGCAGCAGCCACATGTGCCTCACTGATGGACTACAGCAGCCACATGTGCCTCACTGATGGACTGCAGCAGCCACATGTGCCTCACTGATGGACTGCAACAGCCACATGTGCCTTACTGATGGACTGCAGCAGCCACATGTGCCTCACTGATGGACTGCAACAGCCACATGTGCCTCACTGATGGACTGCAGCAGCCACATGTGCATCACTGATGGACTGCAGCAGCCACATGTACCTCACTGATGGACTGCAGCAGCCACATGTACCTTACTGATGGACTGCAGCAGCCACATGTTCCTCACTGATGGACTGCAGCAGCCATATGTGCCTCACTGACGGACTGCAGCAGCCACATGTACCTCACTGATGGACTGCAGCAGCCACATGTGCCTCACTGATGGACTGCAACAGCCACATGTGGCTCACTGATGGACTGCAGCAGCCACATGTGCCTCACTGATGGACTGCAACAGCCACATGTGCCTCACTGATGGACTGCAGCAGCCACATGCGCCTCACTCAGGGACTGCAACACATCTGCCGCAGCCACATGCGCCTCACTGATGGACTGCAGCAGCCGCATGAGCCTCACTCAGGGACTGCAACACATCTGCAGCAGCCACATGCGCCTCACTGATGGACTGCAACAGCCACATGTGCCTCACTGATGAACTGCAGCAGCCACATGTGCCTCACTGATGGACTGCAGCAGTCACATGTGCCTCACTGATAGACTGCAGCAGCCACATGTGTCTCACTGATGGATTGCAGCAGCCACATGTACCTCACTGATGGACTGCAGCAGCCACATGTGCCTCACTGATGGACTGCAGCAGCCACATGTACCTCACTGATGGACTGCAGCAGCCACATGCGACTCACTGATGGACTGCAGCAGCCACATGCGCCTCACTGATGGACTGCAGCAGCCACATGCGCCTCACTGAAGGACTGCAACACATCTGCAGCAGCCACATGTGCCTCACTGAAGGACTGCAACACATCTGCAACAGCCACATGTGCCTCACTGATGGACTGCAGCAGCCACATGCGCCTCACTCAGGGACTGCAACACATCTGCCGCAGCCACATGCGCCTCACTGATGGACTGCAGCAGCCGCATGAGCCTCACTCAGGGACTGCAACACATCTGCAGCAGCCACATGCGCCTCACTGATGGACTGCAACAGCCACATGTGCCTCACTGATGAACTGCAGCAGCCACATGTGCCTCACTGATGGACTGCAGCAGTCACATGTGCCTCACTGATAGACTGCAGCAGCCACATGTGTCTCACTGATGGATTGCAGCAGCCATATGTACCTCACTGATGGACTGCAGCAGCCACATGTGCCTCACTGATGGACTGCAGCAGCCACATGTACCTCACTGATGGACTGCAGCAGCCACATGCGACTCACTGATGGACTGCAGCAGCCACATGCGCCTCACTGATGGACTGCAGCAGCCACATGCGCCTCACTGAAGGACTGCAACACATCTGCAGCAGCCACATGTGCCTCACTGAAGGACTGCAACACATCTGCAGCAGCCACATGCGCCTCACTGATGGACTGCAGCAGCCACATGCGCCTCACTGATGGACTGCAACACATCTGCAGCAGCCACATGTGCCTCACTGATGGACTGCAACACACCTGAAACAGCCACATGTGCCTCACTGAAGGACTGCAACACATCTGCAGCAGCCACATGTGACTCACTGATGGACTGCAACAGCCACATGTGCCTCACTGATGGACTACAGCAGCCACATGTGCCTTACTGATGAACTGCAGCAGCCACATGTGCCTCACTGATGGACTGCAGCAGCCACATGTGCCTCACTGATGGACTGCAACAGCCACATGTGCCTCACTGATGGACTGCAACAGCCACATGTGCCTCACTGATGGACTGCAGCAGCCACATGTGCCTCACTGATGGACTGCAGCAGCCACATGTGCCTCACCGAAGGACTGCAACAGCCACATGTGTCTCACTGATGGACTGCAACAGCCACATGCGCCTCACTGATGGACTGCAGCAGCCACATGCGCCTCACTGATGGACTGCAGCAGCCACATGTGCCTCACTGATGGACTGCAGCAGCCACATGTACCTTACTGATGGACTGCAGCAGCCACATGTACGTCACTGATGGACTGCAGCAGCCACATGTGCCTCACTGATGGACTGCAACACACCTGCAACAGCCACATGTGCCTCACTGAAGGACTGCAACACATCTGCAGCAGCCACATGTGACTCACTGATGGACTGCAGCAGCCACATGCGCCTCACTGATGGACTGCAGCAGCCACATGCGCCTCACTGAAAGACTGCAACACATCTGCAGCAGCCACATGTGCCTCACTGAAGGACTGCAACACATCTGCAGCAGCCACATGCGCCTCACTGATGGACTGCAGCAGCCACATGCGCCTCACTGATGGACTGCAACACATCTGCAGCAGCCACATGTGCCTCACTGATGGACTGCAACACACCTGCAACAGCCACATGTGACTCACTGATGGACTGCAACAGCCACATGTGCCTCACTGATGGACTACAGCAGCCACATGTGCCTTACTAATGGACTGCAGCATCCACATGTGCCTCACTGATGGACTGCAGCAGCCACATGTGCCTCACTGATGGACTGCAGCAGCCACATGCGCCTCACTGATGGACTGCAACAGCCACATGTGCCTCACTGATGGACTGCAACAGCCACATGTGCCTCACTGATGGACTGCAACAGCCACATGTGCCTCACTGATGGACTTCAAGACATCTGCAACAGCCACATGTACCTCACTGATGGACTGCAGCAGCCACATGTGCCTCACTGATGGACTGTAGCAGCCACATGTACCTCACTGATGGACTGCAGCAGCCACATGCGCCTCACTGAAGGACTGCAGCAGCCACATGCGCCTCACTGATGGACTGCAGCAGCCACATGCGCCTCACTGAAGGTCTGCAACACATCTGCAGCAGCCACATGTGCCTCACTGAAGGACTGCAACACATCTGCAGCAGCCACATGCGCCTCACTGATGGACTGCAGCAGCCACATGCGCCTCACTGATGGACTGCAACACATCTGCAGCAGCCACATGTGCCTCACTGATGGACTGCAACACACCTGCAACAGCCACATGTGCCTCACTGAAGGACTGCAACACATCTGCAGCAGCCACATGTGACTCACTGATGGACTGCAACAGCCACATGTGCCTCACTGATGGACTGCAGCAGATACATGCGCCTCACTGATGGACTGCAGCAGCCACATGCGCCTCACTGATGGACTGCAACAGCCACATGTGCCTCACTGATGGACTGCAGCAGCCACATGTGCCTCACTGATGGACTGCAGCAGCCACACGCGCCTAACTGATGGACTGCAGCAGCCACATGTGCCTCACTGATGGACTGCAGCAGCCACATGTGCCTCACTGATGGACTGCAACAGCCACATGTGCCTCACTGATGGACTGCAGCAGCCACATGTGCCTCACTGATGGACTGCAGCTGCCATGTGTGTCTCACTGATGGACTGCAGCAGCCACATGCGCCTCACTGATGGACTGCAACAGCCACATGTGCCTTACTGATGGACTGCAACAGCCACATGTGCCTCACTGATGGACTGCAGCAGCCACATGTGCCTCACTGATGGACTGCAACAGCCACATGTGCCTCACTGATGGACTGCAGCAGCCACATGTGCCTCACTGATGGACAGCAACAGCCACATGTGCCTCACTGATGGACTGCAGCAGCCACATGTGCCTCCCTGATGGACTGGAACAGCCACATGTGCCTCATTGATGGACTGCAGCAGACACATGTGCCTCACTGATGGATTGCAACAGCCACATGTGCCTCACTGATGGACTGCAACAGCCACATGTGCCTCACTGATGGACTGCAGCAGCCACATGTGCCTCACTGATGGACTGCAGCAGGCGCATGTGCCTCACTGATGGACTGCAGCAGCCACATGTGCCTCACTGATGGACTGCAGCAGCCGCATGCGCCTCACTGATGGACTGCAACAGCCACATGTGCCTCACTGATGGACTGCAACACATCTGCAACAGCCACATGTGCCTCACTGATGGAATGCAGCAGCCACATGTGCCTCACTGATGGACTTCAACAGCCACATGTGCCTCACTGATGGACTGCAGCAGGCACATACGCCTCACTCAGGGACTGCAACACATCTGCAGCAGCCACATGCGCCTCACTCAGGGACTGCAACACATCTGCAGCAGCCACATGCGCCTCACTGATGGACTGCAACAGCCACATGCGCCTCACTGATGGACTGCATCAGTTATATGTGCCTCACTGATGGACTGCAGCAGCCACATGCGCCTCTCTGATGGACTGCAACAGCCACATGTGCCTCACTGATGGACTGCAGCAGCCACGTGTGTCTCACAAATGGTCTGCAACAGCAACATATGCCTCACTGATGGACTGCAACAGCCACATGCGCCTCACTGGTGGACTGCAGCAGCCACATGCACCTCACTGATGGACTGCAACAGCCACATGTGCCTCACTGATGGACTGCAACTGCAACATGTGCCTCACTGATGGACTGCAGCAGCCACATGTGCCTCACTGATGGACTGCAGCAGCCACATGTGTCTCACTGATGGACTGCAGCAGCCACATGTGCTTTACTGATGGACTGCAGCAGCCACAGGTGCCTCACTGATAGACTGCAACAGCCACATGTGCCTCACTGATGGACTGCAGCAGCCACATGTGCATCACTGATGGACTGCAGCAGCCACATGTACCTCTCTGATGGACTGCAGCAGCCAAATGTACCTTACTGATGGACTGCAGCAGCCACATGTTCCTCACTGATGGACTGCAGCAGCCACATGTGCCTCACTGATGGACTGCAACAGCCACATGTGCCTCACTGATGGACTGCAGCAGCCACATGTGGCTCACTGATGGACTGCAGCTGCCATGTGTGTCTCACTGATGGACTGCAGCAGCCACATGCGCCTCACTGATGGACTGCAACAGCCACATGTGCCTCACTGATGGACTGCAACAGCCACATATGCCTCACTGATGGACTGCAGCAGCCACATGTGCCTCACTGATGGACTGCAACAGCCACATGTCCCTCACTGATGGACTGCAGCAGCCACATGTGCCTCACTGATGGACTGCAACAGCCACATGTGCCTCACTGATGGACTGCAGCAGCCACATGTGCCTCCCTGATGGAGTGGAACAACCACATGTGCCTCACTGATGGACTGCAGCAGCCACATGTGCCTCACTGATGGACTGCAACAGCCACATGTGCCTCACTGATGGACTGCAGCAGCCACATGTGCCTCACTGATGGATTGCAGCAGGCGCATGTGCCTCACTGATGGACTGCAGCAGCCACATGTGCCTCACTGATGGACTGCAGCAGCCGCATGCGCCTCACTGATGGACTGCAACAGCCACATGTGCCTCACTGATGGACTGCAACACATCTGCAACAGCCACATGTGCCTCACTGATGGAATGCAGCAGCCACATGTGCCTCACTGATGGACTGCAACAGCCACATGTGCCTCACTGATGGACTGCAGCAGGCACATACGCCTCACTAATGGACTGCAACACATCTGCAGCAGCCACAAGGGCCTATCTCAGGGACTGCAACACATCTGCAGCAGCCACATGCGCCTCACTTATGGACTACAACAGCCACATGCGCCTCACTGATGGACTGCAGCAGTTATATGTGCCTCACTGATGGACTGCAGCAGCCACATGCGCCTCTCTGATGGACTGCAACAGCCACATATGCCTCACTGATGGACTGCAGCAGCCACGTGTGTCTCACTGATGGACTGCAGCAGGCGCATGTGCCTCACTGATGGACTGCAACAGCCACATGTGCCTCACTGATGGACTGCAACTGCAACATGTGCCTCACTGATGGACTGCAGCAGCCACGTGTGTCTCACTGATGGTCTGCAGCAGTTATATGTGCCTCACTGATGGACTGCAACAGCCACATGCGCCTAACTGATTGACTGCAGCAGCCACATGCGCCTCACTGATGGACTGCAACAGCCACATGTGCCTCACTGATGGACTGCAACTGCAACATGTGCCTCACTGATGGACTGCAGCAGCCACATGTGCCTCACTGATGGACTGCAGCAGCCACATGTGTCTCACTGATGGACTGCAGCAGCCACATGTGCCTCACTGATGGACTACAGCAGCCACATGTGCCTCACTGATGGACTGCTGCAGCCACATGTGCCTCACTGATGGACTGCAACAGCCACATGTGCCTTACTGATGGACTGCAGCAGCCACATGTGCCTCACTGATGGACTGCAACAGCCACATGTGCCTTACTGATGGACTGCAGCAGCCACATGTGCATCACTGATGGACTGCAGCAGCCACATGTACCTCACTGATGGACTGCAGCAGCCACATGTACCTTACTGATGGACTGCAGCAGCCACATGTTCCTCACTGATGGACTGCAGCAGCCATATGTGCCTCACTGACGGACTGCAGCAGCCACATGTACCTCACTGATGGACTGCAGCAGCCACATGTGCCTCACTGATGGACTGCAACAGCCACATGTGGCTCACTGATGGACTGCAGCAGCCACATGTGCCTCACTGATGGACTGGAACAGCCACATGTGCCTCACTGATGGACTGCAGCAGCCACATGCGCCTCACTCAGGGACTGCAACACATCTGCCGCAGCCACATGCGCCTCACTGATGGACTGCAGCAGCCGCATGAGCCTCACTCAGGGACTGCAACACATCTGCAGCAGCCACATGCGCCTCACTGATGGACTGCAACAGCCACATGTGCCTCACTGATGAACTGCAGCAGCCACATGTGCCTCACTAATGGACTGCAGCAGTCACATGTGCCCCACTGATGGACTGCAGCAGCCACATGTGTCTCACTGATGGACTGCAGCAGCCACATGTACCTCACTGATGGACTGCAGCAGCCACATGTGCCTCACTGATGGACTGCAGCAGCCACATGTACCTCACTGATGGACTGCAGCAGCCACATGCGACTCACTGATGGACTGCAGCAGCCACATGCGCCTCACTGATGGACTGCAGCAGCCACATGCGCCTCACTGAAGTACTGCAACACATCTGCAGCAGCCACATGTGCCTCACTGAAGGACTGCAACACATCTGCAGCAGCCACATGCGCCTCACTGATGGACTGCAGCAGCCACATGCGCCTCACTGATGGACTGCAACACATCTGCAGCAGCCACATGTGCCTCACTGATGGACTGCAACACACCTGAAACAGCCACATGTGCCTCACTGAAGGACTGCAACACATTTGCAGCAGCCACATGTGACTCACTGATGGACTGCAACAGCCACATGTGCCTCACTGATGGACTACAGCAGCCACATGTGCCTTACTGATGAACTGCAGCAGCCACATGTGCCTCACTGATGGACTGCAGCAGCCACATGTGCCTCACTGATGGACTGCAACAGCCACATGTGCCTCACTGATGGACTGCAACAGCCACATGTGCCTCACTGATGGACTGCAGCAGCCACATGTGCCTCACTGATGGACTGCAGCAGCCACATGTGCCTCACTGAAGGACTGCAACAGCCACATGTGTCTCACTGATGGACTGCAACAGCCACATGCGCCTCACTGATGGACTGCAGCAGCCACATGCGCCTCACTGATGGACTGCAGCAGCCACATCTGCCTCACTGATGGACTGTAGCAGCCATATGTACCTCACTGATGGACTGCAGCAGCCACATGTACCTTACTGATGGACTGCAGCAGCCACATGTTCCTCACTGATGGACTGCAGCAGCCACACGTGCCTCACTGATGGACTGCAGCATCCACATGTACCTCACTGATGGACTGCAGCAGCCACATGTGCCTCACTGATGGACTGCAACAGCCACATGTGCCTCACTGATGGACTGCAGCAGCCACATGCGCCTCACTCAGGGACTGCAACACATCTGCAGCAGCCACATGCGCCTCACTGATGGACTGCAACAGCCACATGTGCCTCACTTATGAACTGCAGCAGCCACATGTGCCTCACTGAAGGACTGCAGCAGTCACATGTGCCTCACTGATGGACTGCAGCAGCCACATGTGTCTCACTGATGGACTGCAGCAGCCACATGTACCTCACTGATGGACTGCAGCAGCCACATGTGCCTCACTGATGGACTGCAGCAGCCACATGTACCTCACTGATGGACTGCAGCAGCCACATGCGCCTCACTGATGGACTGCAGCAGCCACATGCGCCTCACTGATGGACTGCAGCAGCCACATGCGCCTCACTGAAGGAAGGACTGGAACACATCTGCAGCAGCTACATGTGCCTCACTGAAGGACTGCCACACATCTGCAGCAGCCACATGCGCCTCACTGATGGACTGCAGCAGCCACATGCGCCTCACTGATGGACTGCAACACATCTGCAGCAGCCACATGCGCCTCACTGATGGACTGCAACACATCTGCAGCAGCAACATGTGCCTCACTGATGGACTGCAACACACCTGCAACAGCCACATGTGCCTCACTGAAGGACTGCAACACATCTGCAGCAGCCACATGTGACTCACTGATGGACTGCAACAGCCACATGTGCCTCACTGATGGACTACAGCAGCCACATGTGCCTTACTGATGGACTGCAGCAGCCACATGCGCCTCACTGATGGACTGCAGCAGCCACATGCGCCTCACTGATGGACTGCAGCAGCCACATGTACCACACTGATGGACTGCAGCAGCCACATGTACCTTACTGATGGACTGCAGCAGCCACATGTTCCTCACTGATGGACTGCAGCAGCCATATGTTCCTCACTGATGGACTGCAGCAGTCACATGTGCCTCACTGATGGACTGCAGCAGCCACATGTACCTCACTGATGGACTGCAGCAGCCACATGTGCCTCACTGATGGACTGCAACAGCCACATGTGCCTCACTGATGGACTGCAGCAGCCACATGTGCCTCACTGATGGACTGCAACAGGTACATGTGGCTCACTGATGGACTGCAGCAGCCACATGTGCCTCACTGATGGACTGCAACAGCCACATGTGCCTCACTGATGGACTGCAGCAGCCACATGCGCCTCACTCAGGGACTGCAACACATCTGCAGCAGCCACATGCGCCTCACTGATGGACTGCAGCAGCCGCATGAGCCTCACGCAGGGACTGCAACACATCTGCAGCAGCCACATGCGCCTCACTGATGGACTGCAACAGCCACATGTGCCTCACTGATGAACTGCAGCAGCCACATGTGCCTCACTGATGGACTGCAGCAGCCACATGTACCTCACTGATGGACTGCAGCAGCCCCATGCGCCTCACTGATGGACTGCAGCAGCCACATGCGCCTCACTGATGGACTGAAGCAGCCACATGCGCCTCACTGATGGACTGCAGCAGCCACATGCGCCTCACTGAAGGACTGCAACACATCTGCAGCAGACACATGTGCCTCACTGAAGGATTGCAACACATCTGCAGCAGCCACATGCGCCTGACTGATGGACAGCAGCAGCCACATGCGCCTCACTGATGGACTGCAACACATCTGCAGCAGCCACATGTGCCTCACTGATGGACTGCAACACACCTGCAACAGCCACATGTGCCTCACTGAAGGACTGCAACACATCTGCAGCAGCCACATGTGACGCACTGATGGACTGCAACAGCCACATGTGCCTCACTGATGGACTACAGCAGCCACATGTGCCTTACTGATGGATTGCAGCAGCCACATGTTCCTCACTGATGGACTGCAGCAGCCACATGTGCCTCACTGATGGACTGCAGCAGCCACATGCGCCTCACTGATGGACTGCAGCAGCCACATGTGTCTCACTGATGGACTGCAACAGCCACATGCGCCTCACTGATGGACTGCAGCAGCCACATGTTCCTCACTGATGGACTGCAGCAGCCACATGTGCCTCACTGATGGACTGCAGCAGCCACATGTACCTCACTGATGGACTGCAGCAGCCACATGTGCCTCACTGATGGACTGCAACAGCCACATGTGTCTCACTGATGGACTGCAACAGCCACATGCGCCTCACTGATGGACTGCAGCAGCCACATGCGCCTCACTGATGGACTGCAGCAGCCACATGCGCCTCACTGATGGACTGCAGCAGCCACATGTACCTCACTGATGGACTGCAGCAGCCACATGTACCTTACTGATGGACTGCAACAGCCACATGTTCCTCACTGATGGACTGCAGCAGCCACATGTGCCTCACTGATGGACTGCAGCAGCCACATGTACCTCTCTGATGGACTGCAGCAGCCACATGTGCCTCACTGATGGACTGCAACAGCCACATGTGCCTCACTGATGGACTGCAGCAGCCACATGTGCCTCACTGATGGACTGCAACAGCCACATGTGGCTCACTGATGGACTGCAGCAGCCACATGTGCCTCACTGATGGACAGCAACAGCCACATGTGCCTCACTGATGGACTGCAGCAGCCACATGCGCCTCACTCAGGGACTGCAACACATCTGCAGCAGCCACATGCGCCTCACTGATGGACTGCAGCAGCCGCATGAGCCTCACTCAGGGACTACAACACATCTGCAACAGCCACATGTGCCTCACTGAAGGACTGCAACACATCTGCAGCAGCCACATGTGACTCACTGATGGACTGCAACAGCCACATGTGCCTCACTGATGGACTGCAGCAGATACATGCGCCTCACTGATGGACTGCAGCAGCCACATGCGCCTCACTGATGGACTGCAACAGCCACATGTGCCTCACTGATGGACTGCAGCAGCCACATGTGCCTCACTGATGGACTGCAGCAGCCACATGCGCCTAACTGATGGACTGCAGCAGCCACATGTACCTCACTGATTGACTGCCGCAGTCACATGTACCTCACTGATGGACTTCAGCAGCCACATGTGCCTCACTGATGGACTGCAACAGCCACATGTGCCTCACTGATGGACTGCAGCAGCCACATGTGCCTCACTGATGGACTGCAGCTGCCATGAGTGTCTCACTGATGGACTGCAGCAGCCACATGCGCCTCACTGATGGACTGCAACAGCCACATGTGCCTTACTGATGGACTGCAACAGCCACATGTGCCTCACTGATGGACTGCAGCAGCCACATGTGCCTCACTGATGGACTGCAACAGCCACATGTGTCTCACTGATGGACTGCAGCCGCCACATGTGCCTCACTGATGGACAGCAACAGCCACATGTGCCTCACTGATGGACTGCAGCAGCCACATGTGCCTCCCTGATGGACTGGAACAGCCACATGTGCCTCACTGATGGACTGCAGCAGACACATGTGCCTCACTGATGGATTGCAACAGCCACATGTGCCTCACTGATGGACTGCAACAGCCACATGTGCCTCACTGATGGACTGCAGCAGATCCATGTGCCTCACTGATGGACTGCAGCAGGCGCATGTGCCTCACTGATGGACTGCAGCAGCCACATGTGCCTCACTGATGGACTGCAGCAGCCGCATGCGCCTCACTGATGGACTGCAACAGCCACATGTGCCTCACTGATGGACTGCAACACATCTGCAACAGCCACATGTGCCTCACTGATGGAATGCAGCAGCCACATGTGCCTCACTGATGGACTTCAACAGCCACATGTGCCTCACTGATGGACTGCAGAAGGCACATACGCCTCACTCAGGGACTGCAACACATCTGCAGCAGCCACATGCGCCTCACTCAGGGACTGCAACACATCTGCAGCAGCCACATGCGCCTCACTGATGGACTGCAACAGCCACATGCGCCTCACTGATGGACTGCATCAGTTATATGTGCCTCACTGATGGACTGCAGCAGCCACATGCGCCTCTCTGATGGACTGCAACAGCCACATGTGCCTCACTGATGGACTGCAGCAGCCACGTGTGTCTCACTAATGGTCTGCAACAGCAACATATGCCTCACTGATGGACTGCAACAGCCACATGCGCCTCACTGATGGACTGCAGCAGCCACATGCGCCTCACTGATGGACTGCAACAGCCACATGTGCCTCACTGATGGACTGCAACTGCAACATGTGCCTCACTGATGGACTGCAGCAGCCACATGTGCCTCACTGATGGACTGCAGCAGCCACATGTGTCTCACTGATGGACTGCAGCAGCCACATGTGCTTTACTGAGGGACTGCAGCAGCCACAGGTGCCTCACTGATAGACTGCAACAGCCACATGTGCCTCACTGATGGACTGCAGCAGCCACATGTGCATCACTGATGGACTGCAGCAGCCACATGTACCTCACTGATGGACTGCAGCAGCCACATGTACCTCACTGATGGACTGCAACAGCCACATGTGCCTCACTGATGGACTGCAGCAGCCACATGTGCCTCACTGATGGACTGCAGCTGCCATGTGTGTCTCACTGATGGACTGCAGCAGCCACATGCGCCTCACTGATGGACTGCAACAGCCACATGTGCCTCACTGATGGACTGCAACAGCCACATGTGCCTCACTGATGGACTGCAGCAGCCACATGTGCCTCACTGATGGACTGCAACAGCCACATGTCCCTCACTGATGGACTGCAGCAGCCACATGTGCCTCACTGATGGACTGCAACAGCCACATGTGCCTCACTGATGGACTGCAGCAGCCACATGTGCCTCACTGATGGACTGCAACAGCCACATGTGCCTCACTGATGGACTGCAGCAGCCACATGTGCCTCCCTGATGGAGTGGAACAACCACATGTGCCTCACTGATGGACTGCAGCAGCCACATGTGCCTCACTGATGGACTGCAGCAGCCACATGTGCCTCACTGATGGACTGCAGCAGGCGCATGTGCCTCACTGATGGACTGCAGCAGCCACATGTGCCTCACTGATGGACTGCAACACATCTGCAACAGCCACATGTGCCTCACTGATGGAATGCAGCAGCCACATGTGCCTCACTGATGGACTTCAACAGCCACATGTGCCTCACTGATGGACTGCAGCAGGCACATACGCCTCACTCAGGGACTGCAACACATCTGCAGCAGCCACATGCGCCTCACTCAGGGACTGCAACACATCTGCAGCAGCCACATGCGCCTCACTGATGGACTGCAACAGCCACATGCGCCTCACTGATGGACTGCATCAGTTATATGTGCCTCACTGATGGACTGCAGCAGCCACATGCGCCTCTCTGATGGACTGCAACAGCCACATGTGCCTCACTGATGGACTGCAGCAGCCACGTGTGTCTCACTAATGGTCTGCAACAGCAACATATGCCTCACTGATGGACTGCAACAGCCACATGCGCCTCACTGATGGACTGCATCAGTTATATGTGCCTCACTGATGGACTGCAGCAGCCACATGCGCCTCACTGATGGACTGCAACAGCCACATGTGCCTCACTGATGGACTGCAACTGCAACATGTGCCTCACTGATGGACTGCAGCAGCCACATGTGCCTCACTGATGGACTGCAGCAGCCACATGTGTCTCACTGATGGACTGCAGCAGCCACATGTGCTTTACTGATGGACTGCAGCAGCCACAGGTGCCTCACTGATAGACTGCAACAGCCGCATGTGCCTCACTGATGGACTGCAGCAGCCACATGTGCATCACTGATGGACTGCAGCAGCCACATGTACCTCACTGATGGACTGCAGCAGCCACATGTACCTTACTGATGGACTGCAGCAGCAACATGTTCCTCACTGATGGACTGCAGCAGCCACATGTACCTCACTGATGGACTGCAGCAGCCACATGTGCCTCACTGATGGACTGCAACAGCCACATGTGCCTCACTGATGGACTGCAGCAGCCACATGTGCCTCACTGATGGACTGCAGCTGCCATGTGTGTCTCACTGATGGACTGCAGCAGCCACATGCGCCTCACTGATGGACTGCAACAGCCACATGTGCCTCACTGATGGACTACAACAGCCACATGTGCCTCACTGATGGACTGCAGCAGCCACATGTGCCTCACTGATGGACTGCAACAGCCACATGTCCCTCACTGATGGACTGCAACAGCCACATGTGCCTCACTGATGGACTGCAGCAGCCACATGTGCCTCACTGATGGACTGCAACAGCCACATGTCCCTCACTGATGGACTGCAGCAGCCACATGTGCCTCACTGATGGACTGCAACAGCCACATGTGCCTCACTGATGGACTGCAACAGCCACATGTGCCTCCCTGATGGAGTGGAACAACCACATGTGCCTCACTGATGGACTGCAGCAGCCACATGTGCCTCACTGATGGACTGCAACAGCCACATGTGCCTCACTGATGGACTGCAGCAGCCACATGTGCCTCACTGATGGATTGCAGCAGGCGCATGTGCCTCACTGATGGACTGCAGCAGCCACATGTGCCTCACTTATGGACTGCAGCAGCCGCATGCGCCTCACTGATGGACTGCAACAGCCACATGTGCCTCACTGATTGACTGCAACACATCTGCAACAGCCACATGTGCCTCACTGATGGAATGCAGCAGCCACATGTGCCTCACTGATGGACTGCAACAGCCACATGTGCCTCACTGATGGACTGCAGCAGGCACATACGCCTCACTAATGGAATGCAACACATCTGCAGCAGCCACAAGGGCCTATCTCAGGGACTGCAACACATCTGCAGCAGCCACATGCGCCTCACTTATGGACTGCAACAGCCACATGCGCCTCACTGATGGACTGCAGCAGTTATATGTGCCTCCCTGATGGACTGCAGCAGCCACATGCGCCTCTCTGATGGACTGCAACAGCCACATATTCCTCACTGATGGACTGCAGCAGCCACGTGTGTCTCACTGATGGACTGCAACAGCCACATGCGCCTAACTGATTGACTGCAGCAGCCACATGCGCCTCACTGATGGACTGCAACAGCCACATGTGCCTCACTGATGGACTGCAACTGCAACATGTGCCTCACTGATGGACTGCAGCAGCCACATGTGCCTCACTGATGGACTGCAGCAGCCACATGTGTCTCACTGATGGACTGCAGCAGCCACATGTCCCTCACTGATGGACTACAGCAGCCACATGTGCCTCACTGATGGACTGCAGCAGCCACATGTGCCTCACTGATGGACTGCAACAGCCACATGCGCCTCACTGATGGACTACAGCAGCCACATGTGCCTCACTGATTGACTGCAGCAGCCACATGCGCCTCACTGATGGACTGCAACAGCCACATGTGCCTCACTGATGGACTGCAGCAGCCATATGTGCCTCACTGACGGACTGCAGCAGCCACATGTACCTCACTGATGGACTGCAGCAGCCACATGTGCCTCACTGATGGACTGCAACAGCCACATGTGGCTCACTGATGACTGCAGCAGCCACATGTGCCTCACTGATGGACTGCAACAGCCACATGTGCCTCACTGATGGACTGCAGCAGCCACATGCGCCTCACTCAGGGACTGCAACACATCTGCCGCAGCCACATGCGCCTCACTGATGGACTGCAGCAGCCGCATGAGCCTCACTCAGGGACTGCAACACATCTGCAGCAGCCACATGCGCCTCACTGATGGACTGCAACAGCCACATGTGCCTCACTGATGAACTGCAGCAGCCACATGTGCCTCACTGATGGACTGCAGCAGTCACATGTGCCTCACTGATGGACTGCAGCAGCCACATGTGTCTCACTGATGGACTGCAGCAGCCAAATGTACCTCACTGATGGACTGCAGCAGCCACATGTGCCTCACTGATGGACTGCAGCAGCCACATGTACCTCACTGATGGACTGCAGCAGCCACATGCGACTCACTGATGGACTGCAGCAGCCACATGCGCCTCACTGATGGACTGCAGCAGCCACATGCGCCTCACTGAAGGACTGGAACACATCAGCAGCAGCCACATGTGCCTCACTGAAGGACTGCAACACATCTGCAGCAGCCACATGCGCCTCACTGATGGACTGCAGCAGCCACATGCGCCTCACTGATGGACTGCAACACATCTGCAGCAGCCACATGTGCCTCACTGATGGACTGCAACACACCTGAAACAGCCACATGTGCCTCACTGAAGGACTGCAACACATCTGCAGCAGCCACATGTGACTCACTGATGGACTGCAACAGCCACATGTGCCTCACTGATGGACTACAGCAGCCACATGCGCCTCACTGATGGACTGCAGCAGCCACATGCGCCTCACTGATGGACTGCAGCAGCCACATGCGCCTCACTCAGGGACTGCAACACATCTGCAGCAGCCACATGCGCCTCACTGATGGACTGCAACAGCCACATGTGCTTCACTTATGAACTGCAGCAGCCACATGTGCCTCACTGAAGGACTGCAGCAGTCACATGTGCCTCACTGATGGACTGCAGCAGCCACATGTGCCTCACTGATGGACTGCAACAGCCACATGTGCCTCACTGATGGACTGCAACAGCCACATGTGCCTCACTGATGGACTGCAGCAGCCACATGTGCCTCACTGATGGACTGCAGCAGCCACATGTGCCTCACCGAAGGACTGCAACAGCCACATGTGTCTCACTGATGGACTGCAACAGCCACATGCACCTCACTGATGGACTGCAGCAGCCACATGCGCCTCACTGATGGACTGCAGCAGCCACATGTGCCTCACTGATGGACTGCAGCAGCCACATGTGCCTCACCGAAGGACTGCAACAGCCACATGTGTCTCACTGATGGACTGCAACAGCCACATGCGCCTCACTGATGGACTGCAGCAGCCACATTCGCCTCACTGATGGACTGCAGCAGCCACATGCGCCTCACTCAGGGACTGCAACACATCTGCAGCAGCCACATGCGCCTCACTGATGGACTGCAACAGCCACATGTGCCTCACTTATGAACTGCAGCAGCCACATGTGCCTCACTGAAGGACTGCAGCAGTCACATGTGCCTCACTGATGGACTGCAGCAGCCACATGTGTCTCACTGATGGACTGCAGCAGCCACATGTACCTCACTGATGGACTGCAGCAGCCACATGTGCCTCACTGATGGACTGCAGCAGCCACATGTACCTCACTGATGGACTGCAGCAGCCACATGCGCCTCACTGATGGACTGCAGCAGCCACATGCGCCTCACTGATGGACTGCAGCAGCCACATGCGCCTCACTGAAGGACTGGAACACATCTGCAGCAGCTACATGTGTCTCACTGAAGGACTGCCACACATCTGCAGCAGCCACATGCGCCTCACTGATGGACTGCAGCAGCCACATGCGCCTCACTGATGGACTGCAACACATCTGAAGCAGCCACATGCGCCTCACTGATGGACTGCAACACATCTGCAGCAGCCACATGTGCCTCACTGATGGACTGCAACACACCTGCAACAGCCACATGTGCCTCACTGAAGGACTGCAACACATCTGCAGCAGCCACATGTACCTTAATGATGGACTGCAGCAGCCACATGTTCCTCACTGATGGACTGCAGCAGCCACATGTTCCTCACTGATGGACTGCAGCAGTCACATGTGCCTCACTGATGGACTGCAGCAGCCACATGTACCTCACTGATGGACTGCAGCAGCCACATGTGCCTCACTGATGGACTGCAACAGCCACTTGTGCCTCACTGGTGGACTGCAGCAGCCACATGTGACTCACTGATGGACTGCAACAGGTACATGTGGCTCACTGATGGACTGCAGCAGCCACATGTGCCTCACTGATGGACTGCAACAGCCACATGTGCCTCACTGATGGACTGCAGCAGCCACATGCGCCTCTCTCAGGGACTGCAACACATCTGCAGCAGCCACATGCGCCTCACTGATGGACTGCAGCAGCCGCATGAGCCTCACTCAGGGACTGCAACACGTCTGCAGCAGCCACATGCGCCTCACTGATGGACTGCAACAGCCACATGTGCCTCACTGATGAACTGCAGCAGCCACATGTGCCTCACTGATGGACTGCAGCAGCCACATGTACCTCACTGATGGACTGCAGCAGCCACATGTGCCTTACTGATGGACTTCAGCAGCCACATGTGCCTCACTGATGGACTGCAGAAGCCACATGTGCCTCACTGATGGACTGCAGCAGCAACATGCTCAAAACTGATGGACTGCAACAGCCACATGTGCCTCACTGATGGACTGCAACAGCCACATGTACCTCACTGATGGACTGCAAGACATCTGCAACAGCCACATGTGCCTCACTGATGGACTGCAGCAGCCACATGTGCCTCACTGATGGACTGCAACAGCCACATGTGCCTCCCTGATGGACTGCAGCAGCCACATGTGCCTCACCGATGGACTGCAGCAGCCACATGTGCCTCACTGACGGACTGCAACAGCCAAATGTGTCTCACTGATGGACTGCAACAGCCACATGCGCCTCACTGATGGACTGCAGCAGCCACATGCGCCTCACTGATGGACTGCAGCAGCCACATGCGCCTCACTGATGGACTGCAGCAGCCACATGTACCTCACTGATGGACTGCAGCAGCCACATGTACCTTACTGATAGACTGCAACAGCCACATGTTCCTCACTGATGGACTGCAGCAGCCACATGTGCCTCACTGATGGACTGTAGCAGCCACATGTACCTCACTGATGGACTGCAGCAGCCACATGTGCCTCACTGATGGACTGCAACAGCCACATTTGCCTCACTGATGGACTGCAGCAGCCACCTGTGCCTCACTGATGGACTGCAGCAGCCACATGTGCCTCACTGATGGACTGCAACAGCCACATGTGCCTCACTGATGGACTGCAGCAGCCAAATGTACCTCACTGATGGACTGCAGCAGCCACATGTGCCTCACTGATGGACTGCAACAGCCACATGTGCCTCACTGATGGACTGCAGCAGCCATATGCGTCTCACTCAGGGACTGCAACACATCTGCAGCAGCTACATGCGCCTCACTGATGGACTGAAGGAGCCGCATGAGCCTCACTCAGGGACTGCAACACATCTGCAGCAGCCACATGCGCCTCACTGATGGACTGCAACACATCTGCAGCAGCTACATGCGCCTCACTGATGGACTGCAGCAGCCGCATGAGCCTCACTCAGGGACTGCAACACATCTGCAGCAGCCACATGCGCCTCACTGATGGACTGCAACAGCCACATGTGCCTCACTGATGAACTGCAGCAGCCACATGTGCCTCACTGATGGACTGCAGCAGTCACATGTGCCTCACTGATGGACTGCAGCAGCCACATGTGTCTCACTGATGGACTGCAGCAGTCGCATGTACCTCACTGATGGACTGCAGCAGCCACATGTGCCTCACTGAAGGACTGCAACACATCTGCAGCAGCCACATGCGCCTCACTGATGGACTGCAGGAGCCACATGCGCCTAACTGATGGACTGCAGCAGCCACATGCGCCTCACTGATGGACTGCAACACATCTGCAGCAGCCACATGTGCCTCACTGATGGACTGCAACATACCTGCAACAGCCACATGTGCCTTACTGAAGGACTGCGACACATCTGCAGCAGCCACATATGACTCACTGATGGACTGCAACAGCCACATGTGCCTCACTGATGGACTACAGCAGCCACATGTGCCTTACTGATGGACTGCAGCAGCCACATGTGCCTCATTGATGGACTGCAGCAGCCACATGTGCCTTACTGATGGACTGCAACAGCCACATGTGCCTCACTGATGGACTGCAGCAGCCACATGCGCCTCACTGATGGACTGCAGCAGCCACATGTGCCTCACTGATGGACTGCAGCAGCCACATGTGCCTCACCGAAGGGCTGCAACAGCCACATGTGTCTCACTGATGGACTGCAACAGCCACATGCGCCTCACTGATGGACTGCAGCAGCCACATGCGCCTCACTGATGGACTGCAGCAGCCACATGCACCTCACTCAGGGACTGCAACACATCTGCAGCAGCCACATGCGCCTCACTGATGGACTGCAACAGCCACATGTGCCTCACTTATGAACTGCAGCAGCCACATGTGCCTCACTGAAGGACTGCAGCAGTCACATGTGCCTCACTGATGGACTGCAGCAGCCACATGTGTCTCACTGATGGACTGCAGCAGCCACATGTACCTCACTGATGGACTGCAGCAGCCACATGTGCCTCACTGATGGACTGCAGCAGCCACATGTACCTCACTGATGGACTGCAGCAGCCACATGCGCCTCACTGATGGACTGCAGCAGCCACATGCGCCTCACTGATGGACTGCAGCAGCCACATGCGCCTCACTGAAGGACTGGAACACATCTGCAGCAGCTACATGTGCCTCACTGATGGACTGCAACAGCCACATGCGCCTCACTGATGGACTGCAGAAGCCACATGTGTCTCACTGATGGACTGCAGCAGCCACATGTACCTCACTGATAGACTGCAGCAGCCACATGTACCTTACTGATGGACTGCAGCAGCCACATGTGCCTCACTGATGGAATGCAGCAGCCACATGTACCTCACTGATGGACTGCAGCAGCCACATGTGCCTCACTGATGGACTGCAACAGCCACATGTGCCTCACTGATGGACTGCAACAGCCATATGCGCCTCACTGATGGACTGCAGCAGCCACATGTGCCTCACTGATGGACTGCAGCAGCCACATGCGCCTCACTCAGGGACTGCAACACATCTGCAGCAGCCACATGCGCCTCAC
Source organism: Procambarus clarkii (assembly GCF_040958095.1). Classification (NCBI taxonomy): domain Eukaryota; kingdom Metazoa; phylum Arthropoda; class Malacostraca; order Decapoda; family Cambaridae; genus Procambarus; species Procambarus clarkii. The sequence goes on from NC_091219.1 coordinate 7,628,197, forward strand.
TGATGGACTGCAGCAGCCGCATGAGCCTCACTCAGGGACTGCAACACATCTGCAGCAGCCACATGCGCCTCTTTGATGGACTGCAACAGCCACATGTGCCTCACTGATGAACTGCAGCAGCCACATGTGCCTCACTGATGGACTGCAGCAGTCACATGTGCCTCACTGATGGACTGCAGCAGCCACATGTGTCTCACTGATGGACTGCAGCAGCCACATGTACCTCACTGATGGACTGCAGCAGCCACATGTGCCTCACTGATGGACTGCAGCAGCCACATGTACCTTACTAATGGACTGCAGCAGCCACATGCGCCTCACTGATGGACTGCAGCAGCCACATGCGCCTCACTGATGGACTGCAGCAGCCACATGTGCCTCACTGAAGGACTGGAACACATCTGCAGCAGCCACATGTGCGTCACTGAAGGACTGCAACACATCTGCAGCAGCCACATGCGCCTCACTGATGGACTGCAGCAGCCACATGTACCTTACTGATGGACTGCAACAGCCACATGTTCCTCACTGATGGACTGCAGCAGCCACATGTGCCTCACTGATGGACTGCAGCAGCCACATGTACCTCACTGATGGACTGCAGCAGCCACATGTGCCTCACTGATGGACTGCAACAGCCACATGTGCCTCACTGATGGACTGCAGCAGCCACATGTACCTCACTGATGGACTGCAGCAGCCACATGTGCCTCACTGATGGACTGCAACAGCCACATGTGCCTCACTGATGGACTGCAGCAGCCACATGTGCCTCACTCAGAGACTGCAACACATCTGCAGCAGCTACATGCGCCTCACTGATGGACTGCAGCAGCCGCATGAGCCTCACTCAGGGACTGCAACACATCTGCAGGAGCCACATGCGCCTCACTCAAGGACTGCAACACATCTGCAGCAGCTACATGCGCCTCACTGATGGACTGCAGCAGCCGCATGAGCCTCACTCAGGGACTGCAACACATCTGCAGCAGCCACATGCGCCTCTTTGATAGACTGCAACAGCCACATGTGCCTCACTGATGAACTGCAGCAGCCACATGTGCCTCACTGATGGACTGCAGCAGTCACATGTGCCTCACTGATGGACTGCAGCAGCCACATGTGTCTCACTGATGGACTGCAGCAGCCGCATGTACCTCACTGATGGACTGCAGCAGCCACATGTGCCTCACTGAAGGACTGCAACACATCTGCAGCAGCCACATGTGTCTCACTGATGGACTGCAGCAGCCACATGCGCCTCACTGATGGACTGCAGCAGCCACATGCGCCTCACTGATGGACTGCAACACATTTGCAGCAGCCACATGTGCCTCACTGATGGACTGCAACATACCTGCAACAGCCACATGTGCCTCACTGAAGGACTGCAACACATCTGCAGCAGCCACATGTGACTCACTGATGGACTGCAACAGCCACATGTGCCTCACTGATGGACTACAGCATCCACATGTGCCTTACTGATGGACTGCAGCAGCCACATGTGCCTCACTGATGGACTGCAGCAGCCACATGTGCCTCACTGATGGACTGCAACAGCCACATGTGCCCCACTGATGGACTGCAAGACATCTGGAACAGCCACATGTGCCTCACTGATGGACTTCAGCAGCCACATGTGCCTCACTGATGGACTGCAGCAGCCACATGTGCCTCACTGATGGACTGCAACAGCCACATGTGCCTCACTGATGGACTGCAGCAGCCACATGTGCCTCACTGATGGACTGCAGCAGCCACATGTGCCTCACTGATGGACTGCAACAGCCACATGTGTCTCACTGATGGACTGCAACAGCCACATATGCCTCACTGATGGACTGCAACAGCCACATGCGCCTCACTGATGGACTGCAGCAGCCACATGCGCCTCACTGATGGACTGCAGCAGCCACATGTACCTCACTGAAGGACTGCAACAGCCACATGTACCTTACTGATGGACTGCAGCAGCCACATGTTCCTCACTGATGGACTGCAGCATCCACATGTGCCTCACTGATGGAATGTAGCAGCCACATGTACCTCACTGATGGACTGCAGCAGCCACATGTGCCTCACTGATGGACTGCAGCAGCCACATGCGCCTCACTCAGGGACTGCAACACATCTGCAGCAGCCACATGCGCCTCATTGATGGACTGCAGCAGCCGCATGAGCCTCACTCAGGGACTGCAACACATCTGCAGCAGCCACATGCGCCTCACTGATGGACTGCAACAGCCACATGTGCCTCACTGATGAACTGCAGCAGCCACATGTGCCTCACTGATGGACTGCAGCAGTCACATGTGCCTCACTGATGGACTGCAGCTGCCACATGTGTCTCACTGATGGACTGCAGCAGCCACATGTACCTCACTGATGGACTGCAGCAGCCACATGTGCCTCACTGATGGACTGCAGCAGCCACATGTACCTCACTGATGGACTGCAGCAGCCACATGCGCCTCACTGATGGACTGCAGCAGCCACATGCGCCTCACTGATGGACTGCAGCAGCCACATGTGCCTCACTGAAGGACTGGAACACATCTGCAGCAGCCACATGTGCCTCACTGAAGGACTGCAACACATCTGCAGCAGCCACATGCGCCTCACTGATGGACTGCAGCAGCCACATGCGCCTCACTGATGGACTGCAACACATCTGCAGCAGCCACATGTGCCTCACTGATGGACTGCAACACACCTGCAACAGCCACATGTGCCTCACTGAAGGACTGCAACACATCTGCAGCAGCCACATGTGACTCACTGATGGACTGCAACAGCCACATGTGCCTCACTGATGGACTACAGCAGCCACATGTGCCTTACTGATGGACTGCAGCAGCCTCATTTGCCTCACTGATGGACTGCAGCAGCCACATGTGCCTCACTGATGGACTGCAACAGCCACATGTGCCTCACTGATGGACTGCAGCAGCCACATGTGCCTCACTGATGGACTGCAGCAGCCACATGTGCCTCACTGATGGACTGCAACAGCCACATGTGGATTCACTGATGGACTGCAACAGCCACAAGTGCCTCACTGATGGACTGCAGCAGCCACATGCGTCTCACTCAGGGACTGCAACACATCTGCAGTAGCCACATGTGCCTCACTGATGGACTGCAGCAGCCACATGTGCCTCACTGATGGACTGCAACAGCCACATGTGCCTCACTGATGGACTGCAACAGCCACATGTGCCTCACTGATGGACTGCAGCAGCCACATGCGCCTCACTCAGGGACTGCAGCACATCTGCAGCAGCCACATGCGCCTCACTGATGGACTGCAGCAGCCGCATGAGCCTCACTCAGGGACTGCAACACATCTGCAGCAGCCACATGCGCCTCACTGATGGACTGCAACAGCCACATGTGCCTCACTGATGAACTGCAGCAGCCACATGTGCCTCACTGATGGACTGCAGCAGTCACATGTGCCTCACTGATGGACTGCAGCAGCCACATGTGCCTCACTGATGGACTGCAGCAGCCACATGTGCCTCACTGATTGACTGCAACAGCCACATGTGCCTCACCGATGGACTGCAAGACATCTGCAACAGCCACATGTGCCTCACTGATGGACTGCAGCAGCCACATGTGCCTCACTGATGGACTGCAGGAGCCACATGTGCCTCACTGATGGACTGCAACAGCCACATGTGCCTCACTGATGGACTGCAGCAGCCACATGTGCCTCACTGATGGACTGCAGCAGCCACATGTGCCTCACTGATGGACTGCAACAGCCACATGTGTCTCACTGATGGACTGCAACAGCCACATGTGCCTCACTGATGGACTGCAACAGCCACATGCGCCTCACTGATGGACTGCAGCAGCCACATGCGCCTCACTGATGGACTGCAGCAGCCACATGTACCTCACTGATGGACTGCAGCGGCCACATATACCTTACTGATGGACTGCAGCAGCCACATGTTCCTCACTGATGGACTGCAGCAGCCACATGTGCCTCACTGATGGAATGCAGCAGCCACATGTACCTCACTGATGGACTGCAGCAGCCACATGTGCCTCACTGATGGACTGCAACAGCCACATGTGCCTCACTGATGGACTGCAACAGCCACATGCGCCTCACTCAGGGACTGCAGCACATCTGCAGCAGCCACATGCGCCTCACTGATGGACTGCAGCAGCCGCATGAGCCTCACTCAGGGACTGCAACACATCTGCAGCAGCCACATGCGCCTCACTGATGGACTGCAGCAGCCACATGCGCCTCACTGATGGACTGCAGCAGCCACATGTGCCTCACTGAAGGACTGGAACACATCTGCAGCAGCCACATGTGCGTCACTGAAGGACTGCAACACATCTGCAGCAGCCACATGCGCCTCACTGATGGACTGCAGCAGCCACATGTACCTTACTGATGGACTGCAACAGCCACATGTTCCTCACTGATGGACTGCAGCAGCCACATGTGCCTCACTGATGGACTGCAGCAGCCACATGTACCTCACTGATGGACTGCAGCAGCCACATGTGCCTCACTGATGGACTGCAACAGCCACATGTGCCTCACTGATGGACTGCAGCAGCCACATGTACCTCACTGATGGACTGCAGCAGCCACATGTGCCTCACTGATGGACTGCAACAGCCACATGTGCCTCACTGATGGACTGCAGCAGCCACATGTGCCTCACTCAGAGACTGCAACACATCTGCAGCAGCTACATGCGCCTCACTGATGGACTGCAGCAGCCGCATGAGCCTCACTCAGGGACTGCAACACATCTGCAGCAGCCACATGCGCCTCTTTGATAGACTGCAACAGCAACATGTGCCTCACTGATGAACTGCAGCAGCCACATGTGCCTCACTGATGGACTGCAGCAGTCACATGTGCCTCACTGATGGACTGCAGCAGCCACATGTGTCTCACTGATGGACTGCAGCAGCCGCATGTACCTCACTGATGGACTGCAGCAGCCACATGTGCCTCACTGAAGGACTGCAACACATCTGCAGCAGCCACATGTGTCTCACTGATGGACTGCAGCAGCCACATGCGCCTCACTGATGGACTGCAGCAGCCACATGCGCCTCACTGATGGACTGCAACACATTTGCAGCAGCCACATGTGCCTCACTGATGGACTGCAACATACCTGCAACAGCCACATGTGCCTCACTGAAGGACTGCAACACATCTGCAGCAGCCACATGTGACTCACTGATGGACTGCAACAGCCACATGTGCCTCACTGATGGACTACAGCATCCACATGTGCCTTACTGATGGACTGCAGCAGCCACATGTGCCTCACTGATGGACTGCAGCAGCCACATGTGCCTCACTGATGGACTGCAACAGCCACATGTGCCCCACTGATGGACTGCAAGACATCTGCAACAGCCACATGTGCCTCACTGATGGACTTCAGCAGCCACATGTGCCTCACTGATGGACTGCAGCAGCCACATGTGCCTCACTGATGGACTGCAACAGCCACATGTGCCTCACTGATGGACTGCAGCAGCCACATGTGCCTCACTGATGGACTGCAGCAGCCACATGTGCCTCACTGATGGACTGCAACAGCCACATGTGTCTCACTGATGGACTGCAACAGCCACATATGCCTCACTGATGGACTGCAACAGCCACATGCGCCTCACTGATGGACTGCAGCAGCCACATGCGCCTCACTGATGGACTGCAGCAGCCACATGTACCTCACTGAAGGACTGCAACAGCCACATGTACCTTACTGATGGACTGCAGCAGCCACATGTTCCTCACTGATGGACTGCAGCATCCACATGTGCCTCACTGATGGAATGTAGCAGCCACATGTACCTCACTGATGGACTGCAGCAGCCACATGTGCCTCACTGATGGACTGCAGCAGCCACATGCGCCTCACTCAGGGACTGCAACACATCTGCAGCAGCCACATGCGCCTCATTGATGGACTGCAGCAGCCGCATGAGCCTCACTCAGGGACTGCAACACATCTGCAGCAGCCACATGCGCCTCACTGATGGACTGCAACAGCCACATGTGCCTCACTGATGAACTGCAGCAGCCACATGTGCCTCACTGATGGACTGCAGCAGTCACATGTGCCTCACTGATGGACTGCAGCTGCCACATGTGTCTCACTGATGGACTGCAGCAGCCACATGTACCTCACTGATGGACTGCAGCAGCCACATGTGCCTCACTGATGGACTGCAGCAGCCACATGTACCTCACTGATGGACTGCAGCAGCCACATGCGCCTCACTGATGGACTGCAGCAGCCACATGCGCCTCACTGATGGACTGCAGCAGCCACATGTGCCTCACTGAAGGACTGGAACACATCTGCAGCAGCCACATGTGCCTCACTGAAGGACTGCAACACATCTGCAGCAGCCACATGCGCCTCACTGATGGACTGCAGCAGCCACATGCGCCTCACTGATGGACTGCAACACATCTGCAGCAGCCACATGTGCCTCACTGATGGACTGCAACACACCTGCAACAGCCACATGTGCCTCACTGAAGGACTGCAACACATCTGCAGCAGCCACATGTGACTCACTGATGGACTGCAACAGCCACATGTGCCTCACTGATGGACTACAGCAGCCACATGTGCCTTACTGATGGACTGCAGCAGCCTCATTTGCCTCACTGATGGACTGCAGCAGCCACATGTGCCTCACTGATGGACTGCAACAGCCACATGTGCCTCACTGATGGACTGCAGCAGCCACATGTGCCTCACTGATGGACTGCAGCAGCCACATGTGCCTCACTGATGGACTGCAACAGCCACATGTGGATTCACTGATGGACTGCAACAGCCACATGTGCCTCACTGATGGACTGCAGCAGCCACATGCGTCTCACTCAGGGACTGCAACACATCTGCAGTAGCCACATGTGCCTCACTGATGGACTGCAGCAGCCACATGTGCCTCACTGATGGACTGCAACAGCCACATGTGCCTCACTGATGGACTGCAACAGCCACATGTGCCTCACTGATGGACTGCAGCAGCCACATGCGCCTCACTCAGGGACTGCAGCACATCTGCAGCAGCCACATGCGCCTCACTGATGGACTGCAGCAGCCGCATGAGCCTCACTCAGGGACTGCAACACATCTGCAGCAGCCACATGCGCCTCACTGATGGACTGCAACAGCCACATGTGCCTCACTGATGAACTGCAGCAGCCACATGTGCCTCACTGATGGACTGCAGCAGTCACATGTGCCTCACTGATGGACTGCAGCAGCCACATGTGCCTCACTGATGGACTGCAGCAGCCACATGTGCCTCACTGATTGACTGCAACAGCCACATGTGCCTCACCGATGGACTGCAAGACATCTGCAACAGCCACATGTGCCTCACTGATGGACTGCAGCAGCCACATGTGCCTCACTGATGGACTGCAGGAGCCACATGTGCCTCACTGATGGACTGCAACAGCCACATGTGCCTCACTGATGGACTGCAGCAGCCACATGTGCCTCACTGATGGACTGCAGCAGCCATATGTGCCTCACTGATGGACTGCAACAGCCACATGTGTCTCACTGATGGACTGCAACAGCCACATGTGCCTCACTGATGGACTGCAACAGCCACATGCGCCTCACTGATGGACTGCAGCAGCCACATGCGCCTCACTGATGGACTGCAGCAGCCACATGTACCTCACTGATGGACTGCAGCGGCCACATATACCTTACTGATGGACTGCAGCAGCCACATGTTCCTCACTGATGGACTGCAGCAGCCACATGTGCCTCACTGATGGAATGCAGCAGCCACATGTACCTCACTGATGGACTGCAGCAGCCACATGTGCCTCACTGATGGACTGCAACAGCCACATGTGCCTCACTGATGGACTGCAACAGCCACATGCGCCTCACTCAGGGACTGCAGCACATCTGCAGCAGCCACATGCGCCTCACTGATGGACTGCAGCAGCCGCATGAGCCTCACTCAGGGACTGCAACACATCTGCAGCAGCCACATGCGCCTCACTGATGGACTGCAACAGCCACATGTGCCTCACTGATGAACTGCAGCAGCCACATGTGCCTCACTGATGGACTGCAGCAGTCACATGTGCCTCACTGATGGACTGCAGCAGCCACATGTGCCTCACTGATGGACTGCAGCAGCCACATGTGCCTCACTGATTGACTGCAACAGCCACATGTGCCTCACCGATGGACTGCAAGACATCTGCAACAGCCACATGTGCCTCACTGATGGACTGCAGCAGCCACATGTGCCTCACTGATGGACTGCAGGAGCCACATGTGCCTCACTGATGGACTGCAACAGCCACATGTGCCTCACTGATGGACTGCAGCAGCCACATGTGCCTCACTGATGGACTGCAGCAGCCACATGTGCCTCACTGATGGACTGCAACAGCCACATGTGTCTCACTGATGGACTGCAACAGCCACATGTGCCTCACTGATGGACTGCAACAGCCACATGCGCCTCACTGATGGACTGCAGCAGCCACATGCGCCTCACTGATGGACTGCAGCAGCCACATGTACCTCACTGATGGACTGCAGCGGCCACATATACCTTACTGATGGACTGCAGCAGCCACATGTTCCTCACTGATGGACTGCAGCAGCCACATGTGCCTCACTGATGGAATGCAGCAGCCACATGTACCTCACTGATGGACTGCAGCAGCCACATGTGCCTCACTGATGGACTGCAACAGCCACATGTGCCTCACTGATGGACTGCAACAGCCACATGCGCCTCACTGATGGACTGCAGCAGCCACATGTGCCTCACTGATGGACTGCAGCAGCCACATGCGCCTCACTCAGGGACTGCAACACATCTGCAGCAGCCACATGCGCCTCACTGATGGACTGCAGCAGCCGCATGAGCCTCACTCAGGGACTGCAACACATCTGCAGCAGCCACATGCGCCTCACTGATGGACTGCAACAGCCACATGTGCCTCACTGATGAACTGCAGCAGCCACATGTGCCTCACTGATGGACTGCAGCAGCCACATGTACCTCACTGATGGACTGCAGCAGCCACATGTGCCTTACTGATGGACTTCAGCAGCCACATGTGCCTCACTGATGGACTGCAGCAGCCACATGTGCCTCACTGATGGACTGCAGCAGCAACATGCTCAAAACTGATGGACTGCAACAGCCACATGTGCCTCACTGATGAACTGCAACAGCCACATGTACCTCACTGATGGACTGCAAGACATCTGCAACAGCCACATGTGCCTCACTGATGGACTGCAGCAGCCACATGTGCCTCACTGATGGACTGCAACAGCCACATGTGCCTCCCTGATGGACTGCAGCAGCCACATGTGCCTCACCGATGGACTGCAGCAGCCACATGTGCCTCACTGACGGACTGCAACAGCCAAATGTGTCTCACTGATGGACTGCAACAGCCACATGCGCCTCACTGATGGACTGCAGCAGCCACATGCGCCTCACTGATGGACTGCAGCAGCCACATGCGCCTCACTGATGGACTGCAGCAGCCACATGTACCTCACTGATGGACTGCAGCAGCCACATGTACCTTACTGATAGACTGCAACAGCCACATGTTCCTCACTGATGGACTGCAGCAGCCACATGTGCCTCACTGATGGACTGTAGCAGCCACATGTACCTCACTGATGGACTGCAGCAGCCACATGTGCCTCACTGATGGACTGCAACAGCCACATGTGGATTCACTGATGGACTGCAGCAGCCACATGTTCCTCACTGATGGACTGCAGCAGCCACATGTGCCTCACTGATGGACTGCAGCAGCCACATGCGCCTCACTGATGGACTGCAACACATCTGCAGCAGCCACAAGTGCCTCACTGATGGACTGCAACACACCTGCAACAGCCACATGTGACTCACTGATGGACTGCAACAGCCACATGTGCCTCACTGATGGACTACAGCAGCCACATGTGCCTTGCTGATGGACTGCAGCAGCCACATGTGCCTCACTGATGGACTGCAGCAGCCACATGTTCCTCACTGATGGACTGCAGCAGCCACATGTGCCTCACTGATGGACTGCAACAGCCACATGCGCCTCACTGATGGACTGCAGCAGCCACATGTGCCTCACTGATGGACTGCAGCAGCCAAATGTGCCTCACTGATGGACTGCAACAGCCACATGCGCCTCACTGATGGACTGCAGCAGCCACATGTGCCTCACTGATGGACTGCAGCAGCCACATGTGCCTCACTGATGGACTGCAACAGCCACATGCGCCTCACTGATGGACTGCAGCAGCCACATGTGCCTGACTGATGGACTGCAACAGCCACATGTGCCTCACTGATGGACTGCAACAGCCACATGCGCCTCACTGATGGACTGCAGCAGCCACATGTGCCTCACTGATGGACTGCAGCAGCCACATGCGCCTCACTCAGGGACTGCAACACATCTGCAGCAGCCACATGTGCCTCACTGATGGACTGCAACAGCCACATGTGCCTCACTCAGGGACTGCAACACATCTGCAGCAGCCACATGCGCCTCACTGATGGACTGCAACAGCCACATGTGCCTCACTGATGAACTGCAGCAGCCACATGTGCCTCACTGATGGACTGCAGCAGTCACATGTGCCTCACTGATGGACTGCAGCAGCCACATGTACCTCACTAATGGACTGCAGCAGCCACATGTGCCTCACTGATGGACTGCAGCAGCCACATGTACCTCACTGATGGACTACAGCAGCCACATGCACCTCACTGATGGACTGCAGCAGCCACATGCGCCTCACTGATGGACTGCAGCAGCCACATGTGCCTCACTGAAGGTCTGGAGCACTTCTGCAGCAGCCACATGTGCCTCACTGAAGGACTGCAACACATCTGCAGCAGCCACATGCGCCTCACTGATGGACTGCAGCAGCCACATGCGCCTCACTGATGGACTGCAACACATCTGCAGCAGCCACAAGTGCCTCACTGATGGACTGCAACACACCTGCAACAGCCACATGTGATTCACTGATGGACTGCAACAGCCACATGTGCCTCACTGATGGACTACAGCAGCCACATGTGCCTTACTGATGGACTGCAGCAGCCACATGTGCCTCACTGATGGACTGCAGCAGCCACATGTTCCTCACTGATGGACTGCAACAGCCACATGTGCCTCACTGATGGACTGCAGCAGCCACATGTGCCTCACTGATGGACTGCAGCAGCCACATGTGCCTCGCTGATGGACTGCAACAGCCACATGTGTCTCACTGATGGACTGCAACAGCCACATGCGCCTCACTGATGGACTGCAACAGCCACATGCGCCTCACTGATGGACTGCAGCAGCCACATGCGCCTCACTGATGGACTGCAGCAGCCACATGTACCTCACTGATGGACTGCAGCAGCCACATGTACCTTACTGATGGACTGCAGCAGCCACATGTTCCTCACTGATGGACTGCAGCAGCCACAAGTGCCTCACTGATGGACTGCAACAGCCACATGTGCCTCACTGATGGACTGCAGCAGCCACATGCGCCTCACTCAGGGACTGCAACACATCTGCAGTAGCCACATGTGCCTCACTGATGGACTGCAGCAGCCACATGTACCTCACTGATGGACTGCAACAGCCACATGTGCCTCACTGATGGACTGCAGCAGCCACATGTGCCTCACTGATGGACTGCAACAGCCACATGTGCCTCACTGATGGACTGCAACAGCCACATGTGCCTCACTGATGGACTGCAGCAGCCACATGCGCCTCATTCAGGGACTGCAACACATCTGCAGCAGCCACATACGCCTCACTGATGGACTGCAGCAGCCGCATGAGCCTCACTCAGGGACTGCAACACATCTGCAGCAGCCACATGCGCCTCACTGATTGACTGCAACAGCCACATGTGCCTCTCTGATGAACTGCAGCAGCCACATGTGCCTCACTGATGGACTGCAGCAGTCACATGTGCCTCACTGATGGACTGCAGCAGCCACATGTGTCTCACTGATGGACTGCAGCAGCCACATGTACCTCACTGATGGACTGCAGCAGCCACATGTGCCTCACTGATGGACTGCAGCAGACACATGTACCTCACTGATGGACTGCAACAGCCACATGCGCCTCACTGATGGACTGCAGCAGCCACATGCGCCTCACTGATGGACTGCAGCAGCCACATGCGCCTCACTGAAGGACTGCAATACATCTGCAGCAGCCACATGTGCCTCACTGAAGGACTGCAACACATCTGCAGCAGCCACATGCGCCTCACTGATAAACTGCAGCAGCCACATGTACCTCACTGAAGGACTGCAGCAGCCACATGTACCTTACTGATGGACTGCAGCAGCCACATGTTCCTCACTGATGGACTGCAGCATCCACATGTGCCTCACTGATGGAATGCAGCAGCCACATGTACCTCACTGATGGACTGCAGCAGCCACATGTGCCTCACTGATGGACTGCAACAGCCACATGTGCCTCACTGATGGACTGCAACAGCCACATGCGCCTCACTGATGGACTGCAGCAGCCACATATTCCTCACTAATGGACTGCAGCAGCCACATGCGCCTCACTCAGGGACTGCAACACATCTGCAGCAGCCACATGTGCCTCACTGATGGACTGCAACAGCCACATGTGCCTCACTGATGGACTGCAGCAGCCACATGCGCCTCACTCAGGGACTGCAACACATCTGCAGCAGCCACATGCGCCTCACTGATGGACTGCAGCAGCCGCATGAGCCTCACTCAGGGACTGCAACACATCTGCAGCAGCCACATGCGCCTCACTGATGGACTGCAACAGCCACATGTGCCTCACTGATGAACTGCAGCAGCCACATGTGCCTCACTGATGGACTGCAGCAGTCACATGTGCCTCACTGATGGACTGCAGCAGCCACATGTGTCTCACTGATGGACTGCAGCAGCCACATGTACCTCACTGATGGACTGCAGCAGCCACATGTGCCTCACTGATGGACTGCAGCAGCCACATGTACCTCACTGATGGACTGCAGCAGCCACATGTGCCTCACTGAAGGACTGGAACACATCTGCAGCAGCCACATGTGCCTCACTGAAGGACTGCAACACATCTGCAGCAGCCACATGCGCCTCACTGATGGACTGCAGCAGCCACATGCGCCTCACTGATGGACTGCAACACATCTGCAGCAGCCACATGTGCCTCACTGATGGACTGCAACACACCTGCAACAGCCACATGTGCCTCACTGAAGGACTGCAACACATCTGCAGCACCCACATGTGACTCACTGATGGACTGCAACAGCCACATGTGCCTCACTGATGGACTACAGCAGCCACATGTGCCTTACTGATGGACTGCAGCAGCCTCATTTGCCTCACTGATGGACTGCAGCAGCCACATGTGCCTCACTCACTGATGGACTGCAACAGCCACATGTGCCTCACTGATGGACTGCAGCAGCCACATGTGCCTCACTGATGGACTGCAGCAGCCACATGCGCCTAACTGATGGACTGCAGCAGCCACATGTACCTCACTGATGGACTGCAGCGGCCACATATACCTTACTGATGGACTGCAGCAGCCACATGTTCCTCACTGATGGACTGCAGCAGCCACATGTACCTCACTGATGGACTGCAGCAGCCACATGTGCCTCACTGATGGACTGCAACAGCCACATGTGCCTCACTGATGGACTGCAACAGCCACATGCGCCTCACTGATGGACTGCAGCAGCCACATGTGCCTCACTGATGGACTGCAGCAGCCACATGCGCCTCACTCAGGGACTGCAACACATCTGCAGCAGCCACATGTGCCTCACTGATGGACTGCAACAGCCACATGTGCCTCACTCAGGGACTGCAACACATCTGCAGCAGCCACATGCGCCTCACTGATGGACTGCAACAGCCACATGTGCCTCACTGATGAACTGCAGCAGCCACATGTGCCTCACTGATGGACTGCAGCAGCCACATGTGCCTTACTGATGGACTGCAGCAGCCACATGTGCCTCACTGATGGACTGCAGCAGCCACATGTTCCTCACTGATGGACTGCAGCAGCCACATGTGCCTCACTGATGGACTGCAACAGCCACATGCGCCTCACTGATGGACTGCAGCAGCCACATGTGCCTCACTGATGGACTGCAGCAGCCACATGTGCCTCACTGATGGACTGCAACAGCCACATGCGCCTCACTGATGGACTGCAGCAGCCACATGTGCCTCACTGATGGACTGCAACAGCCACATGTGCCTCACTGATGGACTGCAACAGCCACATGCGCCTCACTGATGGACTGCAGCAGCCACATGTGCCTCACTGATGGACTGCAGCAGCCACATGCGCCTCACTCAGGGACTGCAACACATCTGCAGCAGCCACATGTGCCTCACTGATGGACTGCAACAGCCACATGTGCCTCACTCAGGGACTGCAACACATCTGCAGCAGCCACATGCGCCTCACTGATGGACTGCAACAGCCACATGTGCCTCACTGATGAACTGCAGCAGCCACATGTGCCTCACTGATGGACTGCAGCAGTCACATGTGCCTCACTGATGGACTGCAGCAGCCACATGTACCTCACTAATGGACTGCAGCAGCCACATGTGCCTCACTGATGGACTGCAGCAGCCACATGTACTTCACTGATGGACTACAGCAGCCACATGCACCTCACTGATGGACTGCAGCAGCCACATGCGCCTCACTGATGGACTGCAGCAGCCACATGTGCCTCACTGAAGGTCTGGAACACTTCTGCAGCAGCCACATGTGCCTCACTGAAGGACTGCAACACATCTGCAGCAGCCACATGCGCCTCACTGATGGACTGCAGCAGCCACATGCGCCTCACTGATGGACTGCAACACATCTGCAGCAGCCACAAGTGCCTCACTGATGGACTGCAACACACCTGCAACAGCCACATGTGATTCACTGATGGACTGCAACAGCCACATGTGCCTCACTGATGGACTACAGCAGCCACATGTGCCTTACTGATGGACTGCAGCAGCCACATGTGCCTCACTGATGGACTGCAGCAGCCACATGTTCCTCACTGATGGACTGCAACAGCCACATGTGCCTCACTGATGGACTGCAGCAGCCACATGTGCCTCACTGATGGACTGCAGCAGCCACATGTGCCTCACTGATGGACTGCAACAGCCACATGTGTCTCACTGATGGACTGCAACAGCCACATGCGCCTCACTGATGGACTGCAGCAGCCACATGCGCCTCACTGATGGACTGCAGCAGCCACATGCGCCTCACTGATGGACTGCAGCAGCCACATGTACCTCACTGATGGACTGCAGCAGCCACATGTACCTTACTGATGGACTGCAGCAGCCACATGTTCCTCACTGATGGACTGCAGCAGCCACAAGTGCCTCACTGATGGACTGCAACAGCCACATGTGCCTCACTGATGGACTGCAGCAGCCACATGCGCCTCACTCAGGGACTGCAACACATCTGCAGTAGCCACATGTGCCTCACTGATGGACTGCAGCAGCCACATGTGCCTCACTGATGGACTGCAACAGCCACATGTGCCTCACTGATGGACTGCAACAGCCACATGTGCCTCACTGATGGACTGCAGCAGCCACATGCGCCTCACTCAGGGACTGCAGCACATCTGCAGCAGCCACATGCGCCTCACTGATGGACTGCAGCAGCCGCATGAGCCTCACTCAGGGACTGCAACACATCTGCAGCAGCCACATGCGCCTCACTGATTGACTGCAACAGCCACATGTGCCTCACTGATGAACTGCAGCAGCCACATGTGCCTCACTGATGGACTGCAGCAGTCACATGTGCCTCACTGATGGACTGCAGCAGCCACATGTGTCTCACTGATGGACTGCAGCAGCCACATGTACCTCACTGATGGACTGCAGCAGCCACATGTGCCTCACTGATGGACTGCAGCAGCCACATGTACCTCACTGATGGACTGCAACAGCCACATGCGCCTCACTGATGGACTGCAGCAGCCACATGCGCCTCACTGATGGACTGCAGCAGCCACATGCGCCTCACTGATGGACTGCAGCAGCCACATGCGCCTCACTGAAGGACTGCAATACATCTGCAGCAGCCACATGCGCCTCACTGATGGACTGCAACAGCCACATGTACCTCACTGACGGACTGCAGCGGCCACATATACCTTACTGATGGACTGCAGCAGCCACATGTTCCTCACTGATGGACTGCAGCAGCCACATGTGCCTCACTGATGGAATGCAGCAACCACATGTACCTCACTGATGGACTGCAGCAGCCACATGCGCCTCACCTAGGGACTGCAACACATCTGCAGCAGCCACATGCGCCTCACTGATGGACTGCAGCAGCCGCATGAGCCTCACTCAGGGACTGCAACACATCTGCAGCAGCCACATGCGCCTCACTGATGGACTGCAACAGCCACATGTGCCTCACTGATGAACTGCAGCAGCCACATGTGCCTCACTGATGGACTGCAGCAGTCACATGTGCCTCACTGATGGACTGCAGCAGCCACATGTGTCTCACTGATGGACTGCAGCAGCCACATGTACCTCACTGATGGACTGCAGCAGCCACATGTGCCTCACTGATGGACTGCAGCAGCCACATGTACCTCACTGATGGACTGCAGCAGCCACATGCGCCTCACTGATGGACTGCAGCAGCCACATGCGCCTCACTGATGGACTGCAGCAGCCACATGTGCCTCACTGAAGGACTGGAACACATCTGCAGCAGCCACATGTGCCTCACTGAAGGACTGCAACACATCTGCAGCAGCCACATGCGCCTCACTGATGGACTGCAGCAGCCACATGCGCCTTACTGATGGACTGCAACACATCTGCAGCAGCCACATGTGCCTCACTGATGGACTGCAACACACCTGCAACAGCCACATGTGCCTCACTGAAGGACTGCAACACATCTGCAGCAGCCACATGTGACTCACTGATGGACTGCAACAACCACATGTGCCTCACTGATGGACTACAGCAGCCACATGTGCCTTACTGATGGACTGCAGCAGCCTCATTTGCCTCACTGATGGACTGCAGCAGCCACATGTGCCTCACTGATGGACTGCAACAGCCACATGTGCCTCACTGATGGACTGCAGCAGCCACATGTGCCTCACTGATGGACTGCAGCAGCCACATGTGCCTCACTGATGGACTGCAACAGCCACATGTGGATTCACTGATGGACTGCAACAGCCACATGTGCCTCACTGATGGACTGCAGCAGCCACATGCGTCTCACTCAGGGACTGCAACACATCTGCAGTAGCCACATGTGCCTCACTGATGGACTGCAGCAGCCACATGTGCCTCACTGATGGACTGCAACAGCCACATGTGCCTCACTGATGGACTGCAACAGCCACATGTGCCTCACTGATGGACTGCAGCAGCCACATGCGCCTCACTCAGGGACTGCAGCACATCTGCAGCAGCCACATGCGCCTCACTGATGGACTGCAGCAGCCGCATGAGCCTCACTCAGGGACTGCAACACATCTGCAGCAGCCACATGCGCCTCACTGATGGACTGCAACAGCCACATGTGCCTCACTGATGAACTGCAGCAGCCACATGTGCCTCACTGATGGACTGCAGCAGTCACATGTGCCTCACTGATGGACTGCAGCAGCCACATGTGCCTCACTGATGGACTGCAGCAGCCACATGTGCCTCACTGATTGACTGCAACAGCTACATGTGCCTCACCGATGGACTGCAAGACATCTGCAACAGCCACATGTGCCTCACTGATGGACTGCAGCAGCCACATGTGCCTCACTGATGGACTGCAGGAGCCACATGTACCTCACTGATGGACTGCAGCAGCCACATGTACCTCACTGATGGACTGCAGCAGCCACATGTGCCTCACTGAAGGACTGGAACACATCTGCAGCAGCCACATGTGCCTCACTGAAGGACTGCAACACATCTGCAGCAGCCACATGCGCCTCACTGATGGACTGCAGCAGCCACATGCGCCTCACTGATGGACTGCAACACATCTGCAGCAGCCACATGTGCCTCACTGATGGACTGCAACACACCTGCAACAGCCACATGTGCCTCACTGAAGGACTGCAACACATCTGCAGCACCCACATGTGACTCACTGATGGACTGCAACAGCCACATGTGCCTCACTGATGGACTACAGCAGCCACATGTGCCTTACTGATGGACTGCAGCAGCCTCATTTGCCTCACTGATGGACTGCAGCAGCCACATGTGCCTCACTCACTGATGGACTGCAACAGCCACATGTGCCTCACTGATGGACTGCAGCAGCCACATGTGCCTCACTGATGGACTGCAGCAGCCACATGCGCCTAACTGATGGACTGCAGCAGCCACATGTACCTCACTGATGGACTGCAGCGGCCACATATACCTTACTGATGGACTGCAGCAGCCACATGTTCCTCACTGATGGACTGCAGCAGCCACATGTACCTCACTGATGGACTGCAGCAGCCACATGTGCCTCACTGATGGACTGCAACAGCCACATGTGCCTCACTGATGGACTGCAACAGCCACATGCGCCTCACTGATGGACTGCAGCAGCCACATGTGCCTCACTGATGGACTGCAGCAGCCACATGCGCCTCACTCAGGGACTGCAACACATCTGCAGCAGCCACATGTGCCTCACTGATGGACTGCAACAGCCACATGTGCCTCACTCAGGGACTGCAACACATCTGCAGCAGCCACATGCGCCTCACTGATGGACTGCAACAGCCACATGTGCCTCACTGATGAACTGCAGCAGCCACATGTGCCTCACTGATGGACTGCAGCAGCCACATGTGCCTTACTGATGGACTGCAGCAGCCACATGTGCCTCACTGATGGACTGCAGCAGCCACATGTTCCTCACTGATGGACTGCAGCAGCCACATGTGCCTCACTGATGGACTGCAACAGCCACATGCGCCTCACTGATGGACTGCAGCAGCCACATGTGCCTCACTGATGGACTGCAGCAGCCACATGTGCCTCACTGATGGACTGCAACAGCCACATGCGCCTCACTGATGGACTGCAGCAGCCACATGTGCCTCACTGATGGACTGCAACAGCCACATGTGCCTCACTGATGGACTGCAACAGCCACATGCGCCTCACTGATGGACTGCAGCAGCCACATTTTCCTCACTGATGGACTGCAGCAGCCACATGCGCCTCACTCAGGGACTGCAACACATCTGCAGCAGCCACATGTGCCTCACTGATGGACTGCAACAGCCACATGTGCCTCACTCAGGGACTGCAACACATCTGCAGCAGCCACATGCGCCTCACTGATGGACTGCAACAGCCACATGAGCCTCACTGATGAACTGCAGCAGCCACATGTGCCTCACTGATGGACTGCAGGAGTCACATGTGCCTCACTGATGGACTGCAGCAGCCACATGTACCTCACTAATGGACTGCAGCAGCCACATGTGCCTCACTGATGGACTGCAGCAGCCACATGTACTTCACTGATGGACTACAGCAGCCACATGCACCTCACTGATGGACTGCAGCAGCCACATGCGCCTCACTGATGGACTGCAGCAGCCACATGTGCCTCACTGAAGGTCTGGAACACTTCTGCAGCAGCCACATGTGCCTCACTGAAGGACTGCAACACATCTGCAGCAGCCACATGCGCCTCACTGATGGACTGCAGCAGCCACATGCGCCTCACTGATGGACTGCAACACATCTGCAGCAGCCACAAGTGCCTCACTGATGGACTGCAACACACCTGCAACAGCCACATGTGATTCACTGATGGACTGCAACAGCCACATGTGCCTCACTGATGGACTACAGCAGCCACATGTGCCTTACTGATGGACTGCAGCAGCCACATGTGCCTCACTGATGGACTGCAGCAGCCACATGTTCCTCACTGATGGACTGCAACAGCCACATGTGCCTCACTGATGGACTGCAGCAGCCACATGTGCCTCACTGATGGACTGCAGCAGCCACATGTGCCTCACTGATGGACTGCAACAGCCACATGTGTCTCACTGATGGACTGCAACAGCCACATGCGCCTCACTGATGGACTGCAGCAGCCACATGCGCCTCACTGATGGACTGCAGCAGCCACATGCGCCTCACTGATGGACTGCAGCAGCCACATGTACCTCACTGATGGACTGCAGCAGCCACATGTACCTTACTGATGGACTGCAGCAGCCACATGTTCCTCACTGATGGACTGCAGCAGCCACAAGTGCCTCACTGATGGACTGCAACAGCCACATGTGCCTCACTGATGGACTGCAGCAGCCACATGCGCCTCACTCAGGGACTGCAACACATCTGCAGTAGCCACATGTGCCTCACTGATGGACTGCAGCAGCCACATGTGCCTCACTGATGGACTGCAACAGCCACATGTGCCTCACTGATGGACTGCAACAGCCACATGTGCCTCACTGATGGACTGCAGCAGCCACATGCGCCTCACTCAGGGACTGCAGCACATCTGCAGCAGCCACATGCGCCTCACTGATGGACTGCAGCAGCCGCATGAGCCTCACTCAGGGACTGCAACACATCTGCAGCAGCCACATGCGCCTCACTGATTGACTGCAACAGCCACATGTGCCTCACTGATGAACTGCAGCAGCCACATGTGCCTCACTGATGGACTGCAGCAGTCACATGTGCCTCACTGATGGACTGCAGCAGCCACATGTGTCTCACTGATGGACTGCAGCAGCCACATGTACCTCACTGATGGACTGCAGCAGCCACATGTGCCTCACTGATGGACTGCAGCAGCCACATGTACCTCACTGATGGACTGCAACAGCCACATGCGCCTCACTGATGGACTGCAGCAGCCACATGCGCCTCACTGATGGACTGCAGCAGCCACATGCGCCTCACTGAAGGACTGCAATACATCTGCAGCAGCCACATGCGCCTCACTGATGGACTGCAACAGCCACATGTACCTCACTGACGGACTGCAGCGGCCACATATACCTTACTGATGGACTGCAGCAGCCACATGTTCCTCACTGATGGACTGCAGCAGCCACATGTGCCTCACTGATGGAATGCAGCAACCACATGTACCTCACTGATGGACTGCAGCAGCCACATGCGCCTCACCTAGGGACTGCAACACATCTGCAGCAGCCACATGCGCCTCACTGATGGACTGCAGCAGCCGCATGAGCCTCACTCAGGGACTGCAACACATCTGCAGCAGCCACATGCGCCTCACTGATGGACTGCAACAGCCACATGTGCCTCACTGATGAACTGCAGCAGCCACATGTGCCTCACTGATGGACTGCAGCAGTCACATGTGCCTCACTGATGGACTGCAGCAGCCACATGTGTCTCACTGATGGACTGCAGCAGCCACATGTACCTCACTGATGGACTGCAGCAGCCACATGTGCCTCACTGATGGACTGCAGCAGCCACATGTACCTCACTGATGGACTGCAGCAGCCACATGCGCCTCACTGATGGACTGCAGCAGCCACATGCGCCTCACTGATGGACTGCAGCAGCCACATGTGCCTCACTGAAGGACTGGAACACATCTGCAGCAGCCACATGTGCCTCACTGAAGGACTGCAACACATCTGCAGCAGCCACATGCGCCTCACTGATGGACTGCAGCAGCCTCATGCGCCTTACTGATGGACTGCAACACATCTGCAGCAGCCACATGTGCCTCACTGATGGACTGCAACACACCTGCAACAGCCACATGTGCCTCACTGAAGGACTGCAACACATCTGCAGCAGCCACATGTGACTCACTGATGGACTGCAACAACCACATGTGCCTCACTGATGGACTACAGCAGCCACATGTGCCTTACTGATGGACTGCAGCAGCCTCATTTGCCTCACTGATGGACTGCAGCAGCCACATGTGCCTCACTGATGGACTGCAACAGCCACATGTGCCTCACTGATGGACTGCAGCAGCCACATGTGCCTCACTGATGGACTGCAGCAGCCACATGTGCCTCACTGATGGACTGCAACAGCCACATGTGGATTCACTGATGGACTGCAACAGCCACATGTGCCTCACTGATGGACTGCAGCAGCCACATGCGTCTCACTCAGGGACTGCAACACATCTGCAGTAGCCACATGTGCCTCACTGATGGACTGCAGCAGCCACATGTGCCTCACTGATGGACTGCAACAGCCACATGTGCCTCACTGATGGACTGCAACAGCCACATGTGCCTCACTGATGGACTGCAGCAGCCACATGCGCCTCACTCAGGGACTGCAGCACATCTGCAGCAGCCACATGCGCCTCACTGATGGACTGCAGCAGCCGCATGAGCCTCACTCAGGGACTGCAACACATCTGCAGCAGCCACATGCGCCTCACTGATGGACTGCAACAGCCACATGTGCCTCACTGATGAACTGCAGCAGCCACATGTGCCTCACTGATGGACTGCAGCAGTCACATGTGCCTCACTGATGGACTGCAGCAGCCACATGTGCCTCACTGATGGACTGCAGCAGCCACATGTGCCTCACTGATTGACTACAACAGCTACATGTGCCTCACCGATGGACTGCAAGACATCTGCAACAGCCACATGTGCCTCACTGATGGACTGCAGCAGCCACATGTGCCTCACTGATGGACTGCAGGAGCCACATGTGCCTCACTGATGGACTGCAACAGCCACATGTGCCTCACTGATGGACTGCAGCAGCCACATGTGCCTCACTGATGGACTGCAGCAGCCACATGTGCCTCACTGATGGACTGCAACAGCCACATGTGTCTCACTGATGGACTGCAACAGCCACATGTGCCTCACTGATGGACTGCAACAGCCACATGCGCCTCACTGATGGACTGCAGCAGCCACATGCGCCTCACTGATGGACTGCAACAGCCACATGTACCTCACTGATGGACTGCAGCGGCCACATATACCTTACTGATGGACTGCAGCAGCCACATGTTCCTCACTGATGGACTGCAGCAGCCACATGTGCCTCACTGATGGAATGCAGCAACCACATGTACCTCACTGATGGACTGCAGCAGCCACATGTGCCTCACTGATGGACTGCAACAGCCACATGTGCCTCACTGATGGACTGCAACAGCCACATGCGCCTCACTGATGGACTGCAGCAGCCACATGTGCCTCACTGATGGACTGCAGCAGCCACATGCACCTCACTCAGGGACTGCAACACATCTGCAGCAGCCACATGTGCCTCACTGATGGACTGCAACAGCCACATGTGCCTCACTCAGGGACTGCAACACATCTGCAGCAGCCACATGCGCCTCACTGATGGACTGCAACAGCCACATGTGCCTCACTGATGAACTGCAGCAGCCACATGTGCCTCACTGATGGACTGCAGCAGTCACATGTGCCTCACTGATGGACTGCAGCAGCCACATGTACCTCACTGATGGACTGCAGCAGCCACATGTGCCTCACTGATGGACTGCAGCAGCCACATGTACCTCACTGATGGACTGCAGCAGCCACATGCACCTCACTGATGGACTGCAGCAGCCACATGCGCCTCACTGATGGACTGCAGCAGCCACATGCGCCTCACTGATGGACTGCAGCAGCCACATGTGCCTCACTGAAGGACTGGAACACTTCTGCAGCAGCCACATGTGCCTCACTGAAGGACTGCAACACATCTGCAGCAGCCACATGCGCCTCACTGATGGACTGCAGCAGCCACATAAGCCTCACTGATGGACTGCAACACATCTGCAGCAGCCACAAGTGCCTCACTGATGGACTGCAACACACCTGCAACAGCCACATGTGACTCACTGATGGACTGCAACAGCCACATGTGCCTCACTGATGGACTACAGCAGCCACATGTGCCTTACTGATGGACTGCAGCAGCCACATGTGCCTCACTGATGGACTGCAGCAGCCACATGTTCCTCACTGATGGACTGCAGCAGCCACATGTGCCTCACTGATGGACTGCAACAGCCACATGCGCCTCACTGATGGACTGCAGCAGCCACATGTGCCTCACTGATGGACTGCAGCAGCCAAATGTGCCTCACTGATGGACTGCAACAGCCACATGCGCCTCACTGATGGACTGCAGCAGCCACATGTGCCTCACTGATGGACTGCAGCAGCCACATGTGCCTCACTGATGGATTGCAACAGCCACATGCGCCTCACTGATGGACTGCAGCAGCCACATGTGCCTCACTGATGGACTGCAACAGCCACATGTGCCTCACTGATGGACTGCAACAGCCACATGCGCCTCACTGATGGACTGCAGCAGCCACATGTGCCTCACTGATGGACTGCAGCAGCCACATGCGCCTCACTCAGGGACTGCAACACATCTGCAGCAGCCACATGTGCCTCACTGATGGACTGCAACAGCCACATGTGCCTCACTCAGGGACTGCAACACATCTGCAGCAGCCACATGCGCCTCACTGATGGACTGCAACAGCCACATGTGCCTCACTGATGAACTGCAGCAGCCACATGTGCCTCACTGATGGACTGCAGCAGTCACATGTGCCTCACTGATGGACTGCAGCAGCCACATGTACCTCACTAATGGACTGCAGCAGCCACATGTGCCTCACTGATGGACTGCAGCAGCCACATGTACCTCACTGATGGACTACAGCAGCCACATGCACCTCACTGATGGACTGCAGCAGCCACATGCGCCTCACTGATGGACTGCAGCAGCCACATGTGCCTCACTGAAGGTCTGGAACACTTCTGCAGCAGCCACATGTGCCTCACTGAAGGACTGCAACACATCTGCAGCAGCCACATGCGCCTCACTGATGGACTGCAGCAGCCACATGCGCCTCACTGATGGACTGCAACACATCTGCAGCAGCCACAAGTGCCTCACTGATGGACTGCAACACACCTGCAACAGCCACATGTGATTCACTGATGGACTGCAACAGCCACATGTGCCTCACTGATGGACTACAGCAGCCACATGTGCCTTACTGATGGACTGCAGCAGCCACATGTGCCTCACTGATGGACTGCAGCAGCCACATGTTCCTCACTGATGGACTGCAACAGCCACATGTGCCTCACTGATGGACTGCAGCAGCCACATGTGCCTCACTGATGGACTGCAGCAGCCACATGTGCCTCACTGATGGACTGCAACAGCCACATGTGTCTCACTGATGGACTGCAACAGCCACATGCGCCTCACTGATGGACTGCAGCAGCCACATGCGCCTCACTGATGGACTGCAGCAGCCACATGCGCCTCACTGATGGACTGCAGCAGCCACATGTACCTCACTGATGGACTGCAGCAGCCACATGTACCTTACTGATGGACTGCAGCAGCCACATGTTCCTCACTGATGGACTGCAGCAGCCACAAGTGCCTCACTGATGGACTGCAACAGCCACATGTGCCTCACTGATGGACTGCAGCAGCCACATGCGCCTCACTCAGGGACTGCAACACATCTGCAGTAGCCACATGTGCCTCACTGATGGACTGCAGCAGCCACATGTGCCTCACTGATGGACTGCAACAGCCACATGTGCCTCACTGATGGACTGCAGCAGCCACATGCGCCTCATTCAGGGACTGCAACACATCTGCAGCAGCCACATACGCCTCACTGATGGACTGCAGCAGCCGCATGAGCCTCACTCAGGGACTGCAACACATCTGCAGCAGCCACATGCGCCTCACTGATTGACTGCAACAGCCACATGTGCCTCACTGATGAACTGCAGCAGCCACATGTGCCTCACTGATGGACTGCAGCAGTCACATGTGCCTCACTGATGGACTGCAGCAGCCACATGTGTCTCACTGATGGACTGCAGCAGCCACATGTACCTCACTGATGGACTGCAGCAGCCACATGTGCCTCACTGATGGACTGCAGCAGCCACATGTACCTCACTGATGGACTGCAACAGCCACATGCGCCTCACTGATGGACTGCAGCAGCCACATGCGCCTCACTGATGGACTGCAGCAGCCACATGCGCCTCACTGAAGGACTGCAATACATCTGCAGCAGCCACATGTGCCTCACTGAAGGACTGCAACACATCTGCAGCAGCCACATGCGCCTCACTGATGGACTGCAGCAGCCACATGCGCCTCACTGATGGACTGCAACACATCTGCAGCAGCCACATGTGCCTCACTGATGGACTGCAACACACCTGCAACAGCCACATGTGCCTCACTGAAGGACTGCAACACATCTGCAGCAGCCACATGTGACTCACTGATGGACTGCAGCAGCCGCATGAGCCTCACTCAGGGACTGCAACACACCTGCAACAGCCACATGTGCCTCACTGAATGACTGCAACACATCTGCAGCAGCCACATGTGACTCACTGATGGACTGCAACAGCCACATGTGCCTCACTGATGGACTACAGCAGCCACATGTGCCTTACTGATGGACTTCAGCAGCCACATGTGCCTCACTGATGGACTGCAGCAGCCACATGTGCCTTACTGAAGAACTGCAACACATCTGCAGCAGCCACATGCGCCTCACTGATGGACTGCAGCAGCCACATGTGCCTCACTGTTGGACTGCAACACACCTGCAGCAGCCACATGTCATCATGCTGAGACATGATGACATGTCTCAGCATGATGACATACACTACACCTTGATGACACAATGATTGTAATTCAATATTAGTTTTGGTTGTTGCACTGCTTAACTTGGTCCTGGCCTCGTTTGTGTTTATTCTATGGTGATATAATTCCTGCTCGGGAAGCATAACTTTTGTCACTCTTTAAATCAGCTTTTTACAAATTTTGTATTACCTCATAATTTGTGCATTTATTCCATGTTAAACAGGATGAAACAATGATGATCATTAGAACTTAATTCTTTGTCCACATGTACATAATTTATAGAATCTTTATTAGAAGATAAAATTATGTCCAGGACATTTGAGGCCCACGTTAGATTATTAACCAATTAACACAGTGCGATTTAAAATAAATTTGTGAACAATCTATATCCATAGCTATTAGATACTGGATCTCCCCAGTATGGTGTAGGCAGATTTACGTCACCAATTAAGACTGATTCGTTCGTGTTACACTCATCAGCTATTTGATTATATGTCATTTCATCTTTTCCAAAATAAGCAGCAGGAAGCTTGAAGTAGATCCATATTAGTAATCAATGCTTTTGTTATCACCGCAGTCTGCAAATCATCAGCAATCATCAATCATCAGCAAATCATCTGCAATCAGTTATCACCGCTTGCCTGCGGTTATCACCGCAGGCAATAAACATATAATCTATATATAAGAGATGAGTGTGTAGGATCGTTATTAGGTTCACATATTTTCCTTTACCAGTTTTCATGTATATATTACCAATAATGTTACTTTTTTACACAGACATCGCAGTCTGCTTCAGGTGTAGAACAATTCTTACACAGGGTGCTTCAGGTGTAGAACAATTCTTACATAGGCTGCTTCAGGTGTAGAATAATTCTTACACAGGCTTCTTCAGGTGTAGAACAATTCTTACACAGGCTGCTTCAGGTATAGAACAATTCTTACAGAGGCTGCCTTAGGTGTAGAACAATTCTTACACAGGCTGCTTCAGGTGTAGAACAATTATTACACAGGCTGCTTCAGGTGTAGAACAATTCTTACACAGGCTGCTTCAGGTGTAGAACAATTCTTACACAGGCTGCTTCAGGTGTAGAACAATTCTTACACAGGCTGCTTCAAGTGTAGAACAATTCTTACACAGGCTGCTTCAGGTGTAGAACAATTCTTACACAGGCTGCTTCAGGTGTAGAGTGTGAGGGAATGAAGATTCCCTCAGCTAGTTTTCCTAGTTTTCTAGATTAAGCTAGTCGCTCTAGGGACTCTAGTCAAGAAGTTTTCAAACTATCATACACTTGTGGGGTGTTGGATGAAAGCTCATGTTAAGGACTATCATTTAAGACTAGCCATGAAGTCTGTGATTACTCTGTAAAGGGAGTTACAGAGTTTTTCCTATTTCTGTGAAAATAGGATGGGAGTTGAGAGTGAGTGGTGTGAGAGGGTACTTGACTCAAACCGTTAGGAGGGGGAAGGACAGTGGGGTGATCGTCGCCCCCCCCCCCCACCATGTGAGACATTGCGCCAGTCCTAGGCCTCCCCCTCTTTGTGACGTCACGGGACGCCTCAGGGTGAGGCCGTCTGTGATTGGTTTAGGCACCTCTGCTCCTAGCTGAGTTTTGGCACGAACAGCTTTGATTGGGAGCGGCACGAGAGAGCAGTGTCGGCTTTGTGCTGATTGGTCAACATAGGTAGGGGGGGAGAGATGGGCATTTTGAGTTTTCCCTAGCCGCCATAGAGTCAGTGTGAGCTGGGCGGCAAAGCTGGGAAGGTGACTTTTGGGTGGGGTGGCAGCCTGCCACCTCCACCCCCGTTAATCAATGTGTCATCCTGATTACCTGGTTGATGGGGTTCTGGAAGTTCTTCTACTCCCCAAGCCCGGCCCGAGGCCAGGCTCGACTTGTGAGAGTTTGGTCCACCAGGCTGTTGCTTGGAGCGGCCCGCAGGCCCACATACCCACCACAGCCCGGTTGGTCCGGCACTCCTTGAAGGAATAAATCTAGTTTCCTCTTGAAAATGTCCACGGTTGTTCCGGCAATATTTCTTATGCTTGCTGGGAGGACGTTGAACAACCGCGGACCTCTGATGTTTATACAGTGTTCTCTGATTGTGCCTATGGCACCTCTGCTCTTCACTGGTTCTATTCTACATTTTCTTCCATGTCGTTCACTCCAGTACGTTGTTATTTTACTGTGTAGATTTGGTACTTGGCCCTCCAGTATCTTCCAGGTGTATATTATTTGATATCTCTCTCGTCTTCTTTCTAGTGAGTACATTTGGAGGGCTTTGAGACGATCCCAATAATTTAGGTGCTTTATTGCGTCTATGCGTGCCGTATATGTTCTCTGTATTCCCTCTATTTCAACAATCTCTCCTGCTCTGAAGGGGGAAGTGAGTACTGAGCAGTACTCAAGACGGGACAACACAAGTGACTTGAAGAGTACAACCATTGTGATGGGATCCCTGGATTTGAAAGTTCTCGTAATCCATCCTATCATTTTTCTGGCTGTCGCAATATTTGCTTGGTTATGCTCCTTAAACGTTAGGTCGTCAGACATTATTATTCCCAAATCCTTTACATGCTGTTTTCCTACTATGGGTACATTTGATTGTGTTTTGTACTCTGTATTATGTTTAAGGTCCTCATTTTTACCGTACCTGAGTACCTGGAATTTATCACTGTTAAACATCATGTTATTTTCTGATGCCCAGTCGAAAACTTTATTAATATCATCTTGAAGTTTTTCAATGTCCTCAGCCGAGGTAATTTTCATACTGATTTTTGTGTCATCTGCAAAGGATGATACGAAGCTGTGACTTGTATTTTTGTCTATATCTGATATGAGAATAAGGAAAAGCAGTGGTGCAAGGACTGTACCCAGAGGTACAGAGCTTTTCACTGCACTTGTGTTACGGCCCTCTCGGGACGCAACGGGGTCCTTACTCTGATATTGTTAGAGGAAGATATATTGTATCCGTTCCCAAGCCAGTAGGGGCTATCAAGGGATGAGATCCGTGACGCAAGGAACTTAAAGGGAGTAGGGAAAGAAAGTTAAGAACTTAACATTATAATTAACACCATCACCGTTTAAATATATAAAATTAAGGAGTGCACAAGGGGGAGGGGTATTAACACTAAACAAGGGGATTATTCACAATGTAGTCTTCAGCTGAAGACTGGATCAAGAAGCTAGGTGCTGAGTCCGCGGTGCTTTCTTCGTGGCCTCACGATGTGTCCTCTGAGAATGCCGAGCCTACCCGGGCCACAGGTCAGCCAAAACGCAGGTCCACTGGGGGCACCGTCGTGGAGGCCGTCAACCACACGTCCAGCTGATCTGCTGGCAGGTACTGAGCCACCAAGGCTGGTATGGCCACTCCACGAACGATAAAAGGGGTACGCCCTAGACAGGAGTCTCGTGTGATATCACAAATCACCCTCCTGTCCTCAATACCCCAGTGGATGATCGTCTCCAACAGTCGGTCCCGGGTAAATCCTTTCACTGCCACTCCACTGGCAGGCTAACACACCACAGTGTTCTTCCGGGGGGACGACGTCACAACAGCTGCAGCAAACTTCACAGTATGGAGACTGGCTGCCTCGGGTAGACTGACTCGACTCCCATCACAGTAGTCCCAGGTCGGCTCTGTAAGCAGACACGTCATCAATAACCGGGACACTAATACACCTCACTTACGGGCTCGGGCACAAACACCTGACGTATCCAGTCCATAGATGGCGCTGTCGTCGGAGCACCACCTCACCAGAGGTCAGGAGCGGCGGTGTTGAGCGCGGAACCAGACTGGAAACTGGTCCTCGAGGCCAGTACACGCTGTCCTCACCAGGTGTCGTCGTCCGTTTGGCGGGGGTTTCGGGAGCTGACCCACAGATGGCGTGGTTGTCACTGCTCCAGGCTCGGACGTTGGATCCGGGTTCGTAACACCTCCCCACCAAAAAGAATTTGGTTTGGGGTTCTATAAAAAGAAACACAAACCAAATTAGTACGACGACACAACTCCAAATGGACACACATGCTTTATAATCTGGGATGGCGAGGCTGTCACGTCTACAGAACTGTACTGAGGAACCCTGGCACAAAGGGAACTTGTAGATAGAAGGCAATGATCTGCCTGATATAATCGTCCACATCTCCACTGCGATGTCAAGCAGGGGCATCATCTTACACCTCTCTAGTAAGGATCCGTGTAGACACGATCTGGGGTGACTCGACACTTCTCTGCGTCGTGGCACCGATGACGGCTGATCACAGACGGCATTTCTGGTACCGGTCCGATGGTCCTTCAGGGAGACAGGAACCTGGAATACAGGAGTCTGATAATTCAGAGTGATTGCGACAGTGGGCAAGTCAGTACTTACTGCATACTCTTCTACTAGGCTTAAACCTAGTTTCCACAGGGCTGCTCGTACGTCGCAGATGGCATTCGCTCTGCCACCGTCAGGTCGACCAACGTTCCGCATAACGCTGTTTTGAGGCTCAGCTATCACGCGGGGGGTGTCAACCTGTCGGAAACAGTCACTCATATTATCATATGTCGTACCTCCTGTATCAACCATCACCTTCCAGGTCCCTTCTTCAACTGCAACACTTGCAGTACAAATCTCCAATCCCTGGGACCTTTTCACGATGTTCATGGGAGCCATCATTCGTCGGGTCGTCCACCGGTCCTCACTGAGAGCACAAACAAGAACACATACGAGAATCAAACAAAACACCGATAGGAAACATTTGGTAAGTCGAGGGATAAGTTTCCTGAGCTTGTCATGTCCATAGCCGGCACCATCCACTAGCCTGGCTTGGACAGAAGAGGGCACTAGACCTTTTGAACACACCTCACATACCTCTGACGTCTGGGGAATCTCTGGCTGGTCCACTACATGCTGTAACTTGCCATACCGCAAGCACACCTCCGCCTTCGCTCCAGACTCGTTGGTATCCGTGGGTGCCTGCACACGAGGCCTCTCTTCTAGCTCAGGTACCTCTGCCTTCTTAACCTCATGTTCCTTGTCGAGAGACGAATTAGAAGTCTCTGCTAGAATATCATCGATCTGCGGGTGAGAGGACAAATTAAATATGTTCAAATCCGGGTCTGTCTTTACCTGGACATTACCATTGCCTGTTACCTCAGACCGTGCTGTTCTGGTAGACTCGTCCGCAACCTTGGGATGATTGGTGCTCCAATCGGTCACCAAGTCGTTGGCTAGTACCACGTCAATCCCAGCCACAGGGAGGGTATCGACTACTGCCAACGCACATGTGCCGCTGAAATCAGGCGAGTCAAGATGTACTGGCACTAAGGGGGCGATGTACTGCGTCCTAGGAAACCCAACCAGGACAACCTTTTGTCGCCCATCCATACTTACTCCCTCGGGTAACGAGCTCTTCACGATCAGGGACTGGGCTGCTCCACTATCTCTGAGCACTACAATTGATCGACCAGTATGATCACTCGTTACATACCCGGTTGAAGTGTGAGGGGCCAACAAACTTGGTCCTTCCTGCGTCGTCGCAGACTGGTTTCCTACTGGTGGTGTAACACAGCTCATCATCATCACCTCCCTTCGTGCGCTGCCACCTCTTCTGCCTCGGCACCTAGCAGCTATATGCCCTTTCTGCCCACAAGTCCAGCACACCATATTCCTCCTCGGGCTCCGGTGTTTCGGACTGCTAGGACTTGTTCTTCGAGGGCTACTTGGGGGCGTCTTCTTAGCACTTTGTGGGACGGGTCTTTCTTCTTCATCATGAGGTCTGTCGAACCGGCGCTGGTAATTCCTTGGGACGTACTTAGCAGACGGCCTATGAGTCAGGATGTACTCTTCAGCCATGGTGGCTGCTGCACTCAAGGTCTATACCTGCTGTTCCTCTAAGTACGTCTTGAGGTCTCCAGACAAACAATCCTTGAAGTCCTCGAGCAGAATCAGCTGCTCGAGGTCTTCCTTGGTCTCCACCTTCCGAGAGGCACACTATTCTTGAAAAAGTCGCTCCTTGATGGTGGCGAATTCGGTGAAAGTGTGCTCTGAGGTCTTCTTCAGGTTTCTGAACTTTTTCCTATATGCCTCAGGTACCAATTGGTACGCCATGAGCACCACTTTCTTCACCATATCGTAATCGCTGGAGTCGTCAAGGGATAACGTAGAGTAGGCGATTTGGGCCTTCCCAGTCAAGACTGACTGTATCATGATGGCCCAATTCTCCCTTGGCCACTCCAAAGAGGCAGCGACTTTCTCGAAGGCTGCAAAGAATTTTGACACTTCCTTCTCATGGAATTTGGGGACCATTTTGATGTTGCGTACCGGATCGAAGCTACTGGTGTCCGTTGTTTGCCTCCGACCACCGCCTAATCGCAAAACTTCTAGTTCATGTTGTCTCTCTCTTTCCTCTTTGTCTCGTCGTTCTTGTCTGTCTCGTTCCTCTCTTTCTCGCTCTCGTTCTTCTCTCTCTCGTTCTCGTTCTTCTCTCTCTCGTTCTCGTTCTTCTCTCTCTCGTCTCTCTTCTCTTTCTCGTTCTTCTCTCTCTCGTTCTCGTCTCTCTTCTCTTTCTCGTTTCTCTTCTCTTTCTCTCTCTGCTTTCCTTTCTTCTAATTCTAAACGTCTCATCTCTAATTCTTTATCTTGTCTCTCTCGTTCCATTTCTAATTTCTTCCATTCTATTTCACGATTGATCTCTAGGGCACGCATCTTGACTGTTAGGAAGCTGATATTAAGCTCGCCTGCATCACTGTCAACGTCGCTGCCCTTATCTTCCTTTTCCGTGGAAGCTATGTCTGCACTTTCCTTTGTACTAGGAGTCTCGCCTTCCTGTTTCTCTTCTGCCTTCAGGTGCCGGTGTACCTTGGACAAGATCTCCACACGGGAATCACTGGCACGGATCTTGATCTCCAGGTAGGCGCTCACTAGTACAAGCTCTGGTTTGCTCAAATATTTTAATCTGGCAAGACAATCCTCTCTGTTCAGAAAAGCCTGAACCTCGTCCAGATCATCGATGGTAGCTTT
Source organism: Procambarus clarkii (assembly GCF_040958095.1). Lineage (NCBI taxonomy): Eukaryota > Metazoa > Arthropoda > Malacostraca > Decapoda > Cambaridae > Procambarus > Procambarus clarkii. The sequence goes on from NC_091219.1 coordinate 7,661,984, forward strand.
GTCTGCCATTGTCACAGATGGAACACTTTGCACTTAACACACTGCTTACACGTTAGCACTTAACACACCGAGCACTGTTCTACGCCAATATTGCACTTTATCGCACCAAACACTGCACTTGCTAATATTGCAAGTAATCACTTCGGGCACCACACTACCCAATATTGCACTGAGTCCAAGCGAACACTTGGCTCTACAATATTGCACTAAATCACTGAGCACCGCACTAGTCAATATTGCACTTAATCGCTTAATCACAGCGAGCACCGCACTGCACAATATCGCACTTAGTCACTCTGAGCACCGCACAGGACGTATAACGTCACAATCGTCACACAGGGGGAATTATATACAGGGATTACGCCACTTCACCACCCCTGTCAAACATACTTAACAAGGGGACGGATCCCGCTGGGGATGCCAATTATGTTACGGCCCTCTCGGGACGCAACGGGGTCCTTACTCTGATGTTGTTAGAGGAAGATATATTGTATCCGTTCCCAAGCCAGTAGGGGCTATCAAGGGATGAGATCCGTGACGCAAGGAACTTAAAGGGAGTAGGGAAAGAAAGTTAAGAACTTAACATTATAATTACCACCATCACCGTTTAAATATATAAAATTAAGGAGTGCACAAGGGGGAGGGGTATTAACACTAAACAAGGGGATTATTCACAATGTAGACTTCTGCTGAAGACTGGATCAAGAAGCTAGGTGCTGAGTCCGCGGTGCTTTCTTCGTGGCCTCACGATGTGTCCTCTGAGAATGCCGAGCCTACCCGGGCCACAGGTCAGCCAAAACGCAGGTCCACTGGGGGCACCGTCGTGGAGGCCGTCAACCACACGTCCAGCTGGTCTGCTGGCAGGTACTGAGCCACCAAGGCTGGTACGGCCACTCCACGAACGATAAAAGGGGTACGCCCTAGACAGGAGTCTCGTGTGATATCACAAATCACCCTCCAGTCCTCAATACCCCAGTGGATGATCGTCTCCAACAGTCGGTCCCGGGTAAATCCTTTCACTGCCACTCCACTGGCAGGCTAACACACCACAGTGTTCTTCCGGGGGGACGACGTCACAACAGCTGCAGCAAACTTCACAGTATGGAGACTGGCTGCCTCGGGTAGACTGACTCGACTCCCATCACAGTAGTCCCAGGTCGGCTCTGTAAGCAGACACGTCATCAATAACCGGGACACTAATACACCTCACTTACGGGCTCGGGCACAAACACCTGACGTATCCAGTCCATAGATGGCGCTGTCGTCGGAGCACCACCTCACCAGAGGTCAGGAGCGGCGGTGTTGAGCGTGGAACCAGACTGGAAACTGGTCCTCGAGGCCAGTACACGCTGTCCTCACCAGGTGTCATCGTCCGTTTGGCGGGGGTTTCGGGAGCTGACCCACAGATGGCGTGGTTGTCACTGCTCCAGGCTCGGACGTTGGATCCGGGTTCGTAACAACTTGGACTAGATTTTATATGGTTGACAGTTACTCGCTGAGTCCTGTTTGACAGAAAACTGAGTATCCAGCGTCCTACTTTGCCGGTTATTCCCATTGACTTCATTTTGTGCGCTATCACGCCATGGTCACATTTATCGAAAGCCTTTGCGAAGTCCGTGTATATCACATCAGCATTCTGTTTTTCTTCTAATGCCTCAGTGACTTTGTCGTAGTGCTCAAGTAGCTGTGAGAGGCACGATCTTCCCGCTCGAAATCCATGTTGGCCTGGGTTGTGAAGGTCATTGGTCTCCATGAAATTGGTGACCTGACTCCTAATCACTCTCTCAAATACTTTTATGATGTGCGATGTTAGTGCAACTGGTCTATAATTTTTTGTCAATGCTTTGCTCCCTCCCTTGTGTAGAGGGGCTATGTCTGCTACTTTAAGTGCATCTGGTATCTCCCCCGTGTCCAAGCTCTTCCTCCACACTATACTGAGTGCCTGTGCTACCGGCACTTTGCATTTCTTTATAAATATTGAATTCCATGAGTCTGGACCTGGGGCCGAGTGCATGGGCATGTTTTCAATTTCTTTTTCAAAATTTAGTGCGCTCGTGTTTATATCAGTTATATTTACAGGGGTTTGAATATCCCGCATAAAGAAATTGTCTGGATCTTCCACCTTCATGTTGTTTATTGGAGTGCTAAACATGTCCTCATACTGCTTTTTTAGGATTTCACTAATTTCTTTGTCATCCTCCGTGTATGAACCTTCACTTGTACGAATAGGTCCAATACTGGCAGTGGTTTTTGCTTTTGATTTCGCATATGAGAAGAAATATTTTGGATTTTTCTTTATTTCCTGAATTGCTTTCTGTTCTAACTGCCTTTCTTCAGTTTCATATGAGTGTTTCAATTTCCGCTCGATTTCTTCAATCTCCCTATTTAAATTATTCCTTCTTTGACGGGAAATTCGTGTCTGCATAAGCAGTTCTGTTATTTTTTTCCTGCGTTTATAGTGTCGTCTGCGTTCTCTTTCTACGTTAGATCTCTTTCTGGCTTTCCTCAAAGGAACATGTTTCAGACAGACTTGATACGCTTCTGAAGTCAGTTTTTCTATTCCTTCTGTAGGACTTGTATTATTTAGAACAGTTCCCCATGGAATGTTTGTAAGTTCCCTGTTTATTATCTCCCAGTCTATCCTTTTATTATTAAAATTGAATTTACTGAATAGCCCCTCTCGCTTTATCAACGTTTTAGGTCTATTCTGAGTATTGATGGTCGTTTGCACTTCAATGAGTTTGTGATCTGAGTATGTGGTATCTGATATCGTAATGTCTCTGATAATGTCTTCATTGTTCGTAAAGACCAGATCTAGAATATTTTCATTTCTCGTTGGCTCCGATATCTGCTGATTGAGTGAAAATTTGTCACAGAATCTAAGTAGTTCTCTAATCTGTGGTTGGTTAGGTCCTGATAGATTTCCTGGTATAATATTATTGTTTGTTATTTTCCACCTGAGACTAGGCAAGTTGAAGTCACCTAGGAAGATAATATCAGGTATCGGGTTCTCCAAATTATCAAGGCTATTCTCTATTTTGCTTATCTGTTCTGTGAATTCCTCAGCCGTTGCATCTGGCGGTTTGTATATTAGTATAATCACTAAATTTATTTTCTCTATTTTTAATCCCAGTACCTCTACCACCTCATTTGTAACGTTTAGGAGCTCCGAGCATACAAGGTCTTCCCTAATATACAGACCCACTCCTCCATGTGACCTATTTTTCCTATCACACCTGTATAGGTTATATCCTGGAATCCAGATCTCACTGTCCAACAATTCCCCTGCATGGGTTTCTGTGAAAGCTCCAAATACTGCATTTGACTCCGTGAGGAGGCCATTTATGAACTGTACTTTGTTGTTTGTTCATGTTTTCAGTCCTTGTATGTTGGCAAAGATGAATGAGGTTACTCTATTAGTGATAGTTTGAATGGGAGACTTTTTCGGCACGTCCATTAATCGTGGACATAATGAGTTTGTTCTGACCAGTACTGATTGTTGTAGGGCAGTTTTCTGTCGTAGTTGTAGTTCCCTTTCGGTAGGTAATTGTATCTGTAATTCTGGAATGCAAGTGGATCTGGCATCCAGTTCCATACACTCTCCATGCTGCTTCTTTTGAATTCTCCGCCGGTCTGGTATAAAATCTGACTTCATTTTGTGCGCTATCACGCCATGGTCACATTACGCATTAGTGCATGGCACTCCTGCCATCCTGGGTTGTGTCAAGGCCCAATTTGCATGAAAGTGGGGCCGAGGAGTACGGCAGGAGCAGTAACAAACTAAGAGACAGTTACAGTGTTCACCCTTGAGGCAGCAGGCAGGCCTCATGGTGTATCAGATTGATCCCTCACATCGGGTCTGAGTATTGTTAATGGGCAATGGACAATTGGTGGAATAAGGGTAGTGTAAGTGAGGTGTTATTACAGGCCCCTGTTGGACTTTGAATTCCACCTTGTTGGGTCCGCCATGTGGTGATGCCGCCGCCCATTTTCACTCCAGTGTATGAGCGAGGCATGCTCTGTTTAATGGGGGTGTTTGATGGTTCTCCCATCCCCATTCTGTATGCCTGTGGGTGCTGGCCAAGCTGGCCTGAGGCAAGTCCCATGTGCACGCCACCCCGCGCCGCCCACCTTGGCCAGCCGCCAAGTTGGGTGGGGGGGGGGGGGGGGGGGTTGGTGGGGGGGGGCAACCCTCCAGGACACCTGCGCGCCAGGCCACCCCGGCCAAACCCCACCCCACCCTCGCACCAGCTCAGCTCGGGTGGAGCTCTGTGACGTCCCGCGCTACCCGTGGTCACCCCCCCCCCTTTAGGGCCATGCGGTGGCCACATGCCTTGGCCATTCCACTTGGCCACTTTCCCTGGACAGCCTAGGGCTGCACCTAGTCGACACACGAGGAGCGAACTGTTTGTTCTACAGCCAGAGTGGTAGTGACCATGGAAATGTATGTGTTGAGGATTTAAAAAACGTGAGTACAATAATCATAGTGTAACAGTGTCTAAGGACTAGTGGAAATTCCGGTAAAAGCTGTGTTGTCCCATAGCCCTGCCAGGCTAGGGAAGCAGCTGAGAGACAGCTGTCTGTAGCACGTCCAGGTGACTGATTGGGCGGTACCTGGGGATGGATGTTGTACACGTACCACACTGTTGATATATAGTTATATATAAGTGTGTAGACTGATTCGAGTTATGTAACTGGTCAGTGTAGAGATCAACCATATAAATGATCCAGTCTGTCGATTCCATATAATCGTTCAGACTTGATTAATGCCATCATAGTATAGCATGTTATTATATCATTGCAGAGGTAGGCAGGCCAGTGTTGCAGGGATGTCAGTGGAGACCCTGAGGTCTGTGTAGTTAGGGATACATTTTTCTGGTGATATAGTTTTCATTGATTATGTGAATGCCATTTCCATGTGTTCATTTGCATGGGTTTTTGTACTGTGTTGTGTGGTGAGTCAGTAGATGAGATTGCTGACTGATTGCCTAATGATGTCATTAGCATGTGGGGGTATGCTGACGGCATCATTATGCTGTAGGTTTGTACAGTGTTGTTATCAGGTATACAATATTACTGTCCTAGGAACTGTATTGAGGCTTTAAGGGGCCTCTTTGATTATTCAGGGGAATTCACAGTACTTAATGAGAGCAAGCAATTGATTTGTTAATTGCCTAATTAAGATAATTAGTGCCAGCTGTCCGCGTAGCGACGGTGCTTTATATTAACGTAAATTGTCTTGCTGAAGTAGTCCCTTGCAACGGTTGCAAGATAAGGGGGGCAGTAATATTGGTATACTCTTGTTGTTGCATAACCGTGTGTCATTACTGTGTGGGCACAGTAATTAACGAGTTGCAGTAGCCACAACCATATGTGGGCAGTGCATTTGTGTTGTTATACATGCCATTGTAAGTGTGACCTATGTAACACTGGGGTTACTTTGTTTCTTTAAGTTGTGTTGAGGACTTAAGGATTCAGTGAGTTAATTAAAAGGTAATTAACTGGAAAAGGGGTACACATTTATTGTTGAGTGAGTGAGAGCTGTTATAGGAGAACAGTGTTGAGCTTGAGTGAGATATGTTTCAGGTGTAATTAATTGTCCGTGTGACAACTAATTGACCACTCTAGCTAATTATGTAATTAGCATTCTCATCATGATTTCACGTAGTGGGAGAGGATCTGTCAGAGTCTGTCAGTATTTGTGTTAACGTAATTTGCTCGGGACTAATTACCTTTCTGGCATATAGCAATTAGTGGCTTATGATAATTAGTGGAGTAATTAGCGTCTGGGGTCTTGAGGACTCAGATAACTCGATAAAGCGAGATCATGGAGCTAGCATAAATCGTTATATTAATCATATCCTGTCTGAGGACAGTGGATTAAGATGCACTTATGTTAATTAGGGGTAATTAACCCCTCTCCCGTGAATTCACAGTGTTTGATGAGACCTGCTTAGGCAGTGCGGAGTGAGACGTATTTATGTATGATTAATTATCGGTCCTGGTGACAGTTAATTAATGGCTCAGAGTTAATTAGGGTAATTAACACTCATTAAAGTAAATTTTGACACAGACTGTTAAGAAGCTACCAAGTTAGGGAAGGCTTAGTTAACGTTACTCAATTGGGATGTAATTAGTAGTCCGTTTGACCTTAATTAAGAATTACTCACTGAATACTTGCAAGGAGTCAAGTGTGATAGAATATAAGAGAGCTTTGAGTTATTGTTAACAAGATGACTTGTGTTAAGAGAGACAAGTGTTAATGTTTAACGTAGAGTACCATCATGTTGTTGTCTATGAGAGACAATTGGTTGTGATTAACGTAGTACTTTGTTGCTGACTGCTGTGATCAGTCAATTAATGTAATTAATCACATAATCAATTTTGTAATTGATTAAGACAATTTATTTTGTTCATCGTCTGGTGACGAGAGTAAAGTAACTTAGGGATTACTGGAGCTGTGTCCTAGAATCCCACCTTGCCTGACTTTGTTTACTGTTTACAGTGCAACTTCTTGTAGGGAGTTGCAAAGAGTGTTCACATTAAGTGTGATAGGGGAAGTCACTGCTGGACTACCCGCCTAGTTACGGGAGGCACTCCTGTTTGGAAGGAGGACCCTTAAGCTTGTGATTATAGTATCTGTTACCGTGAAGCCGTGACAATATTGAATGCTAGCTTGTGTCCTCAGTAGGCATCCATCATTGTTCAGTTAGTTCATTGGTCAGCCCGAAGGTCTGACCAATGATTGGTCATTTCATGACTGATTAGTCATTTCTCGAGAGGCTGCTGAATAGCTGTGTTGAAATTGCAACTGGATGGACATTAAAGTAACAAGTCACTCTCTGTAGAGTAACTTAGTCTGTGATATTTTTTGATTTGCAATATTGCGTCATCAGTGGGCACACCTGTGTTCAGGCTAGTTCAGTATGCAGCCGCACAGCAAGGGTTGCTATTTAGCTGTTTGTTATCGTGCCACTGAATGGACATTATCATAATGTAAACTCGATATTGTAGTAGTTTAGTCTCCTGTTATTAATAAATAGTTATGTTATAGAAAACGGTCTTTGATGTCAACCCTTCAACCATTCTTTTCCACCCATGCTCTGCTTTATACGATTGAATGTTGATGTGATCTTTTGATATGACGGCTGTTCTTGGGAAGTCGAATTCCAATTCATAGCGCCACATCAAATATAAATATTTGATTGTGAGAACCCGTCGGTTACCCTTTATTAGTTTTAACGTCCTGTTTAACTAGGAGGAGCCAGCGGCCTATTGTGGACAGGTTTTCACCCCTAGTGGTGGAAGCCTGGCGGTTTGCTCCCGCTTTTCCTTTTTCTATTGGACTCGTGCTTAACTGCCGTGAGCAGCCTTTAAACTTGTAGTCCACCTCCTAAGGGAGGTAGGTGTAGAAAAAAATCTCACATAGAGCAATTCTTACACAGGCTGCTTCAGGTATAGAACAATTCTTACACAAGCTGCTTCAGGTGTAGAACAATTCTAACACAGGCTGCTTCAGGTGTAGAACAATTCTTACACAAGCTGCTTCAGGTGTAGAACAATTCTTACACAGGCTGCTTCTGGTGTAGAACAATTCTTACACAGGCTGCTTCAGGTGTAGAACAATTCTTACACAGGCTGCTTCAGGTGTAGAACAATTCTTACACAGGCTGCTTCAGGTGTAGAACAATTCTTACAGAGGCTGCCTTAGGTGTAGAACAATTCTTACACAGGCTGCTTCAGGTGTAGAACAATTCTTACACAGGCTGCTTCAGGTGTGGAGTTCGTTCAAAGTATGCCAATGATTCTGGGTAAATAAGCGTTACCAAATATTTTCAAAAGTTTCTCCGTTTCATTAATATATATATACATATATATATTATTAGTCAGAACGCACTTCTCAGCCTACTATGCAAAGCCCGATTTGCCTAATAAGCCAAGTTTTCATTAATTAATGTTTTTTCGACTACCTAACCTAACTTTTTCGGCTGCCTAACCTAACCTAACCTATAAAGATAGGTTAGGTTAGGTAGGGTTGGTTAGGTTCGGTCATATATCTACGTTAATTTTATCTCCAATAAAAAAAAATTTACCTCATACAAAATGAAATGGGTAGCTTTATCATTTCATAAGAAAAAAAATAAAGAAAATATATTAATTCAGGAAAACTTGGTTAATTAGGCAAATCGCGCCTTGCATATTAGGCTGAGAAGGGCGTTCTGGCTACTAGGTACGACATATATATATATATATATATATATATATATATATTTATATATATATATATATATATATATATATATATATATATATATATATATATATATATATATATATATATATATATATGTCGTACCTAGTAGCCAGAACGCACTTCTGAGAATAGGCTGAGAAGGGCGTTCTGGCTACTAGGTACGACATATATATATATATATATATATATATATATATATATATATATTTATATATATATATATATATATATATATATATATATATATATATATATATATATATATATATATATATGTCGTACCTAGTAGCCAGAACGCACTTCTCAGCCTATTATGCAAGGCCTGATTTGCCTAATAAGCCAAGTTTTCATGAATTAATGTTTTTTCGACTACCTAACCTACCTAACCTAACCTAACCTAGCTTTTTCGGCTACCTAACCTAACCTAACCTATAAAGATAGGTTAGGTTAGGTAGGGTTGGTTAGGTTCGGTCATATATCTACGTTAATTTTACCTCCAATAAAAAAAAATTGACCTCATAGATAATGAAATGGGTAGCTTTATCATTTCATAAGAAAAAAACTAGAGAAAATATATTAATTCAGGAAAATTTGGCTTATTAGGCAAATCGGGCCTTGCATAGTAGGCTGAGAAGTGCGTTCTGGCTACTAGGTACGACATATATATATATATATATATATATCGTACCTAGTAGCCAGAACGCACTTCTCGGCCTACTATGCAAGGCTCGATTTGCCTAATAAGCCAAGTTTTCCTGAATTAATATATTTTCTCTAATTTTTTGCTTATGAAATGATAAAGCTACCCATTTCATTATGTATGAGGTCAATTTTTTTTTAATGGAGTTAAAATTAACGTAGATATATGACCGAACCTAACCAACCCTACCTAACCTAACCTATCTTTATAGGTTAGGTTAGGTAGCCGAAAAAGTTAGGTTAGGTTAGGTAGGTTAGGTAGTCGAAAAAACATTAATTAATGAAAACTTGGCTTATTAGGCAAATCTGGCCTTGCATAGTAGGCTGAGAAGTGCGTTCTGGCTACTAGGTACGACACACACACACACACATATATATATATATATATATATATATATATATATATATATATATATATATATATATATATATATATTAGTATATTTTGGTAGCAGTCTTTCCTGTAGACATATATTATTAAATATGACCGAAAAAGTAAGATTAATAATTCTAACACGAATTTTCTCAATCTTTCGTACATTTCTTTTCGCTGTTGGAGGTAAATAAAAAATCAATTCTCCAAAATTCATTTTTATTTCTAGTCTGACGCGACACGAGCGCGTTTCGTAAAACTTATTACATTTTCAAAGACTTTAGTTTACAAATACACAACTGAATAGAACTTACACATCTCCGATTTTATATCTACATTTTAGTGAGGTGGATGGGGTGAGGTGGCATTAATAGGGTATCAACACAAGACAGAACAAGAGGTGGCATTAATAGGGTATTAATTTCATCAACACAAGACAGAACACGAAAAAATGGGTATTGAATAGAAGTGTATGTAGAAAGCCTATTGGTCCATATTTCTTGATGCTTCTATATTGGAGCGGAGTCTTGAGGTGGGTAGAATATAGTTGTGCATTAATTGGCTGTTGATTGCTGGTGTTGACTTCTTGATGTGTAGTGCCTCGCAAACGTCAAGCCGCCTGCTATCGCTGTATCTATCGATGATTTCTGTGTTGTTTACTAGGATTTCTCTGGCGATGGATTGGTTGTGGGAAGAGATTATATGTTCCTTAATGGAGCCCTGTTGCTTATGCATCGTTAAACGCCTAGAAAGAGATGTTGTTGTCTTGCCTATATACTGGGTTTTTTGGAGCTTACAGTCCCCAAGAGGGCATTTGAAGGCATAGACGACGTTAGTCTCTTTTAAAGCGTTCTGTTTTGTGTCTGGAGAGTTTCTCATGAGTAGGCTGGCCGTTTTTCTGGTTTTATAGTAAATCGTCAGTTGTATCCTCTGATTTTTGTCTGTAGGGATAACGTTTCTATTAACAATATCTTTCAGGACCCTTTCCTCCCTTTTATGAGGTGTGGAAAAGAAGTTCCTGTAAAATAGTCTGATAGGGGGTATAGGTGTTGTGTCAGTTGTCTCTTCAGAGGTTGCATGGCATTTCACTTTCCTTCTTAAGAAGGAAAGCAGCTTATATGTGTGACTATTATTACATAAAAAATAATGAAAATAAAGATTCTCAGTGCTTTTTGCTCCTGATTGAAAATAGAACTATTGTAATGCATAGAAATAACTAGAATATAAAATGACTAGATAAACAGCACACAGTGGCTACAATTAATTTTAACTGGGTATTGAATTACAGTTTTAGTCAGTATTGAGTTACAGATGCAGTTTCCTGAGGTATATGAGGTAAGAATCCCTGGACTGTATCCCTGTTGTTGTCTTCACACAGTGTATGCTCAGTAACTGTACTAGACACATAAATAACAAGAATTATATTAACAACACGAGACTACACTAAATATAAGAATGACACTACTGAACTCCTAACGACTTTGTTCCCAGGAACACATAAGAACATTCCCTTACTCTCATATCCCACCCTGGCCACACCTCTCAGCCTAGAGTACTGAGTGTTCCCAGGAACACATAAGAACATTTCCTTACTCTCATATCCAACCCTGGCCACACCTCTCAGCCTAGAGTACTGAGTGTTCCCAGGAACACATAAGAACATTCCCTTACTCTCATATCCAACCCTCGCCACACCTCTCAGCCTAGAGCACTGAGTGTTCCCAAGAACACATAAGAACATTCCCTTACTCTCATATCCCACCCTGGCCACACCTCTCAGCCTAGAGTACTGAGTGTTCCCAAGAACACATAAGAACATTCCTTTACTCTCATATCCATCCCTGGCCACACATAACAAATTGTTATGTTCATAATACTATGTATGATCATTTCAGAAGCATCTTGAGTCGTGATAAATCATACCAGATAACATTATATTTGTTTGACAGGTTGGACAGCTGTTCAGCTCGCAGCCTTTAGAGGTCACAACGACGTGGTGAAGATCCTCACCTGTGTTGGTGCAGATGTCAACGAGGAGAATGAAGTGTATAGCAACGATGTTTGGCAATATGGTAAGATTTCATGAACTTTATAACATAACAAGGTGGGATACCCGGCGATGGGTGGGCATCCTCCCTTAAACACATCCCCACTCCCATCACCTTTTGTTTCCATCTCTCTCCTCTCTATACAATTTTCCACCCTCAATTCCAACTTTTCCCATTTTCATCCGCCTCCTCCCTTCTCTACCCTTACCCCTACCATCTTTTCCTCTACCCTTGTATCTCCTAATTACCGATTTATTCCTTCTCCTTCTCTCTCTCTCTCTCTCTCTCTCTCTCTCTCTCTCTCTCTCTCTCTCTCTCTCTCTCTCTCTCTCTCTCTCTCTCTCTCTCTCTCTCTCTCTCTCTCTCTCTCTCTCTCTCTCTCTCTCTCTCTCTCTCTCTCTCTCTCTCTCTCTCTCTCTCTCTCTCTCTCTCTCTCTCTCTCTCTCTCTCTCTCTCTCTCTCTCTCTCTCTCTCTCTCTCTCTCTCTCTCTCTCTCTCTCTCTTCCTGAACATTGAGCATGTGACCAACAAACACATAACACAACCACAACGTTGTTTAACTATTGGTACTTTAGCACAACGTTGTAATATCATTGTGACAAATTTCTGTGTGATGAACAGCTAAAACGTTTGAAAACATTCAGGAAATGGGAACCTTAGAGGAGATATCATAGGGGGTGACTAAAAGGTCACAATAGGAGAGTGGCATATTAGAGGTAAGAATGAATCGACCATGACCTGCCTATGACAGTCTAGAACACACACAAACATTCTCTTTTATAAATATAGATTTATGTAAATGCTTGAAGAATGCTGAATAAAATTTCTCACCCAAATGTCATTGTCATATTGAGCAAATTGTTGTATTACAGTTATCAATAAATTCAGTTGGATACCAAACGTTGAACTATAAGATAAAGTATACTGTTCCAGGGTATTATGTTTTTACTTGCCACTGTCACATTGCAGCCCAGCCTTCCTTTTAGTTAGTACTAATAGTAACGATGAGGACCATAGTACATATTTGACGTAATTAACAATTAGAAGTAGAAATTGTTACTATTATACTTGGACAAACCGGAACCGGTTTTGAATTTATGTTGTAAAGACAACCTAACCTAATCTCACCTAACCTTCCTAGGCCTAATACACGCTATCTGGGGCCCTCATATAGTACATATATGTTCTATACCAGAGCTTGGAATATTTATGTTAGTTTTTAGCTTCGTTTTATAGGACTCAATAAAGTGAATAGTATAAAATTCTACTATCTAATCGCCTTTTACATCAATGTTTTAACTATGTTGCACAGAGTCACAAAAATACTATTTAAACATGTGGATGGGTCGCACATTAGCAGTGACTGTCACTACACGTCCACCAGTAGTGCATGTCATCACACACCAGAGAGAATACGGTCGACAGCAGTAACAACTTATCATTTCTAAATCACCTATTCAGAAATCATCTGCTTCTAGTTTAGGATGAAGCATAGGGCAGTGAATATATATATATATATATATATATATATATATATATATATATATATATATATATATATATATATATATATATATATATATATATATATATACATATATATATATATATATATGTGTGTGTGTGTGTGTGTGTGTATATCACGAAAATAAACACGTGATTTAAAATGTGACAATGTCAGACCACGGAGGAAAAATGAAACAGGAATTTCCTTAAGTACTTTCGTATATTAATACATCTTCAGAAGGACTCCTTCTGAAGATGTATTAATATACGAAAGTACTTAAGGAAATTCCTGTTTCATTTTTCCTCCGTGGTCTGACATTGTCATATATATATATATATATATATATATATATATATATATATATATATATATATATATATATATATATATATATATATATATATATACATATATATATATATAAATATGTATATGTATATATATATATATATATATATATATATATATATATATATATATATATATATATATATATATATATATATATATATTATTAAATATGACCGAAAAAGCAAGATTAATAATTCTAACACGAATTTTCTCAATCTTTCGTACATTACGCTTCACTGTTGGAGGTAAATCAAAAATCACTTCTCCAAAATTCATTTTTATTTCTAGTCTGACGCGACACGGGCGCGTTTCGTAAAACTTATTACATTTTCAAAGACTTCACAAATACACAACTGATTAGAACGTATCTCTGATTTTATATCTACATTTGAGTGAGGTGGGAAGGGTGATGTGGCATTAACAGAAGACAGAACAGGAGGGGATATTAATCGGGTATTAAAAGTATCAACACAAGACAGAACAGAAACAATGGGTATTGAATAGAAGTGTTTGTAGAAAGCCTATTGGTCCATATTTCTTGATGCTTCTATATTGGAGCGGAGTCTTGAGGTGGGTAGAATATAGTTGTGCAATAATTGGCTGTTGATTGCTGGTGTTGACTTCTTGATGTGTAGTGCCTCGCAAACGTCAAGCCGCCTGCTATCGCTGTATCTATCGATGATTTCTGTGTTGTTTACTAGGATTTCTCTGGCGATGGTTTGGTTATGGGAAGAGATTATATGTTCCTTAATGGAGCCCTGTTGCTTATGCATCGTTAAACGCCTAGAAAGAGATGTTGTTGTCTTGCCTATATACTGGGTTTTTTGGAGCTTACAGTCCCCAAGTGGGCATTTGAAGGCATAGACGACATTAGTCTCTTTTAAAGCGTTCTGTTTTGTGTCTGGAGAGTTTCTCATGAGTAGGCTGGCCGTTTTTCTGGTTTTATAGTAAATCGTCAGTTGTATCCTCTGATTTTTGTCTGTAGGGATAACGTTTCTATTAACAATATCTTTCAGGACCCTTTCCTCCCTTTTATGAGCTGTGGAAAAGAAGTTCCTGTAAAATAGTCTAATAGGGGGTATTGGTGTTGTGTTAGTTGTCTCTTCAGAGGTTGCATGGCTTTTCACTTTCCTTCTTATGATGTCTTCGATGAAACCATTGGAGAAGCCGTTATTGACTAGGACCTGCCTTACCCTACAGAGTTCTTCGTCGACTTGCTTCCATTCTGAGCTGTGGCTGAGAGCACGGTCGACGTATGCGTTAACAACACTCCTCTTGTAACTGTCAGGGCAGTCGCTGTTGGCATTTAGGCACATTCCTATGTTTGTTTCCCTAGTGTAGACTGCAGTGTGGAAACCTCCGCCCTTTTCCATGACTGTTACATCTAGAAAAGGCAGCTTCCCATCCTTTTCCATCTCGTAAGTGAAACGCAGCACGGAACTCTGCTCAAATGCCTCCTTCAGCTTCTGCAGATGTCTGACATCAGGTACCTGTGTAAAAATGTCGTCAACATACCTGCAGTATATGGCCGGTTTCAAGTTCATGTCGACTAAGACTTTTTGCTCGATGGTACCCATGTAGAAGTTTGCAAACAGGACACCTAGGGGAGAACCCATGGCGACCCCATCTACTTGCTTATACATGTATACATATATATATATATATATATATATATATATATATATATATATATATATATATATATATATATATATATATATATATATATATATATATATATATATATATATATATATATATAACTGAAAACTCACACCCCAGAAGTGACTCGAACCCATACTCCCACAACTGGTATGTACAGGGACGCCTTAATCCGCTTGACCATCACGACCGGACAAAAGGAAGTGATAGCCGAGGCTATATGAACCACTTCCCCGCCGGCACTCGGATGGTAATCTTGGGCATAGCATTTTATCAAATCACCTCATTCTTTGGGGCACACGTGAGGAACACAAATGCAAACAAGCCTGAATGGTCCCCAGGACTATATACAACTGAAAACTCACACCCCAGAAGTGACTCGAACCCATACTCCCACAACTGGTATGTACAGGGACGCCTTAATCCGCTTGACCATCACGACCGGACAAAAGGAAGTGATAGCCGAGGCTATATGAACCACTTCCCCGCCGGCACTCGGATGGTAATCTTGGGCATAGCATTTTATCAAATCACCTCATTCTTTGGGGCACACGTGAGGAACACAAATGCAAACAAGCCTGAATGGTCCCCAGGACTATATACAACTGAAAACTCACACCCCAGAAGTGACTCGAACCCATACTCCCACAACTGGTATGTACAGGGACGCCTTAATCCGCTTGACCATCACGACCGGACAAAAGGAAGTGATAGCCGAGGCTATATGAACCACTTCCCCGCCGGCACTCGGATGGTAATCTTGGGCATAGCATTTTATCAAATCACCTCATTCTTTGGGGCACACGTGAGGAACACAAATGCAAACAAGCCTGAATGGTCCCCAGGACTATATACAACTGAAAACTCACACCCCAGAAGTGACTCGAACCCATACTCCCACAACTGGTATGTACAGGGACGCCTTAATCCGCTTGACC
>NC_091219.1:7680315-7786540 GCF_040958095.1 Procambarus clarkii
TAATGAATAATGTTTTTTCGACAACCTAACCTAACCTAACTTTTTCGGCTACTTAACGTAACCTAACCTATAAAGATAGGTTAGGTAGGGTTGGTTAGGTTCCGTCATATATCAAAGGTTATTTTAACTGTAATAAAACAAAATTGACTTCATACATAATGAAATAGGTAGCTTTAACATTTCATAAGAAAAAAATCTGAGAAAATATATTAATTCTGGAAAACTTGGCTTATTAGGCAAATCGGGCCTTGCATAGTAGGCTGAGAAGTGAGTTCTGGCCACTTGGTACGACATATATATATATATATATATATATATATATATATATATATATATATATATATATATATATATATATATATATATATATATATATATATATATATTAGTATATTTTGGTAGCAGTCTTTCCTGTAGACATATATTATTAAATATGACCGAAAAAGTAAGATTAATAATTCTAACACGAATTTTCTCAATTTTTCGTACATTTCGTTTCACTGTTGGAGGTAAATCAAAAATCAATTCTCCAAAATTCATTTTTATTTCTAGTCTGACGCGACACGAGCGCATTTCGTAAAACTTATTACATTTTCAAAGACTTTAGTTCACAAATACACAACTGAATAGAACTTACGCATCTCCGATTTTATATCTACATTTGAGTGAGGTGGAAGGGGTGATGTGGCATTAACACAAGACAGAACAAGATGTGGTATTAATAGGGTATTAATTTCATCAACACAAGACAGAACAAGAGTATTAATAGGGTATTAATTTCATCAACACAAGACAGAACACGAAACAATGGATATTGAATAGAAGTGTTTGTAGAAAGCCTATTGGTCCATATTTCTTGATGCTTCTATATTGGAGCGGAGTCTTGAGGTGGGTAGAATATAGTTGTGCAATAATTGGCTGTTGATTGCTGGTGTTGACTTCTTGATGTGTAGTGCCTCGCAAACGTCAAGCCGCCTGCTATCGCTGTATCTATCGATGATTTCTGTGTTGTTTACTATGATTTCTCTGGCGATGGTTTGGTTGTGGGAAGTGATTATATGTTCCTTAATGGAGCCCTGTTGCTTATGCATCGTTAAACGCCTAGAAAGAGATGTTGTTGTCTTGCCTATATACTGGGTTTTTTGGAGCTTACAGTCCCCAAGAGGGCATTTGAAGGCATAGACGACGTTAGTCTCTTTTAAAGCGTTCTGTTTTGTGTCTGGAGAGTTTCTCATGAGTAGGCTGGTCGTTTTTCTGGTTTTATAGTAAATCGTCAGTTGTATCCTCTGATTTTTGTCTGTAGGGATAACGTTTCTATTAACAATATCTTTCAGGACCCTTCCCTCCGTTTTATGAGCTGTGGAAAAGAAGTTCCTGTAAAATAGTCTAATAGGGGTATAGGTGTTGTGTTAGTTGTCTCTTCAGAGGTTGCATGGCTTTTCACTTTCCTTCTTATGATGTCTTCGATGAAACCATTGGAGAAGCCGTTATTGACTAGGATCTGCGTTACCCTACAGAGTTCTTCGTCGACTTGCTTCCATTCTGAGCTGTGGCTGAGAGCACGGTCGACATATGCGTTAACAACACTCCTCTTGTACCTGTCTGGGCAGTCGCTGTTGGCATTTAGGCACATTCCTATGTTTGTTTCCTTAATTGATTTTTGATTTACCTCCAACAGTGAAACGAAATGTACGAAAAATTTAGAAAATTCGTGTTAGAATTATTAATCTTACTTTTTCGGTCATATTTAATAATATATATATATATATATGTATATATATATATATATATATATATATATATATATATATATATATATATATATATATATATATATATATATATATATATATATATATATAGTGAAACGAAATGTACGAAAATTTGAGAAAATTCGTGTTAGAATTATTAATCTTACTTTTTCGGTCATATTTAAGAATATATATATATATATATATATATATATATATATATATATATATATGTATATATATATATATATATATATATATATATATACATATATATATATATATATATTATTAAATATGACCGAAAAAGTAAGATTAATAATTCTAACACGAATTTTCTCAATCTTTCGTACATTTCTTTTCACTGTTGGAGGTAAATCAAAAATCAATTCTCCAAAATTCATTTTTATTTTTAGTCTGACGCGACACGAGCGCGTTTCGTAAAACTTATTACTTTTTCAAAGACTTTAGTTTACAAATACACAACTGAATAGAACTTACGCATCTCCGATTTTATATCTACATTTGAGTGAGGTGGATGGGGTAAGGTGGCATTAATAGGGTATTAATTTCATCAACACAAGACAGAACACGAAACAAAGGGTATTGAATAGAAGTGTTTGTAGAGAGCCTATTGGTCCATATTTCTTGATGCTTCTATATTGGAGCGAAGTCTTGAGGTGGGTAGAATATAGTTGTGCATTAATTGGCTTTTGATTGCTGGTGTTGACTTCTTGATGTGTAGTGCCTCGCAAACGTCAAGCCGCCTGCTATCGCTGTATCTATCGATGATTTCTGTGTTGTTTACTTGGATTTCTCTGGCGATGGTTTGGTTGTGGGAAGAGAGTTTGGTTGGTGGGTTTGGTTGTCTCTTCCCACAACCAAACCATCGCAAGTAACTGGCAATATATACATATATATATATATATATATATATATATATATATATATATATATATATATATATATATATATATATATATATATATTTATATATATATATATATATATATATATATATATATATATACATATATATATATATATATATATATATATATATATATATATATATATATATATATATATATATATATATATATATATATATATATATATATATATATATATATATTTATATATATATATATATATATATATATATATATATATATATATATATATATATATATATATATATATATATATACATAGTAGTACTAGTAGTATGCATCCTTCAGTTTCGGGAGATTATGGAGTTGTGCCCTAGTTGTCAGTCCTGGTGCAGCGTCTGGTGTGACTGATGAGGCTAATCCGAGAGTGGCAGTCCATCCCACACCGAGCACAAACGAAGTCCGATTCTGGTCTGTCTTCCTGGCTACCGGCTTTCCTTCTCTGTCTCTTTGCCTCCGATTCCTTGGCAAGTGACTCCTCGAACTTGGAGAGACCTCTTTGAACAGACTGCCCCCAGGCTGAACGGTCTGCAGCCAGTGTCTCCCATATAGCAAGATCAACGTCCTTGGCTTTCAAGTCCCTCTTGCATACGTCTTTGTACCTAGCTAGGGCTTGCCTGTTGGACGTTTTCCATTCATCAGCTCTCCATACAGGAGATCCTTGGGGATCCTACCGTCGCCCATTCGCACAACGTGCCCGAGCCAGCGCATTTGTCTCTGTTTCAGCATTGTGTACATGCTAGTGATTCTTCCTCTCCTCAAGACATTGTTGTTTGTCACCTTGTCCTGCCAGGTGATGTCCAAGATGTGTCGAAGGCAGCGCATGTGGTAGGCATTCTGCTGTCTTTCCTGACGGGTGCGGAGTGTCCAAGACTCACTGCCATAAAGAAGAGTGCTCAGGACACAGGCTCTGTAAACCTGAATCTTAGTATACTCAGTTAGCCTATTGTTATTCCACACAATCTTTGTCAGTCTGGACATGGTAGTAGATGCCTTACCGATGCGTTTGATTAGCTCCGTATCAAGAGAGAGGGAGTCAGAGATTGTGGAGCCCAAGTACACGAAGTCGTGAACGAGTTCCAGTTTGGAATCGGAGATGCCGATGTCAGGTGGGGAGTCCACTCCTTGTCCCATGACTTGTGTTTTCTTCAGGCTGATGGTGAGTCCGAAAGCCTGAGAGGCTTCGCTGAAGCGGGTCATGAGCCGTTATAGATCTTCGGCTGAGTGGGAAGTGACTGCTGCGTCGTCGGCAAAAAGGAAGTCGCGCAGACACCTCAGCCGAACCTTTGTCTTGGCACTCAGCCTGGCGAGGTTAAAGAGCTTTCCATCCGACCTGGTCCGGAGGTAAATGTCTTCCGTGACAGATCCGAAAGCGTGCCGCAGCATAACTGCGAAGAAAATCCCGAATAGGGTTGGAGCCAGTACGCAGCCCTGCTTTACTCCACTTCGGATGTCAAAGACGTCTGATGTTAGGCCATCAAAGACCACGGTGCTCCTCGTGTTCTCATGGAAAGATCTAATGATGCTGAGGAGCCTGGGTGGGCATCCGATTTTGGTGAGGATCTTGAACAGGCCATCCCTGCTGACGAGGTCGAAGGCCTTCGTCAGATCTATGAAGGCTACGAAGAGTGGCTGCTTCTGTTCCCTGCATTTCTCCTGCAGTTGTCTGAGGGAAAAGACCATGTCGATGGTGGACCTGTCAGCTCTGAATCCGCATTGTGATTCTGGATAGACTCTCTCTGCAAACACTTGGAGCCTCTTTAATGCGACTCGAGCAAACAGCTTTCCGACAATACTGAGGAGGGAGATTCCACGGTAGTTGTTGCAGTCGCCCCTGTCACCTTTATTCTTATACAGCGTGACGATGTTGGCATCCCTCATGTCCTGTGGCACCTCTCCTTCTTCCCAGCAGAGGCAGAGAATTTCATGAAGCTCCATTAGCAGGCTACCTCTGCAGCACTTCAAGGTCTCAGCAGGAATGCCATCTTTGCCAGGAGCTTTACCAGAAGCAAGGGAGTCTAGGACATTGCTGAGTTCTTCGAGGGTCGGTTCGCTGTCGAGCTCCATTAACACAGGCAGACACTCAATGGCGCTCAGGGCGTCTTCGGTGACCACATTGTCCCTGGCATATAGCTCAGAGTAGTGCTTGACCCAGCGCTTCACCTGCAGTGTCTGGTCCTGAATCACCTCGCCAGTGGCAGATTTCAGAGGAGCGGTCTTCCTCTGGATTGGCCCGAGGCCTGCTTGATGCCGTCATACATTCCCCTTACATTGCCTGTATATGCTGCAGTCTATATCTGGGAGCAGAGCTGAAACCAATAGTTGTTGGCATATCGTCTGGCGCTCTGCTGCATTTTGCAGTGGACGGCCCGAAGGATCTGTAAGTTGCGCTGACTTGGGCAGGCTTTGTAGGCTGCCAAGGCGTTTCTCTTCTCCTCAATGACAGGTGTCATCTCTTCCCAGTGAGCCTCGAACCAGTCTGCCGACCTGCTGGTCTTCTTGCCAAAGGTGTAAATGGCAGCATTGAACACAGCGTCTCTGAAGTGCTCCCATCTTTTACAGGCAGTGACCTCGGCTGGGCCAGGAAGATCTTCCTCCAGCACGTGTGCAAAATATTCCACCTTGTCCTGGTTGCGGGTCTTGGTGGTGTCGATGCGAGGTCTGCCCGCCCTTTTTGAGTGATGAATCTTCTTTGGTTGCATCTTGACCCTGCTACATACCAGGGAGTGGTTGGTGTCACAGACAGCACTCTGGTAGCTACGCGTAATCTTGATGCTGGGTAGACTGGCACGCCTGGTAAGAATCAGGTCAAGTTGGTGCCAGTGCTTGTATCTGGGGTGTCTCCAAGATACTCGGTGTTGAGGCTTTGTGCCGAAGAACGTGTTGGTGACACAAAGACTATGAAGGCAGCAGAGTTCTAGCAGACGTTGCCCGTTCTCATTCATCCTCCCTGTGCCGAATTGACCCAGGCAAGTGGGCCAAATGTTGTGCTCGGCACCCACTCTGGCGTTGAAGTCGCAGAGGATGAACAGTGGCTCCTTTACAGGGATTCTCGCTATGACTCTGTTGAGGTCATCGTAGAATTTTTCCTTTGTCTCTGCTGGAGAAGTCAGGATTGGTGCATATGCACTAATTACATTGACTGGTCCTGTTTGGGAGTGCAGTTGCAGAGACAGAATTCGTTCGGTTTCCCCCATCGGTGGCATAATGTGTCCCAACAGTGCATTCCTGACGGCAAATCCCACACCATGTTCTCTGGTCTCATCAGGTGGTTTTCCTTGCCAGAAGAAAGAGAAGGTCCTCTCTCTCACAGATCCTGATCCAGGGAGCCTGGTCTTTTGGGGAGCAACAACATCCATCTGCAATTTGCTCAGCTCCCAATCGATGATTGCTGTTTTTCGGGCATCATTGATTTCTTGCAGGTCGTCAGAGAAATCTGGTGTCAGTGTCCTGACGTTCCATGTGCCCAGCTTTAGGGCAGTTGATATTTTCTTCTGTGGTTTGGTATTGCTTGGTGCAAAGTTGTCGGGCCGCTTGTCGGTTTTCACCCTAAACCCCACACACCCAGTGAGGTTAACGGACCGTGGCGAGGCAACACCTTATTGGCTGGGGTTTGCCCAGCTTGAGGCGAGCGGTAGCTGCCCAGTGGGGCGCGATGACCCCTCCCACCGTTGGAAGCAACCCCTGGCGTCACACTCTTCGCCAATCGAGCAGAAGACTTAAAACCGGTAGACTGTCGCTTCCCGTGTTGGTTCGACGCTGTGAGGCGAAGCTGGAGTGTCCTCTCCAGGGCGCAAAGCCTGGGTAGGTAGATATGGAGGAGAAGCTGTTACCCATGCAGCAAGTCCCCCCTCTCGACGTTGCAGAAATTACCCAATAGAAAGGCAAATGCCAATACACATGGTTCCAGCAACGTCGCAGGAGCTGCCAGAACGAGGTCGACGTTAACAACGAACTGCCTTAGGGGCTCCAACTCCGGATTTTTCCTCGAGGTTGACTCCTGAAGCCTTTCTCAAAAAAGGGGTACTGCCACAAAGCAGCGGAGGTTTAAAATCATGGTTTTCCTTTCCATAGATGGGCTGCCTTCCCAGAGTATCGAATCCCATCTACCCGGAGCAGCTGGTTTTAAGGCGCCAGAGGCACTCCCTCGCCCCTTCTCCTGTCAGTAAAAGCAGTTCCGCCGGACTTAAAGACTAAGCCACCCGTGCAGGCCAGGAGTTGGACTTGGTTGTCAGAAGCTATTTGAGACGCATGCCGTATAGGAGCATTTTATAGGTCATGGGAGCTCGTCCCCCATTACCACCCCCTGGCTATGACAACCCCTTGGAACCTTATGAAGCATAGTTCTCATATATATATATATATATATATATATATATATATATATATATATATATATATATATATATATATATATATATATATATATATATATATATATATATATATATATATATATATATATATATATATATATGTCGTACCTAGTAGCCAGAACGCACTTCTCAGCCTACTATGCAAGGCCCGATTTGCTTAATAAGCCAAGTTTTCATGAATTAATTGTTTTTCGACTACCTAACCTACCTAACCTAACCTAACCTAACTTTTTCGGCTACCTAACCTAAGCTAACCCATAAAGATAGGTTAGGTTAGGTTAGGTTGGGTTGGTTAGGTTCGGTCATATATCTACGTTAATTTTAACTCCAATAAAAAAAATTGACCTCATACATAATGAGATGGGTAGCTTTATCATTTCATAAGAAAAAAATTAGAGAAAATGTATTAATTCAGGAAAACTTGGCTTATTAGGCAAATCGGGCCTTGCATAGCTGGCCGAGTACGACGTTCTGGCTACTAGGTACAACATATATATATATATATATATATATGTCGTACCTAGTAGCCAGAACGCACTTCTCAGGCTACTATTCAAGGCCCAATTTGCCTAATAAGCCAAGTTTTCATGAATTAATTGTTTTTCGGCTACCTAACCTACCTAACCTAACCTAACCTAACTTTTTCGGCTACCTAACCAAACCTAACCTATAAAGATAGGTTACGTTAGGTTAGGTAGGGTTGGTTAGGTTCGGTCATATATCTACGTTAATTGTAACTCCAATAAAAAAAAATTGACCTCATACATAATGAAATAGGTAGCTTTATCATTTCATAAGAAAAAAATTAGAGAAAATATATTAATTCAGGAAAACTTGGCTTATTAGGCAAATCGGGCCTTGCATATTAGGCCGAGAAGTGCATTCTGGCTATTAGGTACGACATATATATATATATATATATATATATATATATATATATATATATATATATATATATATATATATATATATATATATATATATATATATAAATATATATATATACTTTTATATATACTTTTTCGGTCATATTTAATAATATATATATATATATGTATATATATATATATATATATATATATATATATATATATATATATATATATATATATATATATATATATATATATATATATATATATAGTGAAACGAAATGTACGAAAATTTGAGAAAATTCGTGTTAGAATTATTAATCTTACTTTTTCGGTCATATTTAAGAATATATATATATATATATATATATATATATATATATATATATATATGTATATATATATATATATATATATATATATATATATATATATATATATATATATACATATATATATATATATATATATTATTAAATATGACCGAAAAAGTAAGATTAATAATTCTAACACGAATTTTCTCAATCTTTCGTACATTTCTTTTCACTGTTGGAGGTAAATCAAAAATCAATTCTCCAAAATTCATTTTTATTTTTAGTCTGACGCGACACGAGCGCGTTTCGTAAAACTTATTACTTTTTCAAAGACTTTAGTTTACAAATACACAACTGAATAGAACTTACGCATCTCCGATTTTATATCTACATTTGAGTGAGGTGGATGGGGTAAGGTGGCATTAATAGGGTATTAATTTCATCAACACAAGACAGAACACGAAACAAAGGGTATTGAATAGAAGTGTTTGTAGAGAGCCTATTGGTCCATATTTCTTGATGCTTCTATATTGGAGCGAAGTCTTGAGGTGGGTAGAATATAGTTGTGCATTAATTGGCTTTTGATTGCTGGTGTTGACTTCTTGATGTGTAGTGCCTCGCAAACGTCAAGCCGCCTGCTATCGCTGTATCTATCGATGATTTCTGTGTTGTTTACTTGGATTTCTCTGGCGATGGTTTGGTTGTGGGAAGAGAGTTTGGTTGGTGGGTTTGGTTGTCTCTTCCCACAACCAAACCATCGCAAGTAACTGGCAATATATACATATATATATATATATATATATATATATATATATATATATATATATATATATATATATATATATATATATATATATATATTTATATATATATATATATATATATATATATATATATACATATATATATATATATATATATATATATATATATATATATATATATATATATATATATATATATATATATATATATATATATATTTATATATATATATATATATATATATATATATATATATATATATATATATATATATATATATATATATATACATAGTAGTACTAGTAGTATGCATCCTTCAGTTTCGGGAGATTATGGAGTTGCGCCCTAGTTGTCAGTCCTGGTGCAGCGTCTGGTGTGACTGATGAGGCTAATCCGAGAGTGGCAGTCCATCCCACACCGAGCACAAACGAAGTCCGATTCTGGTCTGTCTTCCTGGCTACCGGCTTTCCTTCTCTGTCTCTTTGCCTCCGATTCCTTGGCAAGTGACTCCTCGAACTTGGAGAGACCTCTTTGAACAGACTGCCCCCAGGCTGAACGGTCTGCAGCCAGTGTCTCCCATATAGCAAGATCAACGTCCTTGGCTTTCAAGTCCCTCTTGCATACGTCTTTGTACCTAGCTAGGGCTTGCCTGTTGGACGTTTTCCATTCATCAGCTCTCCATACAGGAGATCCTTGGGGATCCTACCGTCGCCCATTCGCACAACGTGCCCGAGCCAGCGCATTTGTCTCTGTTTCAGCATTGTGTACATGCTAGTGATTCTTCCTCTCCTCAAGACATTGTTGTTTGTCACCTTGTCCTGCCAGGTGATGTCCAAGATGTGTCGAAGGCAGCGCATGTGGTAGGCATTCTGCTGTCTTTCCTGACGGGTGCGGAGTGTCCAAGACTCACTGCCATAAAGAAGAGTGCTCAGGACACAGGCTCTGTAAACCTGAATCTTAGTATACTCAGTTAGCCTATTGTTATTCCACACAATCTTTGTCAGTCTGGACATGGTAGTAGATGCCTTACCGATGCGTTTGATTAGCTCCGTATCAAGAGAGAGGGAGTCAGAGATTGTGGAGCCCAAGTACACGAAGTCGTGAACGAGTTCCAGTTTGGAATCGGAGATGCCGATGTCAGGTGGGGAGTCCACTCCTTGTCCCATGACTTGTGTTTTCTTCAGGCTGATGGTGAGTCCGAAAGCCTGAGAGGCTTCGCTGAAGCGGGTCATGAGCCGTTATAGATCTTCGGCTGAGTGGGAAGTGACTGCTGCGTCGTCGGCAAAAAGGAAGTCGCGCAGACACCTCAGCCGAACCTTTGTCTTGGCACTCAGCCTGGCGAGGTTAAAGAGCTTTCCATCCGACCTGGTCCGGAGGTAAATGTCTTCCGTGACAGATCCGAAAGCGTGCCGCAGCATAACTGCGAAGAAAATCCCGAATAGGGTTGGAGCCAGTACGCAGCCCTGCTTTACTCCACTTCGGATGTCAAAGACGTCTGATGTTAGGCCATCAAAGACCACGGTGCTCCTCGTGTTCTCATGGAAAGATCTAATGATGCTGAGGAGCCTGGGTGGGCATCCGATTTTGGTGAGGATCTTGAACAGGCCATCCCTGCTGACGAGGTCGAAGGCCTTCGTCAGATCTATGAAGGCTACGAAGAGTGGCTGCTTCTGTTCCCTGCATTTCTCCTGCAGTTGTCTGAGGGAAAAGACCATGTCGATGGTGGACCTGTCAGCTCTGAATCCGCATTGTGATTCTGGATAGACTCTCTCTGCAAACACTTGGAGCCTCTTTAATGCGACTCGAGCAAACAGCTTTCCGACAATACTGAGGAGGGAGATTCCACGGTAGTTGTTGCAGTCGCCCCTGTCACCTTTATTCTTATACAGCGTGACGATGTTGGCATCCCTCATGTCCTGTGGCACCTCTCCTTCTTCCCAGCAGAGGCAGAGAATTTCATGAAGCTCCATTAGCAGGCTACCTCTGCAGCACTTCAAGGTCTCAGCAGGAATGCCATCTTTGCCAGGAGCTTTACCAGAAGCAAGGGAGTCTAGGACATTGCTGAGTTCTTCGAGGGTCGGTTCGCTGTCGAGCTCCATTAACACAGGCAGACACTCAATGGCGCTCAGGGCGTCTTCGGTGACCACATTGTCCCTGGCATATAGCTCAGAGTAGTGCTTGACCCAGCGCTTCACCTGCAGTGTCTGGTCCTGAATCACCTCGCCAGTGGCAGATTTCAGAGGAGCGGTCTTCCTCTGGATTGGCCCGAGGCCTGCTTGATGCCGTCATACATTCCCCTTACATTGCCTGTATATGCTGCAGTCTATATCTGGGAGCAGAGCTGAAACCAATAGTTGTTGGCATATCGTCTGGCGCTCTGCTGCATTTTGCAGTGGACGGCCCGAAGGATCTGTAAGTTGCGCTGACTTGGGCAGGCTTTGTAGGCTGCCAAGGCGTTTCTCTTCTCCTCAATGACAGGTGTCATCTCTTCCCAGTGAGCCTCGAACCAGTCTGCCGACCTGCTGGTCTTCTTGCCAAAGGTGTAAATGGCAGCATTGAACACAGCGTCTCTGAAGTGCTCCCATCTTTTACAGGCAGTGACCTCGGCTGGGCCAGGAAGATCTTCCTCCAGCACGTGTGCAAAATATTCCACCTTGTCCTGGTTGCGGGTCTTGGTGGTGTCGATGCGAGGTCTGCCCGCCCTTTTTGAGTGATGAATCTTCTTTGGTTGCATCTTGACCCTGCTACATACCAGGGAGTGGTTGGTGTCACAGACAGCACTCTGGTAGCTACGCGTAATCTTGATGCTGGGTAGACTGGCACGCCTGGTAAGAATCAGGTCAAGTTGGTGCCAGTGCTTGTATCTGGGGTGTCTCCAAGATACTCGGTGTTGAGGCTTTGTGCCGAAGAACGTGTTGGTGACACAAAGACTATGAAGGCAGCAGAGTTCTAGCAGACGTTGCCCGTTCTCATTCATCCTCCCTGTGCCGAATTGACCCAGGCAAGTGGGCCAAATGTTGTGCTCGGCACCCACTCTGGCGTTGAAGTCGCAGAGGATGAACAGTGGCTCCTTTACAGGGATTCTCGCTATGACTCTGTTGAGGTCATCGTAGAATTTTTCCTTTGTCTCTGCTGGAGAAGTCAGGATTGGTGCATATGCACTAATTACATTGACTGGTCCTGTTTGGGAGTGCAGTTGCAGAGACAGAATTCGTTCGGTTTCCCCCATCGGTGGCATAATGTGTCCCAACAGTGCATTCCTGACGGCAAATCCCACACCATGTTCTCTGGTCTCATCAGGTGGTTTTCCTTGCCAGAAGAAAGAGAAGGTCCTCTCTCTCACAGATCCTGATCCAGGGAGCCTGGTCTTTTGGGGAGCAACAACATCCATCTGCAATTTGCTCAGCTCCCAATCGATGATTGCTGTTTTTCGGGCATCATTGATTTCTTGCAGGTCGTCAGAGAAATCTGGTGTCAGTGTCCTGACGTTCCATGTGCCCAGCTTTAGGGCAGTTGATATTTTCTTCTGTGGTTTGGTATTGCTTGGTGCAAAGTTGTCGGGCCGCTTGTCGGTTTTCACCCTAAACCCCACACACCCAGTGAGGTTAACGGACCGTGGCGAGGCAACACCTTATTGGCTGGGGTTTGCCCAGCTTGAGGCGAGCGGTAGCTGCCCAGTGGGGCGCGATGACCCCTCCCACCGTTGGAAGCAACCCCTGGCGTCACACTCTTCGCCAATCGAGCAGAAGACTTAAAACCGGTAGACTGTCGCTTCCCGTGTTGGTTCGACGCTGTGAGGCGAAGCTGGAGTGTCCTCTCCAGGGCGCAAAGCCTGGGTAGGTAGATATGGAGGAGAAGCTGTTACCCATGCAGCAAGTCCCCCCTCTCGACGTTGCAGAAATTACCCAATAGAAAGGCAAATGCCAATACACATGGTTCCAGCAACGTCGCAGGAGCTGCCAGAACGAGGTCGACGTTAACAACGAACTGCCTTAGGGGCTCCAACTCCGGATTTTTCCTCGAGGTTGACTCCTGAAGCCTTTCTCAAAAAAGGGGTACTGCCACAAAGCAGCGGAGGTTTAAAATCATGGTTTTCCTTTCCATAGATGGGCTGCCTTCCCAGAGTATCGAATCCCATCTACCCGGAGCAGCTGGTTTTAAGGCGCCAGAGGCACTCCCTCGCCCCTTCTCCTGTCAGTAAAAGCAGTTCCGCCGGACTTAAAGACTAAGCCACCCGTGCAGGCCAGGAGTTGGACTTGGTTGTCAGAAGCTATTTGAGACGCATGCCGTATAGGAGCATTTTATAGGTCATGGGAGCTCGTCCCCCATTACCACCCCCTGGCTATGACAACCCCTTGGAACCTTATGAAGCATAGTTCTCATATATATATATATATATATATATATATATATATATATATATATATATATATATATATATATATATATATATATATATATATATATATATATATATATATATATATATATATATATATATATATATATATATATATGTCGTACCTAGTAGCCAGAACGCACTTCTCAGCCTACTATGCAAGGCCCGATTTGCTTAATAAGCCAAGTTTTCATGAATTAATTGTTTTTCGACTACCTAACCTACCTAACCTAACCTAACCTAACTTTTTCGGCTACCTAACCTAAGCTAACCCATAAAGATAGGTTAGGTTAGGTTAGGTTGGGTTGGTTAGGTTCGGTCATATATCTACGTTAATTTTAACTCCAATAAAAAAAATTGACCTCATACATAATGAGATGGGTAGCTTTATCATTTCATAAGAAAAAAATTAGAGAAAATGTATTAATTCAGGAAAACTTGGCTTATTAGGCAAATCGGGCCTTGCATAGCTGGCCGAGTACGACGTTCTGGCTACTAGGTACAACATATATATATATATATATATATATATATATATATATATATATATATATATATATATATATATATATATATATATTTATATATATATATATATATATATATATATATATATATATATATATATATTTATATATATATATATATATATATATATATATATATATATATATGTCGTACCTAATAGCCAGAACTCACTACTTGGCCTACTATGCAAGGCCCGATTTGCCTAATAAGCCAAGTTTTCATGAATTAATGTTTTTTCGACTACCTAACCTACCTAACCTAACCTAACCTAACTTTTTCTGCTACCTAACCCAACCTAACCTATAAAGATAGGTTAGGTTAGGTTAGGTAAGGTTGGTTAGGTTCGGTCATATATCTACGTTAATTTTAACTCTAATAAAAAAAATTGACCTCATACATAATGAAAAGGGTAGCTTTATCATTTCATAAGAAAAAAATTAGAGAAAATATATTAATTCAGAAAAACTTGGCTTATTAGGCAAATCGGGCCTTGCATAGTAGGCTGAGAAGTGAGTTCTGGCTACTAGGTACGACATATATATATATATATATATATATATATATATATATATATATATATATATATATATATCGTATCAAGTTGCCAGAATGCACTTCTCGGCCTACTATGCAAGGCCCGATTTGCCTAATAAGCCAAGTTTTCCTGAATATATAATATATATTCAGGAAAATATATATATCGAAAAATATATATATACATCTGAATATATATATATCGAAAAACAATATATATATATATATATATATATATATATATATATATATATATATATATATATATATATATATATATACATATATATATATATATATATATATATATATATATATATATATATATATATATATACATATATATATATATATATATATATATATATATATATATATATATATATATATATATATATATATATATATATATATAACTATATATATATATTATTAAATATGACCGAAAAAGTAAGATTAATAATTCTAACACGAATTTTCTCTATCTTTCTTATGTTTCTTTTCACTGTTGATGGTAATTCAAAGATCAATTCTCCAAAATTCATTTTTATTTCTAGTCTGACGCGACACTTAAGCGCGTTTCGTAAAACTTATTACATTTTCAAAGACTTTAGTTTACAAACACACAACTGAAACTGAATAGAGCTTACACATCTTCGAGGTTTATATTTACATTTGGGTGAGGTGGATGAGGTGAAAAACGAACTTTCAACAATGGGTATTCAATTGGTATTAAATTCCAACACAAGACAGAACACGAAACAATGGGTATTGAATGGGTATTAAATTCAAACACAAGACAGGACACGAAACAATGGGTATTGAATGGAAGTAATTGTAGAAAGCCTATTGGTCCATATTCCTTGATGCTTCTATATTGGAGCGGAGTCTTGAAGTGGGTAGAATATAGTTGTGCATTAATTGGCTGTTGATTGCTGGTGTTGACTTCTTGATGTGTACTGCCTCGCAGACGTCAAGCCGTCTGCTTTCGCTGTATCTATCGATGATTTCTGTGTTGTTTGCTAAGATTTCTCTGGTGATGGTTTGTTTGTGGGAGGAGATTATATGTTTCTTAATGAAGCTCTGTTGCTTATGCATCGTTAAACGCCTGGAAAGAGATGTTGTTGTCTTGCCTATATATTGGGTTTTTTTGAAGCTTACAGTCCCCCAAGAGGGCATTTGAAGGCATAGACGACGTTGGTCTCTTTTAAAGCGTTCTGCTTTGTGTCTGGAGAGTTTCTCATGAGTAGATTGGCCGTTTTTCTGGTTTTATAGTAAATCATCAGTTGTATCTTCTGATTTTTGTCTGTAGGGATAACGTTTCTACTGACAAGATCTTTCATGACCCTTTCCTCCGTTTTATGGGCTGTGGAAAAGAAGTTCCTGTAAAATAGTCTAATAGGGGGTATAGGTGTTGTGTTAGTTGTCTCTTCAGAGGTTGCATGGCGTTTCACTTTCCTTCTTATGATGTCTTCCACGAAACCATTGGAGAAGCCGTTGTTGACTAGGACCTGCCTTACCCTACAGAGTTCTTCGTCGACTTGCTTCCATTCTGAGCTGTGGCTGAGGGCACGGTCGACATAAGCGTTAACAACACTCCTCTTGTACCTGTCCGGGCAGTCACTGTTGGCATTCAGGCACATTCCTATGTTTGTTTCCTTAGTGTAGACTGCAGTGTGGAAAACTCCGCTCCTTTCCATGACTGTTACATCTAGAAAGGGCAGCTTCCCATCCTTCTCCATCTCGTAAGTGAAACGCAACACAGAATTCTGCTCAAATGCCTCCTTCAGCTCCTGCAGATGTTTGACATCAGGTACCTGTGTAAAAATGTCGTCAACATACCTGCAGTATATGGCCGGTTTCAAGTTCATGTCGACTAAGACTTTTTGCTCGATGGTACCCATGTAGAAGTTTGCAAACAGGACACCTAGGGGAGAACCCATGGCGACCCCATCTACTTGCTTATACATGTGTCCATCCGGGCTCAAGAAGGGTGCCTCTTCAGTACAAGCTTGGAGTAGTTTCCTTAGACTGTTTTCTGGTATGTCAAGAGGAGTACAGGCCGGATCACGGTACACTCTGTCGGCTATCATCCCGATTGTTTCATTCAATCAATGTGGACGAAATAATCGGGATGATAGCCGACAGAGTGTATACATCCAGACAGCCAGGAGCACTATACACCATGGCTTACCTGGTTCTTTAACCACTCGACCACTGTGACTGTTCAAAAGACATTGGTAGCCTAGGCTATTTCCCAAACATCCCTACAGCACTTGGTGGTAAGCTTGGGCATCATATTTCATCGAATCCCCACACATTATGGGGCCACATGAGCAACACAAATGTAAACAAGCTTGAATGGTCCCCATGCCAATATGTAACTGACAACCACACTCCCCAGAAATATTCGAACCTAGTCCGCCAGGAGCACAATGTATCGGCCAGGGCGCCTGACAGCTGGGTGGACAGCGCTTCAGATTCGTAGTCCTGAGGTTCCGGGTTCGATCCCCGGTGAAGGCAGAGACCAATGGGCAAAATGTTTCTTTCACCCTGATGCCCCTGTTACCTAGCAGTAAACAGGTACCTGGGAGTTATATAGCTATTACGGGCTGCTTCCTGGAGGGGAGTGTAACAAAAAAAAGGCTTGGTCGAGGACCGGGCTGCGGGGACGCTAAGCCCCGAAATTATCTCAAGATAACCAAGATAACCTCAAGATAACCATAGCGTACCGGATTCTTTAACCACTCGACCACCGTGACTGTTCAAAAGACATTGGTTGCCGAGGCTATTTCCCCAACATCCCGACAGCACTTTGTGGTAAGCTTGGGCATAGATATTTCACTGAATTACCTCACTTTGTGGGGCCACGTGAGCAACACAATTGCGAACAAGTTTGAATTTAACGTAAGAATTTTAATCAGGAGGGTTGCTGGAGTTGCCAAAAACCCCATTAGTCATTGTAATGTCACTGATAGGCTACTAGTTTGATTGCATTGCAACTGCTATTGCAGGGGAGGGCTGCAAGGAGCGTAAAGTAACTTATTGGAGGTTACAGGAGACTTGTCTCCTAACCCACCTTGTTGTTGTTGCATTCATGATTATAAATTAGTATGTTTTGCTTGCTTGATTGCATCCTCTGTGAACACTCAGTATGTTCAAGTTAGTTAATTTATGCAGCACAACACGATTGCAGGAAGGATCCTGTAGTCATACTCGTGAATGGTGTCAAGCTGTCGTAAAGGTGTCACACGAAGGATTTCGAGTGACGTCAGTTATATTTTTCCTTGTTGTAGTAGTTAGTACTTTCTGGAATAAACTGTGTTGTTATGTTGAACGGTGTCTTTCGTTACACCCCACACTTTATTGATTTACATTTGTTCTGCTATGTGACCTGAAATTATTATTGCTATTCATTTGAGATTGTTTCACTGAGATTTGGGCAGAATTCATAGCACCACTCAACTATACAAATAAGTTGTGATAATCCGTGACCTACTCGTTAGATTCGCTCCAGCGAATGACGAAGGTCGACGGTCTAATTATAGGGATTTCATACTTGTGAGGTCTTGGCGTTTGCTTGTGCCTAGTCATTTTTTTCTATCTCCAGAGCTGCTTACTACACTTAGCATGTTAGCTAAACAGGTCCTTCCTCAGGACATAATGCTAGGATATTATGAGGAAAAAATCTTACAGCATGCTATATCAATCAAAGGATCTTACCACAAAATTATGGGAGTGACGACGCTTGTTTTCCAATGTCAAAATGGCGCTTGGAGTTTAAGTCTTTCAAGTCACCTTCAAATTGTATATTCGACCGTCACTCTTGACTTCTCTATTCTCTAACCTGAGTATGGCGTCAAGACACAGGCTCCAACATCGGTTTACCTCTCAACAGATTCTTTTCTATGATAAACAGACCTCTTCTTAGGTTTACCAAAGTTGACTACCAGGGTACAATCACCCCTTGACTCCAGATTGCCTTTCTGGTACCCCACAAGTCGAGATGACAGCCACAATCGCCCTCCTCTTGCTCACCTTTCTCATTACCATGAATCATGAGGCTATATGGGGTTCTCAACACCATGAATCATGGGGCTATATGGGGTTCTCAACACCATGAATCATGAGGCTATATGGGGTTCTCAACACCATGAATCATGGGGGTATATGGGGTTCTCAACACCATGAATCATGAGGCTATATGGGGTTCTCAACACCATGAATCATGAGGCTATATGGGGTTCTCAACACCATGAATCATGGGGGGTATATGGGGTTCTCAACACCATGAATCATGAGGCTATATGGGGTTCTCAACACCATGAATCATGAGGCTATATGGGGTTCTCAACACCATGAATCATGGGGCTATATGGGTTCTCAACACCATGAATCGTGGGGGGTATATGGGGTTCTCAACACCATGAATCATGAGGCTATATGGGGTTCTCAACACCATGAATCATGAGACTATATGGGGTTCTCAACACCATGAATCATGAGGCTATATGGGGTTCTCAACACCATGAATCATGAGGCTATATGGGGTTCTCAACAACATGAATCATGAGGCTATATGGGGTTCTCAACACCATGAATCATGGGGGGTATATGGGGTTCTCAACACCATGAATCATGAGGCTATATGGGGTTCTCAACACCATGAATCATGAGGCTATATGGGGTTCTCAACACCATGAATCATGGGGCTATATGGGGTTCTCAACACCATGAATCGTGGGGGGTATATGGGGTTCTCAACACCATGAATCATGAGGCTATATGTGGTTCTCAACACCATGAATCATGAGGCTATATGGGGTTCTCAACACCATGAATCGTGAGACTATATGGGGTTCTCAACACCATGAATCATGAGGCTATATGGGGTTCTCAACACCATGAATCATGAGGCTATATGGGGTTCTCAACACCATGAATCATGGGGGGTATATGGGGTTCTCAACACCATGAATCATGAGGCTATATGGGGTTCTCAACACCATGAATCATGAGGCTATATGGGGTTCTCAACACCATGAATCATGAGGCTATATGGGGTTCTCAACACCATGAATCATGAGGCTATATGGGGTTCTCAACACCATGAATCATGAGACTATATGGGGTTCTCAACACCATGAATCATGAGACTATATGGGGTTCT
This sequence comes from Procambarus clarkii, assembly GCF_040958095.1. Taxonomy (NCBI): domain Eukaryota; kingdom Metazoa; phylum Arthropoda; class Malacostraca; order Decapoda; family Cambaridae; genus Procambarus; species Procambarus clarkii. The sequence continues at coordinate 7,699,978 of NC_091219.1, forward strand.
CAACACCATGAATCATGAGGCTATATGGGGTTCTCAACACCATGAATCGTGGGGGGTATATGGGGTTCTCAACACCATGAATCATGAGACTATATAGGGTTCTCAACACCATGAATCATGAGGCTATATGGGGTTCTCAACACCATGAATCGTGGGGGGTATATGGGGTTCTCAACACCATGAATCATGAGACTATATTGGGTTCTCAACACCATGAATCATGGAGTCATATGGGGTTCTCAACACCATGAATCATGAGGCTATATGGGGTTCTCAACACCATGAATCATGAGGCTATATGGGGTTCTCAACACCATGAATCATGAGGCTATATGGGGTTCTCCACACCATGAATCATGGGGCTATATGGGGTTCTCAACACCATGAATCATGAGGCTATATGGGGTTCTCAACACCATGAATCATGAGGCTATATGGGGTTCTCAACACCATGAATCATGGGGGGTATATGGGGTTCTCAACACCATGAATCATGGGGGGTATATGGGGTTCTCAACACCATGAATCATGGGGGGTATATGGGGTTCTCAACACCATGAATCATGAGGTCATATGGGGTTCTCAACACCATACAAATAAAGAACAACATGTAAAATCAATCGTTTCTTCTTTAACAGGTTCCTTTCATTTGTTGCCTTTAAAAAACATTAAAAAATGTAAAAGAAAAAATGCCAAATAGTAGATTTTTATCTCAACACATATTAGAACAAAGTCCGGTAATCAGAACAATTGTAACGTGTCATGGGCAGTGATCGAAATTTTAGACATAACAAGATCCACTGTTTCAGTTATGTCAGCAAACATTCACCACCTACACATTCACAACTGTATCCGTTAATGGGTTATATCTTAGTGTCTAATGATTATTAAATGTTTAACAAGCAAATTCAATATGGGGATGTAAAATGAGCAATTCCGATAGCAAATTATGAGAAAAAGTCATGGCCGCAAGTAGGAGTGGGACTTAGATGGTTCAGGATATTTTACATACATGAAGTGTGCTTGTTGATTATGCAGCGACCGCCAAGGTTGATGTTGTCCTGAACAACGCAGTGAATCTTACAGTGGAGGAGCAGCAGCGAAGTGTAGCAGACAGCTATGCGAGAGCCTGTTGTGATCTTAGTGACCAAGTTAAGTCTGCAGTATGTGAGTATTGAATGAAAGACTAACCGGGTGTGGAGCATTGTAGTAATCATTCCGTATTAGGGACTTAGGCGGAAGTTACAAGTGTGGGTGGTGATCGCGGAGGTCAAGTGGTCTATGGGTATTGGAAGTGTATTGACCTAATAGAGTATGTTAATAAATATAGTATTATTTGTCAGAGTCTATTCTTTGTAATTAAATGACAAAACCCGACGTCCTTTAAATACCTTCCATATGTTCATTCATTGTGTTCCAGTACAAACCTAGTGGTACGCCTCAAGGGTCTGGTGTGTGTAGGAGTACACGGTGGTAGTAACGGTTGCTGAGGCAAGGTGTTATGTGTTGTGTAATCGCTGTGTTCGGAATGAACCGGGGTTCAGCGTCACGACATATTTGGTGGCAGCGCAAACAGGTTTTGGAACACTTTGAGAGATGAAGGAAGTGTGTTACTGGTTTAGTTGGTGAGGGAATGTTCGGGAATTGGTAGACGTCGGGTTGTGTTCAGGACGGTGGATATTGGAGTGAGGAAGGGAAGGTGTGTGGGCCAGTGAGTGGCCATAGTGGGGTGTGGGGCCAAGGTGTGTGGCCAAGTGGAGTGGCCACGTTGTGCGGCAGGGAAAGGTCTCCTAAGGGGTGGAAACAGTAGTGTGGGGAATTGATAAATGACGTTGTTAATGGTGGCTCAAAATTATAAGTGTTTCTAGTGAGATTAAGGGAATAAGGCCAAGTAAGGTTACTGTATGGCAAAGCGTCAAGCTGGTTCATACACGAGCACATAAGGGGTGAGTAGCCATGACGGGTACGGGCAGTAATAGGGGTGCCAGTGGCCAGGCCACGAGTAATGTCGGTCAGGGTGAGAGTGGTGATAACACGGCGGCGTTGCTTACGGCGCAGGCGGCAGCGTCAGACACAATTGGGCAGGTTGCACAGTGGTTGAAAAATGTGTTGAGCACGCATGAGACGACTAATGCAGGACCTAAAGTATATGGCGACATACCCACGTTTTGGGGCGCCAAACGGGATCCGAAAAGTCAGTTACTGACGGATATTAGAACATTTTTTTTTGCTCTAGAGGAGGCGACTAGTGTCTGGTCATGGTCGGATCAGGCAAAGATTGCATTGGCATATTCCAAGGTGAAAGGGGAAGCAAAGACCCTGCTCAACTCGGCGGAAATTAGATAAATAAATAGTTATAGCGTGTTTAAGCAGGAACTGATAGATCATTACGATGTGCAGCACGATGCAGTAGAACTAAAGGCTCAGTTAGCTGCACTTAAACGAGAACCAGGGGAACAATTAAGGGCGTTTGGCCATAGAATAAGACTCTTGGGTGATGTGATTGAGCGGACGGAAACGCAGTTCACGGGGGTAGTAAGAGATTCTATGCAACGGAGTGTTTTTTTCGGTGCATTACCGCGGGAAAGTGCGTTACACTGCAAGGAAGCTAAGTCTTTTAAGGAAGCGGTGAAACATGCAGTGTTTTGGGCGGAGAATAGCCCGACACATAAACTGACAGAGGATGACATTTTCAAGGAAGTGTCCCCTAAGGAACAGGCAAATCTTGCAGACACGCAAGAGAGACAGGCTCAGCTCTGGGCCCCAGTAGCTCAGTCAGTGGAGGATGGACCCGCGGCGGGGGTCACACATTCCAAGGGCAAGGGGCGAGGTGCTCCTCGACGTAACAATAATAAGGGCTGGGAGCCAAGGGTGTTCCAGGGACACAATACGAGTAGGGTGTTGTGGGGACCCCGTCAGGGTACTCGTGGGCAGCGAGGAGGCAATAATCAAGCAGCACGTGGAGGCAGGTTCACTCCTGCTCCACCACGATACACGCCTGCTCAGGGAGCAACAGGAATGTACCACCAGAACCAGGGTACCGGTAGAGGGTATCCCCGGGGAACGGGGTACACTGCAGGTAAACACGAGCCAGACCGACCTAAGCAGACAAAAGTGTGTAAGCTGTGTGGTGACGGTAGTCACTTGGCCTGGCAGTGTAAGCTTTTTGTTCCGCCTAATTACCCAGTGTGTACAGTAGGGGGTGGCGGACAGTGGTTGTGTACCGTCGGGTCGGGTCATCCCATAAAGGTGCATTTACGGTTAAAGGGCACTATCTATACAGCCTTGGTGGACACCGGTGCTTCCGTGTCCATCATGAGTCGTAGCGTGTTAGGATCAGACGTCAGGCTGATACCTAACAACAGGAGATTAACGGCGGTGGGGGATAATGCGTTGCGGGTGTTGGGAGAGACAACTGTGGATTTCCAGCTAGAATATAGATGGTTTAAACATAGTTTTGTAGTAATACAGGATATAGGGCTGAAACATACCAACATTATCCTGGGAATTGATTTCCTCGAAAAATACTCATGTACCATAGCGTTCACCGCAAGAGGGAATAAATTGGTATGTGGGGGTCAAGCGGTAGACGTTAACAAGGTGAGGAGTAGAGAAGGAGTAGCAGTAGTGAGGGGTAACTGTGGTAACTCGGCTGGGGACCAGAATATACAGTGGGCAGTCACGGTACCCAAGGATGTCACCTTTCCGGGAGAAGCATCCTTAGTGATTAAAATGGCATGTAAAGCCAAGGGAGTAGACGTTGTGCAAATTGAGCCATTGGATAATCCAGCAGGGTTGGTGATAATGGAGACTATTGAAAACATAAATGAAGGGGTAATTCGGGTGAGGGTTTTTAATCCCTCTCGGTGGCCAGTCACCTTGAGTAAGCATGCACAGGTAGCGTGGGGGCACCCTGTGGAGGAGATTATTGCAGCCATGTCAGTAAGCCAGAGTGAGGGCGATGAGGATAGAATGGATAAATTAATGGGAATAGTGGATAGGATGTCCATGGAAAGGGAGGTTAAGGAAGCCTTAAGGGGCTTAGTCAGGGAGTTCCCGGATGTTTTTGCGTTGAGAGGGGAACCCCCAGGGTGCATTACTCAAGGAGCACATAGAATTGACGTAGAGGGCGCACATCCAGTATATACGAGAGCATATAGCATACCAGTGGCACACCAGAGGGAGGTGAAAGAGGAGATAAGCCAGCTAAGGGAGCATGATATCATTGAACCATCCAGTTCACCGTGGCACAGCCCTCTCGTAGTAGTCAGGAAAAAGAATGGGGGAGTGAGATTATGCGTAGATTTCCGCAGAATAAACAAGCTGACGAAAGACGAAGCATACCCATTACCTAACATACAGGACACATTGACACACTTGAAGGGTACACAATATTTTACCACATTAGACCTACTCAGTGGGTATCACCAGATACCGCTGGAGGAAGAGTCGAGGGAAATCACAGCGTTTAGTGCGTGCAACGAGCTCTGGCAATATAAACGACTTCCTTTCGGGTTGAAGTCAGCACCTGCTGTGTTCAGTAGGCTAATGATGAGTGTGTTATCGGGGTTGATAGGTCCCACAGCGTTGTCTGTACCTCGATGACGTAATCGTGCTGGGAAAGTCATTAGAGGAGCACATGCATAATTTGAGGAAACTCTTGCTAAGGCTGAGGTCACACAACCTCAAAGTGAATTTCGAAAAATGCAGTTTTTTTTGAAGAATCGGTAACATTCCTGGGTCATACAGTGGGCCGGATGGGTATCAGTCCATTGCCAGATAAAACCAGGGATATTCAAGAGTTCCCAGTTCCACAGAACAAGAAAGAGTGCAAATCTTTCCTGGGGTTGGTTAGCTATTATCGGCGATTTATTAAAGATTTTTCAAAAATTGCAAGACCATTACATCAGATCAGTGGACTTGCAGAGTTCGTGTGGGGAAAGGAACAACAGCAGGCGTTCCAGGTACTGACAGCTGCTGTCAGCTCTCGCAGTATCTTGGCGCACCCAGATTTTAGCAAACCGTTTCTGGTGTATGCGGATGCTTCTGGCGCAGCGATAGGTGGTGTGGTAGCTCAGGTGGATGAGCGAGGACGGGAGCGTCCCATTGCATTTTGTTCACGAGTACTATGTCCTGCAGAGATAAACTATAGTACGATTGAGAGGGAAGCGCTAGCGATCACATTCATATTACAACGGAACCGGTACATCTTGCTTGGATATGAAATTTGGCTCAGAAGCGATCACAAACCCCTTAAGTATGTGTTCGAGTCCAAGGAGCCTTGTCAGCGGCTGGCACGGTGGGTTACCTCGCTCTCAGAGTTTAACATTACAAACTTTGAACATGTACCAGGGAAAAGCAATGTGGTCGCTGACGCGTTGTCAAGGTGTCACAATGTAGCAGTGGTGAGTGAAAGGGGGGAGGAAGATGTGTCGTGGAATGTGAGGGAGTTGATACGGAGTCAGGAAGGTCACCCCCTGTTGGGGGGAGGTAAGGAAGTTTTTGAGGGGTCAGCGTGCGGAGTTGAGGAAGTCACTTCCAGCCCCAGTGGATGAGTTTGTGGTTGAAGATGAGGTGTTGTATCATCTTGGTAGGGTTTCGGGTATACGGTCTGAACCAGTATACCAGGCAGTCTTGACACCGGAGTTCCAGAGGACTGCAATGTATCTGTGTCATAACATCCCAGCAGCAGGCCATGGAGGGGAGTCCAAGACGTTGCAGAGGGCACGTCAAAGGTTCTATTGGCCATCCATGGGTAAAGATATCAAGGTTTTTGTATCCTCTTGTGACAGATGTCTGAGGTACAAGGCACATAGGTTGGGGGCGGAACCTTTGCGTAGGTGGCCGGAGGTGAGTACTCCCTTCGAGAGACTACACATAGATCTCATTGGGCCGCTACCACAAGCTCATTCAGGGGCGAGGTACATATTTGTAGCAGTGGATGCACTCACACGGTTCACTGTGGTGAGTGCACTCCGTTCTAAGTCGGTAGAGGATGTGACCCAGGCCATGGTGGAAAGTGTGTTAACCTGGTTTGGGGCTCCTCAACATGTTGTGTCAGACCAAGGGTCAGAGTTTATCAATCAAGTATTTCAAAGCATCGCGAGTGTGTATCAATTCAAACATACTCCAGTGCTGGCATATTGACCATCGGCGAATGGTTTGGTTGAAAGACACAATGCTGAAGTAATCAGTATTCTGCGGCATTTGGCTGCAGATGATGTGCTTGCATGGGATCAGAGTTTGTCGATGGTGGAGTCGGCGCTCAACACGGCGTTCAATAGGTCGGTGGGAGAAACCCCGCATTTTTTGTTGCATGGGTTCGATCCCCGACTTCCGTTCACGACGTTCACAAGCAAGCAACCGCCATGCTATGCGTTAGACTTCAAAAGTGTTGTCTGTAGGCGAGCAACCAAGGCATTTGACTTGGTGAAACTACATTTAAGAAAGTCGACAGAGGTAGCAGAGGCATATTATAATGCGCGGAACAAGGTCCAAGCAAAGGTGATCAATGAAGGTGATAGGGTATTCGTGAAGCAGATGCACGCTCAGGCAGAAGGTAAGTTGGCACCCAAGTTTGTGGGGCCATGTCGGGTAATTAGCAAAAAGAATGCAGAAGTGAAGGTTAAGGTGCTAAACACAGGGCATGTGTTCTCCTGTCACCCAGACCGCGTCTATACACTGACCGGTCAGGTAAGTGAGGAGCCATACCCTACGGAGAGTGTGCCAGGGGAGAGCACACCAGCGGCTGAGAACACAGGTAGGGGTACGAGGAGTTGGCAATCAAGGGTAGATAACACAGAACAGCCTTCGCAGGACCGGGGACAAGGTCCACAGGCGACGGTGACACATCGCTATCCGACCCGCTCTCGTGGGGTCATGAACACAGAAGGAGCATAGTATGTACTGAAGAGTAGTGCATGGCCATGGTAGTTTTTGTAGAGTGTGGGGTAGTGTGTAGAGTGTGGTGTTGAGTGGTGCATGGGCATGGTAGTTTTGTAGAGTGTGGGGTAGTATGTAGAGTAGCATGTGTAGTGGGTGGTGTAGTGTTGTGGCGTTTGGACGCCTGGTATGGAGTGTGGTGTTGTGGAATGCATAGCGGCACAGGAGGCCAGGTGGTGGTGGGTACGGTGAGTATCGGTGTAACGAGGTCAGGTGCGTCAGGACGCAGAGCCTGGCTGTTGAGAGACGTGGTGTTGTAATGAGGTCATCAGTGGTTGGGTTGACCAGAGGTGATGGTGTGTCGGAGTGGGTAAGTCTTATGGATAAGATTATAATGTAGAATTTCAAAATTTCAGGTGTTGGTGGTTGCAGTGGGCGAGCCAAGTAGATATACTAATTTCTCATTAATTAAGTTGTTACAGGAATCTCGCTAGAGGCGAGCCAGTGGCAGTATGATGTTTTAGTGACATAAGTTGGAAATTATGTTAATGAGGTATTTATTGTGATAATGTATGTGTATGTATATATTGTATATTACCTCATCGGCACCATTACTGAATGTTAGGCTTGAGAAGGTCCCCCGGGATCATGTCACAGAGCTTCAGGTAGAGTAGAAGGGAAGCCATGAGGCTACACTCAGTAATTCTAGAAAAAAAAGGGGGGAGGAAGTGAAGCCAACGTGACGTTATAGGCGAAATTCGCCCCCTGACATCAAAGCAAAGATAAGGGCCAGCTGCAATGGCTTTGCAGCTGCGCTCAGGCTATATACGGGGAGAGAGTAAGGAGCCGAGGGGGTTATGTAATAATAGGATCGAGCCAGGGGGCTCCGAGGGAATATTTTGCAGGTACAGCGGTCGGGAAGGTGTGAATACAGGTGGACACACTCTGGGCGGATGGGCCTAGACCAGAGAGCTGTGAGGGATCTACAGCGTTCTGGGATTGGTGCCCTGGAACGAGACGTCAGCACAGACCCGAGGGAACATGACCCTGGGGTAGGAATCTCCGTTGCTCTGGAGGCCAGGATCACGTTAGCTCAGAGCAACGATGGGACATTGACAACATTCACCAGGCTGGACAGCCTGGGTTTTGTCTGGGTCATGGAGTATCTATGACCTAGCAACCATGGGACACGAAGACAAGAGAAGTGATGCTGCCAATTGTGGAGGAGGCCAGTGAAACATTGTATGATCATTGTAAGCCCTTATGTCAACAGTACAGGGCAAGATGTTAAATTGTAATTAACTTGTTACTAAGGATGAAGAACCTTAGATATATATGTGTTGTGTATATATTAATGACTAGTGTCATTTCTGTTTAAGTGCCAGCATTCTGGTCCATGTAATTTTATGTTTATGTTTGTATGTAATTATATGTCAGCAGTTTAGGTATATGTGCATTGTTGGAGATGGGAAAAATTATTACAGACTATTTTACCTGTGATATGATGTGAATATAATGTATATGTTGGAGAAGTGTTGTGAGTCAGGTCGGGGAAAATTTTAATTTATTTCATCGTGTGTATAATGAACTTATTGGATGATTTTTTAGTTGTACACATATGGTGGGTGCATCCTCTAGGTCCTTGCACTAATGGAACCATTGCAATGATGCATATGGGGACATATGCGTGTTTAAGGAGGGGAGTGGTGTTGTAATCCACAAGTTAGTAGGAATTATTAGCTTGAGGATCATTACTACAACACTTAACGAATGATGATTGGAAGTACATGTTAAGTAGACAGACTATGGTTCACATATCTAAGAAAGGTCAATGGATTATGACCGAAGCTGTTTAGCCAAATTAATAATTCCTGGAAAGAGGAATTATTCTTCATCAGGCTTCTAGGATCAAGGTTACCGCTCTAGGGATAAGGTTAATCGGATTATACCTTCCTTGAGAGGTGTGGTGAAATGTTTGAGGCCATGGTTTGCTAAAGTCAGTCTGATTATGGGAGTTGAACTGGCAAGTCCTTTGGATCCCCGTTTGCGGCAGCAGCGAAGTGTAGCAGACAGCTATGCGAGAACCTGATGTGATCTTAGTGACGAAGTTAAGTCTGCAGTATGTGAGTATTGAATGAAAGACTAACCGGGTGTGGAGCGTTGTAGTAATCTTTCCGTATTAGGGACTCAGGCGGAAGTTACGAGTGTGGGTGGTGATCGCGGAGGTCAAGTGGTCTATGGGTATTGGAAGTGTATTGACCTAATAGAGTATGTTAATTAATATACTATTATTTGTCTGAGTCTATTCTTTGTAATTAAATGACAAAACCCGACGGCCTTTAACTACCTTCCATATGTTCATTCACTGTGTTCCAGTACAAACCTAGTGGTACGCCTCAAGGGTCTGTTGTGTGTTGTGTGTAGTACTACACGGTGGTAGTAACGGTTGCTGAGGCAAGGTGTTATGTGTTGTGTAATCGCTGTGTTCGGAATGAACCGGGGTTCAGCGTCACGACACGGGAAGGACAGGATGGTCGGGAAGGACAGGATGGTCGGGAAGGACAGGATGGTCGGGAAGGACAGGATGGTCGGGAAGACCAGGATGGTCGGGGAGAACAGGATGGTCGGGAAGGCCAGGATGGTCGGGAAGACCAGGATGGTCGGGGAGAACAGGATGGTCGGGAAGGCCAGGATGGTCGGGAAGGACAGGATGGTCGGGAAGACCAGGATGGTCGGGGAGAACAGGATGGTCGGGAAGGCCAGGATGGTCGGGAAGGACAGGATGGTCGGGAAGGACAGGATGGTCGGGAAGGCCAGGATGGTCGGGAAGGACAGGATGGTCGGGAAGGACAGGATGGTCGGGAAGACCAGGATGGTCGGGGAGAACAGGATGGTCGGGAAGGCCAGGATGGTCGGGAAGGACAGGATGGTCGGGAAGGACAGGATGGTCGGGAAGGACAGGATGGTCGGGAAGGCCAGGATGGTCGGGAAGGACAGGATGGTCGGGAAGGCCAAACAAATGCTTTAAGAAATATTAACATTTATATACAACAACTCAACATGTTAAGGGAGTCGTGTGGGAACTAAGTGCAATATATTAGCGTGTGATTAACATGGAGTTTTTATTCTGAACATTTTAACATTTCTTACACCCATACAGTTGTTTCAGTGCTTCTTAATATATATTCACGGATGCATAGCAAGAGGACGGATAGGTGGCTTGATGAATAGAAAGATGGATATATGAAACACTAGATGGAGTATATATATGTGTAACTGAGAGAGAGAGAGAGGGGGAGGGAATTATCAGGGGAAAAGGCCAAGCCATTACGACTAAATAGCAATTGGAGGGGATCAGGATAAGGATTTGGGATGGGACGGGGGGTGGGGGAAAAGGAATGGCGCCCAACCATTTGGACAGTCGGGGATTGAACGCCGACCTGCATGAAGCAAGACCGTTGCTCTTCCGTCCAGTCCAAGTGACTAAATGGAGAGATGAACTGATCAATGGATACACAGACAGATTGATAGATAGATGAATAGATTGATGGATAGATGAATAGATAGACGGATGGATAGATCGACGCATAAACCGATGGATATGTGGAAGACAGACACATACATACATACATTCATACATACATACATACTTGGACCTATCCTGTTTCTGACATACGTAAATGATCTCCCAAAGGGTATAGACTCATTCCTCTCGATGTTTGCTGACGACGCCAAAATTATGAGAAGGATTAAGACAGAGGAGGACAGATTGAGGCTTCAAGAAGACCTGGACAAGCTGCAGGAATGGTCGAACAAATGGCTGTTAGAGTTTAACCCAAACAAATGTAATGTAATGAAGATAGGGGTAGGAAGCAGGAGACCAGATACAAGGTATCATTTGGCAGATGAAATACTTCAAGAGTAAGAGAGAGCGAAAGACCTGGGGGTTGATATCACGCCATACCTGTCCCCTGAAGCTCATATCAAGAGGATAACATCAGCAGCATATGCCAGGTTGGCTAACATAAGAACGGCCTTTAGAAACTTGTGTAAGGAATCTTTCAGAACATTATATACCACATATGTCAGACCAATCCTGGAGTATGCGGCTCCAGCATGGAGTCCATATCTAGTCAAGCATAAGACTAAACTGGAAAAGGTTCAAAGGTTTGCCACCAGACCAGTACCCGAGCTGAGAGGTATGAGCTACGAAGAGAGACTACGGGAATTAAACCTCACTTCGTTGGAAGACAGAAGAGTTAGGGGGGGACATGATCACCACATTCAAGATTCTCAAGGGATTCGACAGGGTTGATAAAGACAGGCTATTTAACACAAGGGGCACACGCACTATCTTATCTTGAGTTATCTTGATATGATTTCGGGGCTTTAGTGTCCCCGCGGCCCGGTCCTCGACCAGGCCTCCACCCCCAGGAAGCAGCCCGTGACAGCTGACTAACACCCAGGTACCTATTTTACTGCTAGGTAACAGGGGCATAGGGTGAAAGAAACTCTGCTCATTGTTTCTCGCCTGCGCCTGGGATCGAACCCAGGACCACAGGATCAAAAGTCCAGCGTGCTGTCCGCTCGGCCGACCGGCTCCCACCTGTGTCCCACTAGGGGACACAGGTGGAAACTGAGCGCCCAAATGAGCCACAGAGATATTAGAAAGAACTTTTTTAGTGTCAGAGTGGTTGACAAATGGAATGCATTAGGAAGTAATGTGGTGGAGGCTGACTCCATACACAGTTTCAATTATAGATATGATAGAGCCCAATAGGCTCAGGATCCCGCACACCTGTTGATTGACGGTTGAGAGGCGGGATCAAAGAGCCAGAGCTCAACCCCCGCAAGCACAACTAGGTGAGTACATACATACATACAAACTTACATACATACATACATGGGGCGCTGGTGGCTCATTGGATAGCACACTGTATACGTAGTCGTGTGGACCGGGGTTCGATTCCCGGCGCCGGTGGAGACAATTGGGTAAAGTTTGTTTCACCCTGATGCCCCTGTTACCTAGCAGTAAATAGTTGCCTGAGAGTAAGACAGCTGTTACTGGCTGCTTCCTGGGAGTGTGGGTATGTGTGTAGGAAAAAGTAATTAAAATTACTCGTTGATTGACAGTTTAGAGGCGAGATAAAAGAGCAGAGCTCAACCCCTGCAAGCACAACTAGGTGAATTCATATAAACACACACACGTCTATGCCTTTAAATGCCCACTTGGGGACTGTAAGCCCCAAAGAACTCAGTATATGGGCAAGACAACAATGTCTCTTTCTAGGCGACTAACAATGCATAAGCAACAGGGAGCCGTCAAAGAACACATAATCTCTTCTCACAACCAGACCATCACCAGAGAAATCTTAACAAACAACAAAGAAATAATCGATAGGTACGGCGATAGCAGGCGGCTTGACGTCTGCGAGGCACTACACATCAAAAAGTCAACACCAGCAATCAACAATTAATGCACAACTATATTCTACCTACTTCAAGAGCCCGAACCAATATGGAAGCATCAAGAGGAAGTATGGGCCAATAGACCTTCTGCAATTACTTCCATTCATATGTTCAATTATCCAATTTATACCCATTGTTTCGTGTTCTGTCTTGTGTTTGTCACCTCACCCAAAACTTTTGTTCCATATCACCTCATCCAATAGAGTATAAGTACGAAGAATTTGTGTGTAAATTACCAGAGGACGGGAGACATCTCCCGCTAACACATCACAAGGAGCAGTGTGGTCACAATGCGACCCAAACGTCTTAAGGTCAGAGCTACTCCACTTGACGGTCATGCTATCGGAAGAAGCTATACTTTAAAGGTCCTGAAGGACGTAACTGGCCTCAAACCCGCTGACATTAGTCAGGAAGGTGAAGATATCGTGCTCTACTTTTCATGTGAAGAGGAGCTAGAAAAACTCCTCACTAACGATGCCTTTCTTCGCAAAGAGCACTACCTACATCCTCACTTCCCACGTCAGTTCCTGACCGGAAGAACTGTTTTTACCAGCAGGACCAGCCGGTGGATCGCTGAGCTATCATATGATATGATATGATGTTATCATATTTATGATATGATAACATCATATCATAAACATATCATATTATGATATGAAAACATCATATCATAAACAATATCGAGGACGAAAATCCAAACCTGTCGGTATTCAACCTAGAGTTCTGCAACACCGACAAAACATCAATGAAGATTACGTTCACCACCATAGCTGCGGCCACCCAGGCTGCCACACAAGGATTCTACTGCTTTGGCCTAAAAATACCACCCCACCAAATAAAAAAGGAACGCTACCATGAGATCCAGCAGTGCTTTAAGTGCTACGAGCTCTCCCACCCGACCAACAAGTGTCAGCACCCTGTCCAGAGGTGCAGCCTGTGCGCGCTGGACCATCACTACTCCATATGCAAGGCAACAGTCCATCACTGCTTGCTCTGTGATGGCAATCACCCCGCAATTTCCTACCGCTGCCCCCGCAGGCAGGAAATCATCAAGGCCCAGTTTGAAGCCAAAAGAAACAACTTTTCTACCTCCTCGACCAGAGCCCCAAGCGTTCGACTCACCACCTAAGCTCTCACTAGTCGACCAGAAGACTTTCCGGTCTTACCAACATGTAGCTCCTCCCAGCAGGCGACACAGCCTTCTCATTGGGAACCCAAGGTTCCCAAGGTCCCACAGGCTCCTTCACAGCCCCCTGCATCACGTGCAGGCATTATCCCTGGTCTTCTTAAACTAGCGGAAAGGCTTGCAGGACCAGACAACCAGCGTTTTGTCAGTGAACTAAACGCATTATACATAGAAAATGGCCTGGCCCCCATCATATCCACTAGCGTAAATCTCACTGCCTCCTCTACCACTCCGGAGACTACCACCAGGACGACCAAGTGGTCAACTTCAACACCGACTCCAGAACCGTGTCGCCCATGACCCGGGCGACACAAACAGAGGTAATTCCTTCTCCAGCTCCCAACACTCCTACCATCACTATCTCAGCAGCCCCGCTAGCAGACGTGCTGTCTACAAACGATAACAGCACCACCAGCGCTCCTGAAATAGCTACAACCACCAATCAACGACACCTAAGCCTACCTAAGGCTGCGAGGCGAAAGACAAAAACGCCCACTACGGAGGTTACGGACTCCTCAGACGAGGAAATCATAGTAGGAGCTCCACCGCTGCATCACAAATATGACACCTACACGGTTCAAGACTTCCTCATGGAGGCCACGTCACCAAACTCTAACAACAGCACTGCTCAGCCAAAGTCGCAGGCAAAGAAAAAACGGAAAATCTAGAGGTTTTATCTACACTAATCCCACCAGCTCCATAACTGGTATAGCCAGCCCTCCAGGCTGAAAAACCCTCAAGAAGACCCCCATCCATCGCCACATCTCTAGTATCAGCCACTGATACAGATAATGGCTCCAAAGAGCCTCCACTTACGGGCTCACCATAGCCCGTGCTACTGGAACTTATTGTTCTGAGTAGCGAATCTTAAACAACATGTGTAAATTAAGTATTTGAAAATGTAATACGAATTACGAAACGCGTTCAGGCGTCAGACAATTAAAAAATTAATTTCGGAGAATTGTTGTTTTTATTACCACCGACAGTGAAGAAAAACATAAGAAATATTGAGAAGATTCGTGTTAGAATTAATAATCTTACCTTTTCGGTCATATTCAACAACATATGTTAACCAGAAAGACTGCTACCAAAATATACTAATATATATATATATATGTCGTACCTAGTAGCCAGAACTCACTTTTTAGCCTACTATGCAAGGCCCGATTTGCCTAATAACCCAAGTTTTCATAAAATAATATATTTTCTCTAATTTTTTTCTTATGAAATGATAAAGCAACCCATTTCATTATGTAAGAGGTGAATTTTTTTTTATTGTAGTTAAAATTAACGTAGATATATGACCGAACCTAACCAACCCTACCTAACCTAACCTAACCTATCTTTATAGGTTAGGTTAGGTTAGGTAGCCGAAAAAGTTAGGTTAGGTTAGGTTAGGTAGGTTAGGTAGTCGAAAAGCAATTAATTCATGAAAACTTGGCTTATTAGGCAAATCGGGCCTTGCATAGTAGGCTCAGAAGTGAGTTCTGGCTACTAGGTACGACATATATATATATATATATATATATATATATATATATATATATATATATATATATATATATATCGTACCTAGTAGCCAGAACGCAGTTGTCAGCCTACTATGCAAGGGCCGATTTGCCTAATAAGCCAAGTTTTCATGAATTAATTGTTTTTCGACTACCTAATCAACCTAACCTTACCTAACCTAACTTTTTCGGCTACCTAACCTAACCTAACCTATAAAGATAGGTTAGGTTAGGTTAGGTAGGGTTGGTTAAGTTCGGTCATATATCTACGTTAATTTTAACTCCAATAAAAAAAAATTGACCTCATACATAATGAAATGGGTAGCTTTATCATTTCACAAGAAAAAAATTAGAGAAAATATATTAATTCAGAAAAACTTGGCTTATTAGGCAAATCGGGCCTTGCATAGTAGGCTGAGAAGTGAGTTCTGGCTACTAGGTACGACATATATATATATAATAGTATATTTTGGTAGCAGTCTTTCTGGTTAACATATGTTGTTGAATATGACCGAAATGGTAAGATTATTAATTAGCAAAGCAAAGTAGAATGAAGATAAGATTGCTGATCAGACCTTTATATCCTCCTGGGCCACCAAAAATAAGTGGAGGAAAGGAATTATAAGAAAGAAGGTAACTGAAGAAGGCCTATTGGCCCATACGAGGCAGCTCCTATTAATATCTCCAAGTGCCATACGTGTTAAATGATTGCTATATTGCAATATAGCAATCATTTAACACGTATGGCACTTGGAGATATTAATAGGAGCTGCCTCGTATGGGCCAATAGGCCTTCGGCAGTTACCTTCTTTCTTATAATTCCTTTCCTCCACTTATTTTTGGTGGCCGAGGCGGATATAAAGGTCTGATCAGCAATCTTATCTTCATTCTACTTTGCTCTGATGAAGGCGAATTAGCCGAAAACGCGTTAAGCATTTTCTATTTTTCACATGTGGTTATTCTGCATATATAAATATATATATATATATATATATATATATATATATATATATATATATATATATATATATAAATATATATATATATATATATATATATATATATATATATATATATATATATATATATATATATATATATATATATATATATATATATGTGTGTGTGTGTGTATATCACGAAAATAAACACGTGATTAAGAATGTGACAATGTCAGACCACGGAGGAAAAATGAAACAGGAATTTCCTTAAGTACTTTCGTATATTAAATACATCTTCAGAAGGTCCTATTAGAGGTCCTTCAGAAGGTCCTATGGACCTTCTGAAGGACCTCTAATAGGACCTTCTGAAGATGTATTTAATATACGAAAGTACTTAAGGAAATTCCTGTTTCATTTTTCCTCCGTGGTCTGACATTGTCATATATATATATATATATATATATATATATATATATATATATATATATATATATATATATATATATATATATATATATATATATATATATGTCGTACCTAGTAGCCAGAACGCACTTTTTGGCCTACTATGCAAGGCCCGATTTGCCTAATAAGCCAAGTTTTCCTGAATTAATATATTTTCTCTAATTTTTTTCTCATGAAATGATAAAGCTACCCATTTCATTATGTATGAGGTCAATTTTTTTTTATTGGAGTTAAAATTATCGTAGATATATGACCGAACCTAACCAACCCTACCTAACCCAACCTAACCTATCTTTATAGGTTAGGTTAGGTTAGGTAGCCGAAAAAGTTACGTTAGGTTAGGTTAGGTAGGTTAGGTAGACGAAAAACAATTAATTCATGAAAACTTGGCTTATTAGGCAAATTTGGCCTTGCATAGCAGGTTGAGAAGTGCGTTCTGGCTACTAGGTACGACATATATATATATATATATATATATATATATATATATATATATATATATATATATATATATATATATATATATATATATATATATATATATATCGTACCTAGTAGCCAGAA
This sequence comes from Procambarus clarkii, assembly GCF_040958095.1. Classification (NCBI taxonomy): domain Eukaryota; kingdom Metazoa; phylum Arthropoda; class Malacostraca; order Decapoda; family Cambaridae; genus Procambarus; species Procambarus clarkii. The sequence continues at coordinate 7,716,993 of NC_091219.1, forward strand.
CGCACTTCCCAGCTTACTATGCAAGGCCCGATTTGCTTAATAAGCCAAGTTTTCCTGAATTAATATATTTTCTCTAATTTTTTCTTATGAAATGATAAAGCTACCCATTTCTTTATGTATGAGGTCAATTTTTTTTTATTGGAGTTAAAATTAACGTAGATATATGACCGAACCTAACCAACCCTACCTAACCTAACCTAACCTATCTTTATAGGTTAGGTTAGGTTAAGTGGCCAAAAAAGTTAGGTTAGGTAGGTTAGGTAATCGAAAAAACATTAATTCATGAAAACTTGGCTTATTAGGCAAATTGGGCCTTGTATAGTAGGCTTAAAAGTGCGTTCTGGCTAATAGGTAAGACATATATATATATATATATATATATATATATATATATATATATATATATATATATATATATATATATATATATATATATATATATATATATATATATATATATATATTAATTAAGTGGATTAAGGCGTCTTGTACATACCAGTTGCGTTGCTCCTGGGAGTATGGGTTCGAGTCACTTCTGGGGTGTGAGTTTTCAGTTGCATATTGTCCTGGGGACCATTCAGGCTTGTCGCATATATATATATATATATATATATATATATATATATATATATATATATATATATATATATATATATATATATATATATGTCGTACCTAGTAGCCAGAACGCACTTCTCAGCATACTATAGAATTCCCGATTTGCCTAATAAGCCAAGTTTTCCTGAATTAATACATTTTCTCTAATTTTTTTCTCATGAAATGATAAAGCTACCCATTTCATTATGTATGAGGTCAATTTATTTTTATTGCAGTTCAAATTAACGTAGATATATGACCGAACCTAACCAACCCTACCTAACCTAACCTAACCTATCTTTATAGGTTAGGTTTGGTTAGGTGGCCGAAAAAGTTAGGTTAGGTTAGGATAGGTTGGTTAGGTAGTCGAAAAACAATTAATTCATGAGAACTTGGCTTAATAGGCAAATTGGGCCTTGCATAGTAGGCTGAGAAGTGCGTTCTGGCTACTAGGTACGACATATATATATATATATATATATATATATATATATATATATATATATATATATATATATATATATATATATATATGTATATATATATATATATATATATATATATATATATATATATATATATATATATATATATATGTATGTATATATATATATATATATATATATATATATATATATATATATATATATATATATATATATTATTAAATATGACCGAAAAAGTAAGATTAATAATTTTAACACGAATTTTCTCAATCTTTCGTACATTATGCTTCACTGTTGGAGGTAAATCAAAAATCACTTCTCCAAAATTCATTTTTATTTCTAGTCTGACGCGACACGGGCGCGTTTCGTAAAACTTATTACATTTTCAAAGACTTCACAAATACACAACTGATTAGAACTTGCGTTTCCCTGATTTTATATCTACATTTGAGTGAGGTGGGAAGGGTGATGTGGCATTACATTTGAGTGAGAACCTCACTCAAATGTAATGCCACATCACCCTTCCCACCTCACTCAAATGTAGATATAAAATCAGGGAAACGCAAGTTCTAATCAGTTGTGTATTTGTGAAGTCTTTGAAAATGTAGTAAGTTTTACGAAATGCGCCCGTGTCGCGTCAGACTAGAAATAAAAATGAATTTTGGAGAAGTGATTTTTGATTTACCTCCAACAGTGAAGCATAATGTACGAAAGATTGAGAAAATTCGTGTTAAAATTATTAATCTTACTTTTTCGGTCATATTTAATAATATATGTCTACAGGAAAGACTGCTACCAAAATATACTAATATATATATATATATATGTCGTACCTAGTAGCCAGAACTCACTTCTCAGCCTACTATGCAAGGCCCGATTTGCCTAATAAGCCAAGTTTTCATGAATTAATGTTTTTTCGTCTACCTAACCTACCTAACCTAACCTAACCTAGCTTTTTTTGGCTACCTAACCTAACCTTACCTATATATATAGGTTAGGTTAGGTTAGGTAGGGTTGGTTAGGTTCGGTCATATATCTACGTTAATTTTAACTCCAATAAAAAAAAATTGACCTCTAACATAGTGAAAAGGGTAGCTTTATCATTTCATAAGAAAAAAATTATAGTAAATATATTAATTCAGGAAAACTTGGCTTATTAGGCAAATCGGGCCTTGAATAGTAGGCTGAGAAGTGAGTTCTGGCTACTAGGTACGACATATATATATATATATATATATATATATATATATATATATATATATATATATGTGTATATATATATATATATATATATATATATATATATATATATATATGTATGTATATATATATATATATATATATATATATATATATATATATATATACATATATATATATATATATATATATATATATATATATATATATATATATATATATATATATATATATATATATATATATATATATATATATATATATATATATATATATTAGTATATTTTGGTAGCAGTCTTTCCTGTAGACATAGATTATTAAATTTATTAAAGTAACATTAATTATTCTAACACGAATTTTCTCTATCTTTCTTACGTTTCTTTTCACTGTTGATGGTAATTCAAAGATCAATTCTCCAAAATTCATTTTTATTTCTAGTCTGACGCGACACTTGAGCGCGTTTCGTAAAACTTATTACATTTTCAAAGACTTTAGTTTACAAACACACAACTGAAACTGAATAGAGCTTACACATCTTCGAGTTTATATCTACATTTTGGTGAGATGTATGAGGTGAAAACAAACTTTCAACAATGGGTATTGAATGGGTATTAAATTCAAACACAAGACAGAACACGAAACAATGGGTATTGTATGGGTATTAAATTCAAACACAAGACAGAACACGAAACAATGGGTATTGAGTGGAAGTAATTGTAGAAAGCCTATTGGTCCATATTTCTTGATGCTTCTATATTGGAGTGGAGTCTTGAAGTGGGTAGAATATAGTTGTGCATTAATTGGCTGTTGATTGCTGGTGTTGACTTCTTGATGTGTAGTGCCTCACAGACGTCAAGCCGCCTGATATCGCTGTATCTATCGATGATTTCTGTGTTGTTTGCTAAGATTTCTCTGGTGATGGTTTGTTTGTGGGAAGAGATTATATGTTTCTTAATGAAGCCCTGTTGCTTATGCATCGTTAAACGCCTGGAAAGAGATGTTGTTGTCTTGCCTATATATTGGGTTTTTTGAGGCTTACAGTCCCCAAGAAGGAATTTGAAGGCATAGACGACGTTGGTCTCTTTTAAAGCGTTCTGCTTTGTGTCTGGAGAGTTTCTCATGAGTAGGCTGGCCGTTTTTCTGGTTTTATAGTAAATCGTCAGTTGTATCTTCTGATTTTTGTCTGTAGGGATAACGTTTCTACTGACAATATCTTTCAGGACCCTTTCCTCCGTTTTATGGGCTGTGGAAAAGAAGTTCATGTAAAATAGTCTAATAGGGGGTATAGGTGTTGTGTTAGTTGTCTCTTCAGAGGTTGCATGGCGTTTCACTTTCGTTCTTATGATGTCTTCCACGAAACCATTGGAGAAGCCGTTGTTGACTAGGACCTGCCTTACCCTACAGAGTTCTTCGTCGACTTGCTTCCATTCTGAGCTGTGGCTGAGGGCACGGTACCCATTCAATAATAATAATTTTAATACCCATTCAATACCCATTGTTTCGTGTTCTGTCTTGTGTTTGAATTTAATACCCATTCATTACCCATTGTTGAAAGTTTGTTTTCACCTCATCCACCTCACCCAAATGTAGATATAAACTCGAAGATGTGTAAGCTCTATTCACTACCCACATCCAAGGAGGCAGATTAGACCTAACCTTCGTTTCAGCCTCCCTAAGAGATGCAGCAACATGGTCAGTTGAGCCCACACTCACAAGCGACCACTATGGGGTCCAAATTGATCTTCAGTTAGACCTACCCACCCCACCTCCGCTTCCATCTGAAGCCTGGAACTTTGCTTTAGCAAACTGGGACCGATTTCAAAACCTCATTTCAGAGTGGCAAAGAAACTATGATCTTCCCGAAGACATTATTTAGGCAGAACAAGAATTTGTCAAAGCGATTCAAAGTGCAGCCAACCACTCAATCCCACTGAAAAAAACAATCCATCGGACACCATAAAGATCATTGGTACTATTGCGAACGTGTCAAAGAACTCAACCATAGACTCAACAGAACAAGAAAGCTATACAAAAAGCAGCCAAGTGACCGCAACAGGATCTTACTTTGTGAGGTCAAGGAACATGTACATCGAGAGACCAGACAAATAAAAGAACAAAAGTGGCTGGAATGGTGTTTACGCCTGAATGAACACACCTCTCTCAGAGAGATGTGGCAGGAAATTCACCAGGCCAAAGGGAATAAAACACCTAAAGCTCCACACCCCAAGGATCCTCAACAGGAAGCCGAAGTACTGGCAACCAGGTTTGCAGAGAGAGCAGCCAGCAATCAACTTCCACCAGATGTATTAGCAGTACAGACCGGACTAGAGGAAGAAAGGTGGCACAGAATCCTTACAGCATGTGAAGAAGTCTCTGACACTAATGCCCCCTTCACACTGGATGAGTTCAATCTGGCTAAGAAAAACTCCAAGGATACATCCCCTGGAGCCGACAAAATAACCTATAAAATGATTAGAAACCTCGGCCCAGAGGGAGACGCTGCATACCTAAGGTTAATTAATTTAGCCTGGACTTCTCAAACTAGATCTTCTGCTTGGAATAGAGCAGACATAGTGCCGATCCCAAAACCCAAAGATCCAGCTAATCCCAGGCCCATCTCTCTCCAAAGCTGTGCAGCCAAGACGGCTGACAGAATGGCACTCAGCAGACTGGAGTGGAAAATGCCTAAACTACACCATGATATGTATGCCTAAACTACACCATGATATGTATGCCTATAGAAGAGGGGTTGGCACAGTGGAATGTATTACAACTCTGTTAGCCCACTTGAATGACAGACCAGGAATGCTGATATTCCTGGACCTCGAAAAAGCCTTTGAACTGGCTAGCGCCCCAGCTATTCTCTGCTGCCTCATTGACAAAGAGGTCAGAGGCAACCTGCTCTCCTGGACCAAAAACTGTCTCATAGACAGAGAAGCAAGAGTAAAACTTCATGGCACAGTCTCTGAGTACAAAAGACATGAAAATGGTACACCGCAAGGAGGTATTCTCAGCCCTCTTCTCTTCAACTGTTTAATGGAAAGAATAATGAGGTTGAGACTCCCACATCACTGCAGGCTGCTAAACTACGCGGACGACTTTGTCATCATCATAAAAGGAAGGGATGCGGCGCGCCTTGCACCCAAATGCTTAGACTGCATCAGTAAAGAGGCAAAACAGATTGGGATCAAACTCAACCCCTTAAAGTCAAAGGCCATGCCCATAAAAATAGCGAAGCCCAACATCCAACTCACAGTACAGGGTCAACCAATTGAATGGGTCGACACCTATCAGTATCTAGGAATCATCCTGGACACACACATGAATTTTAATGCTGAGGTCACTTACTTGAGAGAGCGAACTGCGGCCCGGTCGGCAATCCTCAGGTCGCTAACCTCCCTTTCTGGAGGAGCCAATCTGCAAGTCCTTCGCACATACTATGTACAGGCAGTCAGATCAGTGATCGATTATGCTGCACCTGCACTCACAAATCTATCACACCAACAGTGGAAAAAGCTTGAAGTTGCCCAAAACAATGCTATGAGAGCCACACTGGGAGCCCCCATGTGGACCAGGCTTGAAACTCTTAGACTGGAGACGGGTTTGCCCTCTCTACAAGAAAGAATATCACAAAGGACAGCTACAATTATCAGTAAGATAATTATTTCTTCTGATCCAATCCCAGTACGGCAGGCCGTGGTGGTTGGACTAGGCCAAAACAATGGAAACTCCTGGGTTGCAAGAGCAGGAAAAGTCCTAAACAGACTACATTTAAAAAACATGATTCTTGATAGAGAGGGTGATCATCCACACCCAAATTACACTCCTTCCGCGCCGTGGGAAGAGCCTACTTTCAAAATAGTAATAGAAAGTCTCCCAATGAAAAAGGCTGCCTATGATCCGACAATCCGAAGGCGCATAATAGAAGAGCAAATGTATAGCATAGCAGTAGCAGGAGCCACCCACATCTTCACAGACAGATCGGTGGACACAGAATATGAGAGTGCTGGCGCTGCTCTTTGCACGACCAGCGTACAGGCATATTGGAGACTGGGAGGACTAGTATCATCAACCCAAACTGAGCTGTTTGCCATACAACAGGCATTCGCATATGTCATTGCACAAAACACTCAAAATGCAATCATACACACAGACTCAAAAGCTGCACTTCAAATACTAGGACAAAAATAGTGGAAAGATAATGTGGAAATAATTACCACCATTTTATTTCTTGGAGCAGTCGCTAAAGGCAAAGGACTCAACATAACTTTAAACTGGATCCCATCCCATATTGGAATCCCATTAAATGAAAAAGCTGATGAAATTGCTAAATTGGCAACTCGTCATCCAGTGATACATAAAACAATTCAACCCAGCCTAGAGAACATAAAAAACATCATCACCAAAAAACTCTCACATCTCAACAAAGCCTACCTACACCAGAGAATAGCTGAAGGTTCGCCATCTGCAACATGGTATCTTCAGGCAACCAAATTAGAAAGGTTAAATATCCCAAAAGGAATCCACAGGGAAATAGCAGTTAGGTTATATAGACTACGTCTAGGTTACAGATGCAACTGGGAGATTGGTGAACCCCGACAGAGAGAGTGCATCTTCTGCCAAACTGTCACAGAAAAGCCATTACTTCACTATCTTCTGGAATGTGAAGCAACCAATGACCTTAGAAGAGCTTTAAGAGTTCCTGAATCATGCAGTGGCCACCCTGAAGCCATCAACACAGCCACTCTCCTGGTCAACAAAGGTGTCCAGCAGCTGGACACCCTCATAAAGACTGTGAAGCAGTATCCTCCCCCGCGATAACAGTTTGATGGTTAAATGCAACCTCAGAATACTGAGAAAAAAAAAATTATACCACTTATGGGCTATTCATGCCCGTGCCACCTCTTGGGTGACTTAATCTTTATCAATCAATCAGCTCTATTCAGTTTCAGTTGTGTGTTTGTAAACTAAAGTCTTTGAAAATGTAATAAGTTTTACGAAACGCACTCAAGTGTCGCGTCAGACTAGAAATAAAAATGAATTTTGGAGAATTGATCTTTGAATTACCATCAACAGTGAAAAGAAACGTAAGAAAGATCGAGAAAATTCGTGTTAGAATTATTAATCTTACTTTTTCGGTCATATTTAATAATATATGTCTACAGAAAGACTGCTACCAAAATATACTAATATATGTATATATATATATATATATATATATATATATATATATATATATATATATATATATATATATATATATATAACTGAAAAACCACACCCCAGAAGTGACTCGAACCCATACTCCCACAACTGGTATGTACAGGGACGCCTTAATCCGCTTGACCATCACGACCGGACATAAGGAAGTGATAGCCGAGGCTATATGAACCACTTCCCCGCCGGCACTCGGATGGTAATCTTGGGCATAGCATTTTATCAAATCACCTCATTCTTTGGGGCACACGTGAGGAACACAAATGCAAACAAGCCTGAATGGTCCCCAGGACTATATACAACTGAAAACACCCACAGGGTGTTTTCAGTTGTATATAGTCCTGGGGACCATTCAGGCTTGTTTGCATATATATATATATATATATATATATATATATATATATATATATATATATATATATATATATATATATATATATATATAGGGGGGTACCACCACTGGTGCAATTATAGGGACCCACAGCCTCAGAGAAGGGAACACAGAGCACTCAGGGAAAAACTTGACATTTAACTCTGAATACGAAAGAGTGTTCACTTCTCCTACCACCCCCTTTTTTTTTTTATTATGATGTACACTTTATTATGCAAGGTTATACAGTTACATATCTGATTTTATACAAAAAATGAACATTAAGAATGTTCATTAATTAAAACGTTCATGAATTATATATATATATATATATATATATATATATATATATATATATATATATATATATATATGTCGTACCTAATAGCCAGAACGCACTTCTCAGCCTACTATGCAGAGCCCAATTTGCCTAATAAGCCAAGTTTTCATGAATTAATGTTTTTTCGACGACCTAACCTACCTAACCTACCTAACCTAACCTAACCAACCCTTTTCGGTTACCTAACCCAACCTAACCTATAAAGATAGGATAGGTTAGGTTAGGAAGGGTTGGTTAGGTTCGGTCATATATCTACGTTAATTTTAACTACAATAAAACAAAATTGACCTCATACATAATGAAATGGGTAGCTTTATCATTTCATAAGAAAAAAATTTGAGAAAATATATTAATTCAGGAAAACTTGGCTTATTAGGCAAATCGGGCCTTGCAAAGTAGGCTGAGAAGTGCGTTCTGGCTACTAGGTACGACATATATATATATATATATATATATATATATATATATATATATATATATATATATATATATATATATATATATATATATATATATATATATTTATATATATATATATATATATATATATATATATATATATATATATATATATATATATATATATATATCAAACTGAAAACTCACACCCCAGAAGTGACTCGAACCCATACTCCCAGAAGCAACGCAACTGGTATGTACAAGACGCCTTAATCCACTTGACCATCACGACCGGACATAATGAGGTGATAGCCGAGGCTATTTGAACCACCCCACCGCCGGCACTCGAATAGTTATCTTGGGCATAGCATTTTACCAAATCACCTCATTCTTTGGGGCACACGTGAGGAACACAAATGCGAACAAGCCTGAATGGTCCCCAGGACATATGCAACTGAAAACTCACACCCCAGAAGTGACTCGAACCCATACTCCCAGAAGCAACGCAACTGGTATGTACAAGACGCCTTAATCCACTTGACCATCACGACCGGACATAATGAGGTGATAGCCGAGGCTATTTGAACCACCCCACCGCCGGCACTCGGATAGTTATCTTGGGCATAGCATTTTACCAAATCACCTCATTCTTTGGGGCACACGTGAGGAACACAAATGCAAACAAGCCTGAATGGTCCCCAGGACATATGCAACTGAAAACTCACACCCCAGAAGTGACTCGAACCCATACTCCCAGAAGCAACGCAACTGGTATGTACAAGACGCCTTAATCCACTTGACCATCACGACCGGACATAATGAGGTGATAGCCGAGGCTATTTGAACCACCCCACCGCCGGCACTCGGATAGTTATCTTGGGCATAGCATTTTACCAAATCACCTCATTCTTTGGGGCACACGTGAGGAACACAAATGCGAACAAGCCTGAATGGTCCCCAGGACATATGCAACTGAAAACTCACACCCCAGAAGTGACTCGAACCCATACTCCCAGAAGCAACGCAACTGGTATGTACAAGACGCCTTAATCCACTTGACCATCACGACCGGACATAATGAGGTGATAGCCGAGGCTATTTGAACCACCCCACCGCCGGCACTCGGATAGTTATCTTGGGCATAGCATTTTTACCAAATCACCTCATTCTTTGGGGCACACGTGAGGAACACCTCATTATGTCCGGTCGTGATGGTCAAGTGGATTAAGGCGTCTTGTACATACCAGTTGCGTTGCTTCTGGGAGTATGGGTTCGAGTCACTTCTGGGGTGTGAGTTTTCAGTTGCATATGTCCTGGGGACCATTCAGGCTTGTTCGCATTTGTGTTCCTCACGTGTGCCCCAAAGAATGAGGTGATTTGGTAAAATGCTATGCCCAAGATAACTATCCGAGTGCCGGCGGTGGGGTGGTTCAAATAGCCTCGGCTATCACCTCATTATGTCCGGTCGTGATGGTCAAGTGGATTAAGGCGTCTTGTACATACCAGTTGCGTTGCTTCTGGGAGTATGGGTTCGAGTCACTTCTGGGGTGTGAGTTTTCAGTTGCATATGTCCTGGGGACCATTCAGGCTTGTTCGCATTTGTGTTCCTCACGTGTGCCCCAAAGAATGAGGTGATTTGGTAAAATGCTATGCCCAAGATAACTATCCGAGTGCCGGCGGTGGGGTGGTTCAAATAGCCTCGGCTATCACCTCATTATGTCCGGTCGTGATGGTCAAGTGGATTAAGGCGTCTTGTACATACCAGTTGCGTTGCTTCTGGGAGTATGGGTTCGAGTCACTTCTGGGGTGTGAGTTTTCAGTTGCATATGTCCTGGGGACCATTCAGGCTTGTTTGCATATATATATATATATATATATATATATATATATATATATATATATATATATATATATATATTTATATATATTGGTGTATGCAGGCGATGAGTCACAATAACGTGGCTGAAGTATGTTGACCAGACCACACACTAGAAATTGAAGAATATTACTACTATCCTCTACACCTGACTTTCCTCCTCAGCTCTCTCTTGCCTATTTAATGCCTGTCCCTACCTCCCCATCACAATCGACTTGAGAATGGTCCAGGACGGACCGAAACGTCGTCGTCCCTTCAATTTCTAGTGTGTGGTCTGGTCAATCAATATATTGGTGTATACTGGCAGCAGGTTTTCATTCAGACATGACTCATTGAATATGACCGCATATTCTGTATTTACTATTTTCTGGTTTAGGGCTTCTATCCCTCTAACTATTTTCTTAGCATCAAGGCTTAGCTTAATAGGAGTTCTCCAAAACTCATTTTCGTAATTTTAAGGTGAAGAAAAGAAGTGAATAAAAGTGAATGTATAATAGAATGTATTACACTTATTTATACAATTTGCACGACGTTTCGAACCTCCATGGTTCGTTCTCAAGTGAAAGGAATTTTCAGGTTTGGTTGATTTTATACCCGCATTGGGTCAGGTGATAAGACAATAAAGGTGAAAACATGGGGGATACATAAGAACATAAGAATAGAGGTACCTGCGGAAGGCCTATTTGCCCATACGAGGCAGCTGCTATCTACATACAAAGATTAATCAAGTGTAATTGGCCTGTTATGTTGAACATTGTCTTCTGTGTTGGCATCGTTATGTTCTGGTCTTGTCCTTACTCTCATGGTGGGTAGAGTAAATAGTTCCGTGATTTGGGTGTTCATGGTAGGTTGTTCTATTCTTATGTGAATTGCTTCAAGAATTTGTAATCTTCTTGTATCTTGGGTTTTGTCTATTATACAGGTATTTTTGTTCAACATTTCTCTTGTTAGGGTGATGTCATGGGCTTGTCTCATGTGATTCCTGGGGGCACCGGATTGAAGATGGCATGTCAAACGCCTCGTCAGCTTGGTCGACGTCATACCTATGTACTTAGATTGAAGGTTACATCCTTCGTGGGGGCAAGTGTACATGTATACAACGCTTGACTGCTGTAGATGGTTCTCCGTCGGTTTCGGGCTGTTTTTGATAAGGAGTTCGGAAGTCTTCTTGGTTTTGTAGAATATTATCAGGTTTATGTTTTGGTTAGGAGTAATGCTTTTTACTCCTTTACGGACTATTTCTTTCATTATTCTTTCCTCTTTTATATGTTCACTGTGCATGGTTGATTTGTAATATAATTTTATTGGAGGTATTGTGGTTTCTGTTCTAGATTCAGGATTATACCAACGGTCCAAGTGTCTTCTTATAGCAGCGTTTATTTCCGCTTTGCTATATCCGTTGTTCACCAATACCTGAGTTACGCTTTCAAACTCTCTACTCACGTTGCTCCATTCAGAGCAGTGGGTAAGCGCTCGACGAATATAAGCATTGAGAACACTGGCTTTGTATCTTTGCGGGCACTCACTTCTACCGTTCAGGCATAATCCTATGTTGGTGGGCTTAGTATATACGTTGGTGTTTAAAGAGGTTCCTGTTTTTGTTATTAGTACATCCAAGAATGGCAGACTGTTATTTTCAATATTTTCATGTGTAAATGGGAGTACTGACTCTCTCTCTAGACGGCCTTTCAGATCAATTAGTTCATCTGAGTCTTTTACTATTACGAATATGTCATCTACATAACGGCAATATACATTTGTTTTTTGTCTGCTGCTGAAGACTCTGTCTTCGATGGTTCTCATATAAAAATTAGCAAAATAAGACTCCTAAGGGAGGAGCCCATTGCTACTCGGTCTATTTGTAAATACATGTCTCCTTGTGGACTGATGAAAGGGGCTACCTTTGTACATGCTTCGAGAAGACTCTTCAAGTGTGGCTCAGGTATGTCTAATTTGGGGGTGCTCTCGTCTCTGTATACTCTGACCAGTATCATTCCTATGGTTGTGTCGACTGGGAAGTTGGTAAATAGGGATTCGACGTCCAGGGAAGCAATGATTCCATCAGGCTGAGTAGATTTGATTAATTCTAGGAAATCTGCTGATGATTGCAGACTATAATTACTTGGAGTGTATGGAGTTAGGAGTTCATTAAGTCTTTTTGCCAGGTGAACTGGCATTGTGAGAAAGTATTGAGAAAGATGTTACAATACGAAACTGAAAAACAGTAATTCAGGAACAGAGGTATTAGGACTGAGAGGTAGGAGACATCTCTACATGGAACATGCTGTAGAACACAAGCCTACGGGGAACCAGATGTAGGAAACATCTGTACATGGTAGATTTTGTAGAACACTAGCCAATGGGGAATCAGACGTAGGAAACATCTCTTATTATTGGTAGATGTTGTAGCAAGGCTATGGGGGTTACCTTGAGGTGGTTGACTTACCTTGAAGTTGTTGGTTTACCTTGAGGTAGTTTCGGGGCTTAGCGTCCCCGCGGCCCAGTCGTCGACCATGCCTCCTCCAGACGTAAGAAACCAGACGTAGGAAGTATCTCCACAAGGAAGATGTTGTAGAACACAAACCTACGGGGACCTAGAGGTAGGAGACATCTCTACAAGGAACACGTAGAACACATACCAACGGAACACTAGAGGTAGTAGACATCACTACAAGGGACATGGTGTAAAACACAAACCTGTGGGGAACTAGAGGCAGTAGACATCTCTACAAGGAACACGTAGAACATACCCACGGAACACTAGAGGTAGTAGACATCTCTACAAGGAACACGTAGAACACAAACCTATGGGGAACTAGAGGTAGTAGACATCTCTACAAGGAACATGGTGTAGAACACAAATATTCAAGGAATAATATGAATAAGACATATGTGAAGGAGAAGTATTGAGAGGAAAAGCAAGTAGGAAATATTTAAGAGGTGAGGAACAACATTATGATGTTTCAAATGACGAAAATTAAGAAATGGTGACACGAGGTTTAATTAGGATATGTTGACATTATGTCTAATAACATTGTCTTCATGTGTTTTATCATAAAATTGTTTTCCTGTATTATCACAAGTAATACTGTTTTCTCTGGTAACAGGGTGGCACTCTCCAGAGTCAGCATGGAGGGACGTGATACAAGGAGGACACACCCGGCTCGCTCGCCAGCTTCTGCAGAGAAACATAACAGGTACCCATAATATTTCTAGTAAGTTGCACCTTCAGTATTGAACTTGAGGTTTTATATCCTGTCTTTCCCACTGACGGTCGTCAAATGGATTGACTCCTGTCCAACATTTTTATCTCACAAATATATATTAACTTGTGATTATTATGATATATTGAAATTCAGATTTATGTGCAGGTACTAGAAACTGCTGACTTATTTCTGTGTCATGCACATGTGTTGTGTAAATGTGTTTACTGTGTAAACACATTTTACGGGCGAGGAGGAAGGAGAAGGAGGAGGAGGGCAAGGAGGGAGGAATCAGAAGGACGAGGTGGAAAGAGGAGAGCGAGGAGGAAGGAAGGAGGAGGGCTAGGTGGAAGGAGGAGAAGGAGCAGGGCGAGGAGGAAGGAGAAGGAGGAGGGAGAAGAGGAAGGATGAGGATTAGGGTGATGAGGAAAGCAGAGGAGGAGAGCGAAGAGGAAGGAGGAGGAGAGCGAAGAGGAAGGAGGAGGAGGGAAAGGAGAAGAAGAAGGGCGAGGAAGAAGGAGGAGGAGGAGGAGGGCGAGGAGGAAGGAGGAGGAGGAGGAGGAGGGCGAGAAGGAAGGAAGGGGAGGAGGGCTAGGAGGAAGGAGGCTGAGGGCGAGGAGGAAGGAAGAGGACGAGGAGGAAGGAGGAGGAGCAGGGCAAGGAAGGAGGAGGAGGAGCAGGGCAAGGAGGAAGGAGAAAGGAAAAGGAGCAGGGCAAGGAGGAAGGAGGTGGAGCAAAGCCAGGAGGAAGGACGAGGTGGAAGGAAAAGGAGGAGGAGGAGGAGGAGGGCAAGGAGGAAGTAAGGAGGAGGAGGAGGGCGAGGAGGAAGGAACAGGAGGGTGAGGAGGAATGAGGAGAAGGGCAAGGAGGAAGGAAGAGGTGGGCGAGGAAGAAGGTGGAGCAGGGCAAGGAGGTGGAGGAGGGCTAGGAGGAAGGAGGAGGAGGAGGGCGAAGAGGAAAGAAGGAGAAGGAGGAGAAGGAGGGCAAGGAGGAAGGAGGAAGGTTTTGGAGTACGAGGAGGAGGGCGAGAACGAAGGAGGAGGAGGAAGAGGAGGAATATGGCGACGAGGAAGAAGGAGGAGGAACAGGGAAAGGAGGAAGGAGGAGGAGCAGGGAAAGGAGGAAGGAGGAGGAGCAGGGCAACGAACAAGGAGGAAGAGCAGACCGAGGAGGAAGGAAGGAGGAGGATGAGGAGAAGGAGGAGGAGGGCGAGGAGAAAGAAGGAGGACCAGGAGGAAGGAGGAGGAGGACGGCAGAGAAGAAGGAGGAGGAGCAGACTGAGGAGGAAGGAGGAGGGCAAGGGGGAGGAGGGCGAGGAGGAAGGAGGAAGAGGAGGGCGAGGAGGAGGAGGGCGAGGAGGAAGGAGGAGGATTAGGGTGAGGAGGAAGGAGAAGGATGATGGCGAGGAGGAAGGAAGAGGGGAGCGAGAAGGAAGGAAGAGGACGAGGATTAAAGAGGAGAAGCAGGTCGAGGAGGAAGGAAGGAAGAGGACGAGGAGAAAGGAGGAGGAGGGCGAGGAGGGCAAGGAGGAAGAAGAAGCAGCTGGGCAAGGAGGAAGGAGGAGGAACATAGCCAGGAGGAGGAGTAGGGCAAGGAGGAGCAGGGAAAGGAGGAGGAGGGCAAGGAGGAGAAGGGCGAGGAGGAAGGAGGAGGAGGAGGAGGAGGAGGAGGAGAAGGGCGAAGAGGAAGGAGGAAGAGGAAAAGAGCGAGGAGGAAGTAAGGAGGAGGATGAGGAGGAAGGAGGAGAAGGGCCAGGAAGGAGGAGGAAGAGGGCGAGGAGAATGAAGGAGGACGAGGAGGAGGACGGCAAGGAGGAAGGAGGAGGAGGGCGATCAGGAAGGAGGAGGAGCAGGGCAAGAAGGAAGGAGGAGGAGTAGGTCAAGGAGGAGGAGGGCAAAGGGGAGGAGGGCAAGGAGGAAGGCGGAGGAGAAGGAAGACGAGGAGGGAGGAAGGAGGAGGAAGAGGAGGAGGAGGGCGTGGAGGAAAGGAGGGGGAGGAGGAATGAGAAGGAGGAGAGCGAAGAGGAAGGAGGAGGAGCAGGGCGAGAAGGAAGGAGGAGGAGGGAGATTGGGAAGGAGGAGGAGCAGGGCAAGGGAGGCTATGAGGCGGAGTAGGGCAAGGAGGAGGAGGAGGGCATCGAGGAAGGAGGGCGAGGAGGAAGGAAGGATTGAGTAGGAGGAGGAGGAGGAAGGAGGATGAGGAGGGCGAGGAGGAGGAGGGCGAGGAGGAAAGAGGAAGGAGGAGAAGGAGAAAGAGGGCGAGGAGGAAGGAGGAGGAGAAGGAGGGTGAGGAGGAAGGAGGAGGAGGAGGACGGTGAGGAGGAAGGAGGAGGAGGAGGACGGTGAGGAGGGAGGAGGAGGAGGAAGGCGAGGAGGAAGTAGGAGGTGGAGGAGGAGGAGGAGGAGGAGGGTGAGGAGGAGGGTGAGGAGGAAGGAGGAGGAAGGCGAGGAGGAAGGAGGAGGAGGAAGGCGAGGAAGAAGTAGGAGGTGGAGGAGGAGGAGGGTGAGGAGGAAGGAGGAGTGCATGGAGTGTGGGGAAATATGGCTCTAGTTTAATTCAAATAAATGTATAATTCAGAGAACCAGTGACTTATGGATCTCTATGATCATGTGTAATTAGTTATTATTCTAATCTGCAGTGACTGTAAATTCTATACATGCTAGAACCAGCTTCTCATGACACATTTTGTGGGGTTTTCTATGAGGTTAGTCTACGTGAAACATATATTATATGAATATAATAATGATAATATGCATACACATAGATTAAATAAAATGTAATGCAAAAAATACTACTGCATGATAAAGATTAATAATAAATAATCAGTGCAATATAGTATGTATGACTCTTACACTGAGAGAGAACTATCTACAATAAGAACTAATTAAATCTCAGCTGTGACAGAGGAACGTAGTTGACGTCCAATCTCTACAACAGTCTGGAATCAATCCTGAGAGAATGATCCTTGAAACACGTGACCGTAGTGGACGCTGCGGTCTCGCCTACACTGGTACTCCAGCTGAAATGCATATATTATGTAAATTCCACTCCAAACCCAGAATCATTCTATATTGGTAAATTCTAAATGGATCCGGGGACTAGCCGTACACTTACGTAGGTTTTGGTGTCGCCAAACATCGTAACGAACAGGGAGGTAACCTAATTCTATTTTAAAGGCCTCTAAAAACAATTAAGGATACTTATCTTCCCTGCCGAACGTGGTGTCCGTAAGATTGAAGTTGCCGGATCAGTCTGGAGTCTGTAGATAGCCAGATGATCCTAAATTATGACTAATCTTGATAAGCAGACTTCAGAACACCTATACAACGGCGGTTGTCTCGTGTGTCTCTCTTGCCAGTATGGCGAATTCTCTCCCTTCCTGCTCGAAAGTCGCGCATGCGCATAGCTCCCAGTAGGGGTTCCGAGCATAAATTATATGGAAGGAAATGCGTTGTGACAAACATTTACGTCACAATAAAGGTATTATGTGGCGACTCCTCTTTTCTCGTGATGTAATCAATTAATTTAGACGATATTAAATGAACGAGAAAAGGTCTGGAGTGGAGATACAATTTATCATTATATTCACTGACACAGCAAATAGTGGCCGCATAAATTAATTCCCGTAAACAATGATAAATTTATTAACAAAAAGTGAATCAAATAATAAATGCTTATCCTTATTAAAAGACAAAATAAGGCTAGATTGTACTGGATATGTTAATATGAAATGTTTCTGGTGGCTAGCTGACTGACGCAACATTTCCACGATTCTAAGGAAAATTATATGACGCTCCACATCCTAATGCAATGAATTATGTGATGCTAAACTACGGATTAATAGTGTTAGTTAATTATTACACTTAGTACAGGAAATACATCCCATTGTACTAAGGATTATTGAATGATTAAGAAGCCTAATACAGGAAATACATCCTATTGTAGTAAGGATGCGAAATAATTGTTGGAAATTTACAACAAGGAAGAAGGAGGAGGAGGGCGAGGAGGAAGGAGGAGGGCGTGGAGGAATGGGGGAGGAGGGCGAGGAGGAAGGAGGAGGAGAAGGGTGAAGAGGAAGGAGGAGCAGGGCAAGGAGGAAGGAGAAGGAACAGGGCCAGGATGAAGGAGGAGGAGCAGGGCCAGGAGGAAGGAGGAGGAACAGGGCAAGGAGGAAGGAGGAGCAGGGCAAGGAGGAAGGAGAAGGAACAGGGCCAGGAGGAAGGAGGAGAAGCAGGGCAAGGAGGATGAAGAGAATACTATTCTCTTCATACTATTCTATATATACTATTCTCTTCATATACTATTCACAAGTAGGAAGGAGGAGGAAATGGGCGAGAAGGAAGGACGAGGAGCATTGCAAGGTGGAGGAGAAGGGCAAGGAGAAGGAGGAGGAGGGCGAGAAGGAAGGAAGAAGGAGGAGGGAAAGGAGGAAGGAAGGAGGAGGAGGGAAAGGACGAAGGAAGGAGGAGGAAAAGGGCGAGAAGGAAGGAAGGAGGAGGAGGAGGAGAAGGGCGAGGAGGAGGAGGAAGAGGGCGAAGCGGAAGGAGGAGGAGGAGGGCGAGGAGGAAGGAGTGTAACAACTGAAGTTGTTTTAAAATAAGTAATTGTAGGGGATGCAGTGGTATACGCCCTTGTACAAGAATTGGAGTCAGGCGGTAGTTGACCTGACTCGGGAACCATGGAGTATCTCTCCTGGGATTAGTGGTTAGGCTTACAAAAGCCTCTGTCTTTAGCAACGTATAATGAATTATTTTACAGAATTCAGAAATTTAGAGAAATTCAAGTCTTCATTCATATTGTATACAATAAAATTCCTGTTCCAGTATCAAGAGTATTCTCAATAGTCAGAATACTGAATAAGTCACCTTCAGTGGTATCACTAGTTAGGACTAGCCTCTGACATGGATTAATTTTGGCGACCCTGGTCAAGGGTCACCAAAGCCTTCCACAGTTAGTAATTCTCAAAGGTCAAATAGCCATATTGTAATTGGAAATAACTTTTCCCTAAGATGCCTGTGCAATTACCTTCAGTTTAAAAAGAGTTCAACCAAATAATTAGCTTGTTATTTGTATTTTATTATTTCCATTTTTGAATGTGTCCATGTCCTGGTCACGTGGTCTCCAGGAGTCTGAAGTTTTAGTTGGGCCGCAAGCCTAACACAGGTTAAGAGTTTATTTATCCCTTTTGTTGCTATAATTCTCACACTTAATGTAGATTCTTCCCCCTTTACCACGTAATTTGGGGATCAAGCCCCAAGGTTGTAATGATCGATTAATTGGTCCAGACCCATACTGATTGACGCTTCAGGTTAATGGTCTGGTGGTGGAGGCGTAAAGGGATCCCTTGAGTTTGCTAGAAAACCTGGTGCGACGTCACGTGTCTGTAGAAGCTTAGCCGATCAAATGGCTAAGACCACGTGGCGTGAAACTCGGCTTTAGAGTATACTATGGGGTCCTTTGGAATTCGGTTAAATTTCAGTAAGCATCTTCACGGGCAGGATGGTGGACAGAGTAGAACCAATACAGTCCCGTGTTACAATGGTTGGCAGCGGTGTTTCAATAATTTCTTAAAAATTATTGAAGCCTCACGCGTCTTTCCGTTAGGTCATGCTGCATGGTCAGAGATCATCCGGGGGCCACGCGTTAAGTTCGCAGGAAGCATATGTAGTGTGATTTGCATAGAGTAGGCGATTCTATAGCCTCGTGGAGTGCTGGTAGTTTTAAGTTAGGCTGTTAACTTAGGCAGTTAAGTTGAGGACCACCTACATTGAGTGGACAAGGTATATTACTCGACCTTTTCCAATTAATGTAAGGGTTTCATGTGGATGCCACATACGACAGTAGTTCTGGGTTGAACTGTCAGGGGCAGTGTTTTCTGTGGGACGCCACGAGGGTACTGTAAGGGTCTGCGGGCGGGCAAGTGCGGACGACCCTAAAGCTAGGTGTTACGGTTAATTCATGAAGATGGTCCCGGCTATTTAGGGATGACTGAGTAACGTGGTTGGCAACCGGATAGATGACTAGTGATCGCACGCTAGTCATTGTCGATTCAGATCTAGTCATAGCGATTCTCGTGCATGCAGCTTTCTGTACGGGGTTGATCCAGTGGTCAGGGTCACTAGGATTCGGACAATTGGTTAATGGGTAGGGAAAAGCTATAGGTTAAATCGAGTTCCTTAAATTATATATGAAGTTCCTCTTAATATTTTTAAGTTTTCCCCCTAAGTATATTTGTGTGTTCCTAGGATAGATAGCTAGAATTAAGATTTTCGTCGTGTGGTGCTGCGGTTTTGCTTACACGTGGTCGTGGTGCGGGACAGAAGCCGTGTGCGAATTTTTTCTAAGTCCACTGGGCTGCAATTTCGGGTTAATTGCGGAAAATTCTAATCGTGTGTGTAATCAATGCAAGTTCGTTCAGTGTTGTTCAGTACACTTCGCCGGTTAGGAGAAATATTTGCTTTTTTTATCGATTTTAACGCGTTTTCCCCGTTTTGGGAAATAGAATTTTTAAGAGTCCAGTTTGGTTGCAAACCTCAGATTTTGGCAGATATTTGGATTAGCGTGACAAATGCATGTCCCATGTGTTAGTTTTCTTCTTTATAGCGGGCTATTAACGTTATCCTAGTTTAAAAGTTGTAAATTAAAAATTGTAATTTAAAGCGTTTAAGCGAATTTGGCATGAGAGTCTGTATTTTTTTTGCGGGTTGACTCGACACAGAGTTCAGTGCTAACTTTTTTAAAATATTCCAGCACCATCTCGCCCAAGCTCGTAGCCAGTTGTTTCTCGAATATTGCCATTCAATTAACGTAACTAAATTTATTTAACGTAAAATATATTATTTAAATTTTTTATGGTAATCCCTTTTTGTCTTAGTATTCAGTAGAGTAAACTATATCTTTCATCTCTTTAATGCCGAATGTGGATCTCCTGTAACGAGTGCAAAGAATTTCATTCATTTCGCCTGGGGTCTGGGGTGACAAAGACACCTGTCAGCGCCTTGTCTAAACAACGCGCTGATGTATGGCTGTTCGCTGGATAGAAACTTTTTTTTTCCTTAGTTTCGAAATATATAAGAACAAACAGAGAACTGGTGCATGAACGTTTTTTTGTTTGTTGATTGTTATGGGGTTGTGAGGTGCATTGATTTGCCACATGGGACAGGAGACGAGTCTCAGTGTGGGGGAATATAGTAAACATAGATGTTTTCCATGGATACACAAGCGACTCCACGCTCCCAGCCCCACCCCCCCACAACCCCAACCCCTCCCGACATGTCCACCCCACGCAACTCCATGTCCATCCTACCCCCAGGCCGCACCATGTCCACCTTACCCCCAGGCCGCCCCATGTCCACCTTACCCCCAGGCCGCCACTATACACCACTACACTATACACCACGACACTATACTCCACGACACTATACACCACGACACTATACTCCGCGACACTATACACCACTTCACTATACTCCACGACACTATACACCACTTCACTATACTCCACGACACTATACACCACTTCACTATACTCCACGACACTATACACCATGACACTATAAACCTTGATACTTTACACCACAACACTATACTCCACGACACTATACTCCACGACACTATACTCCACAACACTATACACCACGACACTATACTCCACGACACTATACATCACGACACTATACTCCACGACACTATACTCCCCGACACTACTCAACACTATACTCCACTACACTATACACCACGACACTATAGTCCACGACACTATACACCATGACACTATAAACCACGATACTTTACACCACAACACTATACTCCACGACACTATACTCCACGACACTATACTCCACAAGACTATACACCACGACGCTATACTCCCCGATACTACTCAACACTATACTCCACGACACTATACACCACGACATTATACACCACGACACTATACTCCACGACACTATACTCCACGGCACTATACTCCACGACACTATACACCACTTCACTATACTCCACGACACTATACACAACTTCACTATACTCCACGACACTATACACCACTTCACTATACTCCACGACACTATAAATCACGATACTATACACCACAACACTATATTCCACAACACTATACACCACGACACTATACTCCCCGACACTATACACCACGCCACTATACTCCACAACACTATACACCACGACACTATACTCCACGACATTATAGTCCACGACACTATACTCCACGACACTATACACCATGACATTATAGTCCATGACACTATACTCCACGACACTATACACCATGACACTATACTCCCCGACACTATACTCCGTGACACTATACTCCACTACACTATACTCCACGACACTATACTCCCGACACTATACTCCACGACACTATACTCCACTACACTATACTCCACGACACTAAACTCCACGACACTATACTCCACGACACTATACTCCACTACACTATTCTCCACGACACTATACTTCACAACACTATACTCCCCGACACTATACTCCGTGACACTATACTCCACGACACTATACTCCACGACACTATACACAACGACACTATGTTCCAAGACACTATTCTCCTCGACATTATACACCACGACACTATACTCCCCGACACTATACTCCCCGACACTATACTCCACGACACTATACTCCCCGACACTATTCTCCACGACGCTATACTCCAAGACAATATACTCCACGACACTATACTCCACGACACTATACTCCACGACACTATACTCCACACTATACTCCCCAACACTATACTCCCCGACACTATACTCCATGACACTAGACTCCACTACACTATACTCCACGACACTATACTCCACGACACTCTACTCCCCGACACTATACTCCACGACACTATACTCCCCGACACTATACTCCACGACACTATACTCCCCGACACTATACTCCACGACACTATACTCAACGACACTATTCTCCACGACGCTATACTCCACGACAATATACTCCACGACACTATACTCCACGACACTATACTCCACGACACTATACTCCACACTATACTCCCCAACACTATACTCCCCGACACTATACTCCATGACACTAGACTCCACTACACTATACTCCACGACACTATACTCCACGACACTCTACTCCACGACACTTTACTCCACGACACTATACTCCCCGACACTATACTCCACTACACTATTCTCCATGACACTATACTTCACAACACTATACTCCACGGCACTATACTCCCCGACACTATACTCCACGACACTATACTCCACTACACTATTCTCCATGACACTATACTTCACAACACTATACTCCATGACACTATACTCCACGCCACTATACTCCACGACACTATACTCCCCGACACTATACTCCACGATACTATACTCAACGACACTATACTCCACGACATTATACTCCACGATACTATACACCACGACACTATGGGCACTATTAGTCCTAACATTTCCATCTTGATGCCAGCGTGAGTGATGATGTTGGGAGATGTATAGTGTCCAGAGTTCGTGTTGACATGGTTATTTACAACAATTGCGTGTTGTTTCTGAGAGTTAGACTTGATATGAGCACTTGGCAGTCAATGGTGGTCCTTCTTTTTTTTTTTTTGAGATATATAGAAGAGTTGTTGTTACATTCTTGTACAGCCACTAGTACGGGTAGCGTTTCGGGCAGGTCCCTGGAATATGATCCCCCTCCGTGAAGAATCGATTTTTCATCCAAGTACACATTTTACTGTTTCGTTAAACAGAGGCTACAGTTAAGGATTTGCACCCAGTAAATCCTCCCCGGCCAGGATACGAACCCATGACATAGCGCTCGCGGAACGCCAGGCGAGTGTCTTACCACTACACCACGGAGACTGAATTTATGAGAAAGACTGACGAAAGACGGAGACTGTTATTTATTATAGGTGAAATTTGTCAAAGTTTTCTCCTCCATATGACTGATGAGTGGCAATTTTGGGTCGAGGCGCCTGAGTGTGTGTGCAGCATCAATGTTGATCGACAGTTGGGCATGGCTTGTGTGTTATTTCTTATAGAGTTATAATTGATGTGAGCACTTAATTGGCGGTCAGTGGTGGCGCTTCTTAATAAATAATATATACTCTCGTGATTTAGTTCAGTATGGGGTTTAAAGAAAAAACAGCATACAAATGTTATATCACAAAAAACGAATTTATCATAAACTCATGTATTTTTCTTATACTATGGAAATGCATTCATGTAATAGATAACAATATGAGTAGCCAAATTTCTGTAAATCTCCTACCATGTTGGAATCTGTGGAAATGAATGAGCAAATGTACTGGCTGCTGAAGGAAACCACATTGGTTTAATTTTGGATACAAATGTCCATGGAGATTCAGAATGGAAACAATTATGGTTGAACATGCAGAGGAGTTTAAGAATCTGTTGTGAGAGTGAAGGACACAGCCTTCACAATTATACTTCAGAGAATGTAAACATCTAAGAGTCATTAGAAATATGTGTAGAATAATAAACCCTACAATGTTTGAGTTAGGTTAAACACCATTTGTCATATAGATACTGTTCTTAAAGATTCACCCATTTTGCAACAGCAAGATAACATATAAGATTTTAAGGGTTGACGAACGTTAATCTTCTTGTTTGATAAACTGTGCACTGGAGACATAGTTAATAAGAACACGCCAATATATAAGACAACAAAACGTTTTCTGGTTCTTTCACACCACTTTCCAACAACATTTATAATTTATATAAATTATTTTAGGGAATAATACATAAATTATATATTTAAACATGATATTAGTGTTTAGTGGAATGCATAAGGAGTCAAATTGTGTTAAAAAGAGCGATTTTTATAAAAATTTGGAAAGCTACTTTTTTCTGATCATAGAATAATTAAATGTATTTTGACGGTTTCATTCAGCCATTATATATCATTCACAATTTGTTAATGAATTTTACAAAAAAAACATAAATTATATATTTAAACATGTAAAAACTATTTGTAATACATTAGGAACAAAATAGTTGTAGATAAACAATTTATTATAAAACCTATGTGTTTGGATTTTTGGATTAAAAGTTTCTCAAAGGCTCTCCTGCACCATTCTCAATGCAAATCATTCCTACACCTATGGGAAGAGATAGACGAACGTTTTCTGTACGATTTGTGTTTGCTGGGTAATGCGTCCTGATGAGACACGCAAAGCATTCGGCAGACGATTAGATAAGCTCCATAGCTCATTGAAATCAGCTTTGACGGGTTCTAGATGGGAAGCAAAGGAAAGCCTCACCATAGGTAATGTGTGTAGACTACTGAGATTTGGTGCCATACAGCGTCATGCCCCCCGAGGTCATACTAAAGGGAATACAAGCTAAGGACTTTGGGCCAAACAACACTATTTGGGAATTAATGGATGAGATGATAGATTCCACTGAGAGGCTAAAGAACCGGGACTCTGCACAACACTGCCGTTTTCAGTGCAATCAATCCCCATAACCCTGCAAACGTTGTCACGCGTTCTTTCCCTAGTAACATTCAGACTCATGCTAGGTCTTCTCCACCCTCACATGGCCCCAGGTCATACTCCAGGACTAACTCTCCTCATTATCCTCCTCACCCGCAAACGCCAGAATGCTTTAACTGTGGCAAACCTGGCCACCGTTAGGCAGAATGCACATCAAACAGCACTCATTACCAACCGCATGGAAGACATAACAGTGCAAGCAATACTGTATATCACAACCATCCTTATTGCATATTTCACCGCAGACCTGTACATGAAATGTCAGACTGCCGAGCAGCTCGTTCACCATTCTGCACCTATCACCAGCTCCATGGTCATGACACTGTTGACTGTCGAGCTTGCCGAGGTTCTAATCAAGCTACCCCAATAACCTGCCAATAATCAACCACATGCTGCAACCCCTAACCATCGCCGACCGAGCTTTGCACGTGCTCCTGCAACCCGACCTACTACCCATGTTAGGTTCGCGAAGACTGACAGTCCCAACACAGATGGACACTGACTCGCAGCTGACAAACGGTGTTACAGCCTTCACGAATAACGCAGACTAGACCTACGGGTACTTAGACCAGACCAGACCATACTCGCAATCGGGGGAAAACATAGCAGCCTTTGTAAACCAGCATGACATAGGGAAGCGAGACAATCACCCTGCATAATCAGTACCTACCCATAACAGGTTTAATATATTAGCAGAGGAGGATACCGTACACCTCCTCATGCTGACAGTACTCACAATCATGTGCTTCAGACATCACGTCGACCACACTAGTCTTGTACTAACATGCCTAACAAAGACACAGAAGGACCTCTGATTACAACCACTCTGAAAGGTCAACAAGTTAAAATTTTCCTAGACACAGGAGCTAGAGTCATCATCATCAAAGAAGCCGCCTTGAATGACATACACAACAGACTTGTTGTATGCCAGCCATCTGACTCCAACCTTAGTGAAGTTTCTGGAGGAATGACTGCAGTGTTGGGTGAAGCTGACAAAGAGTTGATAGTTGATGACAGATCAGTCGCCATGACCTGTTTACTTGTAGATAATATTCGATTCCCAGGAGACATCTTTTTTAATTACTATCGATGTTTACCATTGGGAAACAACAATTGGTGACACAGTAGTATCTCTTTGTGGTGTGTTCCCCATGGGGACACTAGTTCACCAACCATAGGGACTATATCAGTTACATAAAAGCCAGGAGTGACCAAGATACACGTTACCAGACACGTCCAAACAAAGCTGTCACTCAATCACTTACTGACCCCAGTCCATCCCACAGCCACACAATATCACAGGTCGATGAAGTCAATGAATCTTTGCAAGGGGCCCCAGCAATTGTTCATTACCTTGCCTAGAGTCTAACATCAATCAAGTCAGAGGCATCTTACACCAAGACACCTTTCTACATTCTCACACACTAACAAAGGTTATTGTCAAAATTCCTGGTGTACCTGACCTAGATCACGTAATAGCAGACAGTGTCACATGTCAAATAAAAGGTACCTACATAGATCCGTCCTTTCAACAGATGCAGAACATCTCTACTGCTGTTTATGTTGCAAATGTCACCAATGCCAACATTTACCTCACATAGACACACATTGTATACTTCACCTATTGTTCGTTAGTGGTGCGAGTAGTGGATGAAGACTCTACTGAACTAATGGTACTTGCACTCTCTCATACGACAAATCGAAATCAGTTAGCGATCTCGCCTGAGCACCTTAGTCCCACTGACTTCCCAAACACCCAAGCCCCCCATCCTCAACAAACACTGTTGTGGAACTGACAGGAGAACAACTTGGCATGACACACCTCATCACTCACAAAATTCCTCTTGAACTAGGTACTCAACGAATTTATGTACCCGCATATAGATTGCCTCATTCTCAACGAGCTGTTGCAGACCGTCATATTGACAAGATGTTACATGGAGGTGTTATTGAAGAAAGCACCTCTCCATGGAATGCTCCATTGATCATAGTACCCAAGAAGGATGGATGGCTCTTGCATCCCATCGTTGATTTCAGAAAACTTTACCACGTGACGATACCAGATAGATTTCCACTTCCCGTGCTCACTGACTTATTGCAGAACATAGGCCAGAATGAGGTTTCGTCTTCTCTTGATCTATTGCAAGGTTTTTGGCAAATACCACTTGACCCAGAAAGCCGAGAACTGACAGAGTTTTCAGTCCCTAGTGGCCATTACTAGTACACCTGCATACCTTTTGGCTTATGCAGCAGCCTATTACTTTCTCTAGGCTTATGTAAAACTTGTTCCGACGAATGATAGGTGATACCCTCAAGGTTTACCTCGATGACCTCATAATCATATCCAAGGATGTACCGACCCACCTTCAAAGTTTAGAACTTGCTCTTCAGAAACTATCTGAAGCTAATTTGAAGATCAAACTTATCAAATGTGACTTCATGAAAAAAAGAGATAAAGTTTCTAGGCCATAAAGTCATCTCACACGGCATTACCACTCTTAACTCAAAGATAGACACTGTGAAGAAGTATCCTGTCCCTCATAATGTTGATGCTGTACAAAACTTCATAGGCCTAACAGGATTCTATCGCCATTTCATCGCTGGCTATTCAGTGATTGAGTCTTCTCTCACTCACCTCCTTAAGAAAGACGTCCTATTCGCCAGGACAGCTGATCAGGAGAAAGCGTTTAAAACACTTAAAGAGGCTTTGATATCAGCTCACATTATCAAGTTCCCAGACTTCTCCAAATCGTTTGTCATAGTCACCAACGCCAGTAATATTGGATTAGGAGCTGTACTAACATAGACTAGCGACAGAAAAAAACATGCCATTGCATATGCAAGCTAAGTTCTCTCCAAAGCAGAAAAGAATTACTCGACAACAGAACGAGAAGCTATAGCTGTAGTGTAGGCTCTCAAACATTTCAGAGACATCATCTACAACTACCCTGTCCATGTACTGACGAAAAAATAGAACCCAATAGGTAAGTTTGCCCATTGGTCGCTCACAATACAAGAGTTCTTACCCACGTTTGGAAACTTACCTGGCAGACATAATGTAGTTGCCGATGCCCTCTCCCACTACGTCGCTCCTGTTCAGGTAGAATACCCTTCGACAGACTTGCAAGATGTAGAACAACAACAAGACCCAATGTGGGCACCGATTATAAGCTTTCTAATGAGCCCGAAAACGACTCTTACAGTCAAGTCTCCTATGCCACTCAAGGAACTAGTACTCGTAAACCACGTACTCCACATGAAGGTTATGTTTGGCTCTCCTGCCAGAATGATACATCAACCTGTTATTCCTGCGTCGATAGTACCTATCGTGTTGAAACTTGTCCATGACGCACAGTGCACATCCTGGCAAGGACTGCACCATAAAGCAGGCTTGCCTCGAGTATTACTGGCCCGAAATGGCAAAACAGATTAAACATCACGAGGATCAATGTCTAACCTGCCTAGCTAACAGAACCCATGTTGCTGGGCTGAATCCAATTCAGACTTACCCTACGACTAATGCACCTTGGGACCGTGTTTCTATGGACTTGCTAACGAACTTTGCTGAAATTTTCAAAGGTAATAAACATCTAGTTGCGGTGGATAACTTCTCTAAATACGGTAAACTGGTTCCAATTCCAAACAAAACTGCATAATGCATTTCATAATAACATAATTTGCAGGTATGGTCCACCTAGGGTTATACTCTCGGTATAACTCTAGGTGGACTCTCGGCCGTTGTCAGTATACTGTACTGACAACGGCCCGGAATTCAACAATTCTGTTATGGAACAACTGGCTAAACTGTACAAAAATAAAAAGTGCAATATAATGCCTTATCAACCGGCTAGCAATGGTCTTGCTGAAAGAACAAATAACAAATTAACAGTCAATAAGGCACTCAGAGTAACAGTCAATCGGGACAGTCACAAATGGGATGAACTTATGCCAATCGTCCAAAGCTCGATAAACTCCTCAATAGGAGATACACCTCACTCTGGGCTTTATCGGACAGACATGAGATTCTCTAATGCTCTCATATCCTCACCGCCTGTGTCACTTTACAACTATGATGATTATGTTAAAGTCAAACAAAGAGACACTCAATTGGTATTCCTGAGAGTCAAGGAATACCTATCTAAAGCACTGACGATTTCACTAGGTTACAAAACTCTCATGCTAAACCTACAAAAATAGGACCTGGATCTTTAGTCATGATCCTCAACCAGCGATGAGATGGTCCCATGTATACGCTGACTGAGAAGTTTCTTGGATCTTACAGAGTTCTTGAGCATATTACAGGTACCAAGTACAAGCTGGAAAACCTTGCTACAGGTGAACATGTAAATGAACATCTCAGTCACATGAAACTAGCCCGACTGACTGTTGACCAAGACAGCCCAGTACCTGTCAATGACCATGTAATGACTGACCCTACCACCGTGACACCCACTCTGGTCGAAGACACGAACAATGGTACCGCATCACTTGGTACTCATACTTACAACTTTCGGTCCAGACCAGTTATTTTGACAGTGCACCAACAACAGTCGGATGATACATGCTTGTGTGACTGTGGTGTTCCTGTCTGTAAAGGACAATGGATGCGTTACATCAGCTCCTCACTTCCTGACTGCCAGTATGTAGCAGAAGATGACTACATTCGTGAAGAACTAGCCCCTAACATTCATAGTTTTTATGTCTAGCTGTAAGGGTAATGCTTACCATATTATATACTAAGTAACCCGTTCATGCCTACTAACTTCTACCCCTTTTCCACTAGTTCTAGTTAATTTTTTTACGAGAAAGCTCGTCTTGAGTGAGTACCCAACCATTGTATATGTTAGACACTTTTATGTACCATTCCCGCAGCATATCCGTTGAGATTTCCTGAGAGAGTTAAACTGATTAACGCCTTTCTCAGTGGATTTTATATATCTGTTCTTTTTCCTTTGTCTCAAATGTATATAATATGATACCTACATAGCTCACCTCAATTCATAGTTTCAATCTTATGACTTCTCATACACTCACTGTTCAGGTCCTGGTGTTTTTGCCGCGTCCCTGCACTCCATATTTTAGTAGAACGTCATTTATACTATGTACTATATCGTGCCTTTGTCAGCGTCTACCGATTATAATCTGCTTAACAGGTAACACTGTGGGTGTGCATCTTGATCCTTGCACACAACTTCTGGTCCACTGCCTCTATCTGTAGATGGACCTTCTGCCTCCAGTATGCTCAGACGTTAAACTAGTTAGTCATGATGCTCCATGGATAACTTAATTTTAGAATTATATTTATGCAATGTACTCTATATTCATGTATGTCTGAGACTGGGTTGTGGATGTCTCAGAGCTTGTTTACAGCCACCATAGGTAAATAATCCTATACATAAATGTTAGTTAGGTTCACAACCAAAAAGTTCTTCAAGCAGATTGTTGAGGACGACGATGATAGCGTGCTAAGCGGAGTTCGACGCCCAGGGTATGGTGGGCATCATCTTGTTATGTCTACTCAGAACCTCTCAGAACTAGGTGCTTCTTGTGTGCTCGCCCGTGGGACAGCCGAGGGCCACACCCCATAATCAGATTGGCGTTAGCCCTCGCCCAGCAGAGACACTCACGATAGCTAGTACGTGGCCCAGCATAAAATTTATAACTTTACTAGCAGCCGCTGAGCCACAGCAACTTTCCCTGTCCCTTTCTCCTCCCCACTATCCCAAACTCCCCCGTCTCATCGTCCTTCCACACCATTACCCCCTTCCTTGTACCCTTGACCTCCACACTATCTCTCACTTCCGTCCCCTCGTCATCCCCCCCATTCCCCACTCCCTCATCCGATGCCTTTCCAAAAGGTCTGATGTTCCCATCAGAAAATTGGGAATATAAAGTGAGCTGATGTTTCCATCACTGATATATAAGAAAAACAGTTCAAAAATGAAATGAAAATATGAAACAAAATAAAAAAATAAACTATACTCACGAAATGAATGGTATGGTAAACAAGACAGCTCAATTCCAACGGAATTCACACAAAATAATTAAATCAAAATGAAAATAAATAAAAATCTATGAAAACGCAATTTATCAATGCAATCAGAAATGCTGAAATGAAATTGTAATATATTTAGTATAGCATGTGTGTTGCTCATACATGCAACAAATGGTGCTGTTTTTCAAAAAAAGCATAGTTTTACCTGTCACAGGTGTGTCATCTATACTTATGAAATGAACGGTATGGTAAACAACACAGCTCAATTCAACACAATATCACACAAAATAATTCAATAGAAAATAAAATAAATAAAAATATGTGAAAATAAAATTTATATATGCAATCAGAAACAATGAAATGTAATTCGTGACATATTTAGTATAGCGTTCATGTTGCTATTATGTGCAACAGATGGTGCTGTTTTGAAAAAATGCATGTTTTTCCCTGTCACAGTTGTGGCTTCTATATAGTAGGTATGTAAAAAGACGCACCTATTCGAATGCAACGTTGTGTCAAAATTTCAAAGCAATCGGTGAAGAAATTTTGGAGATTACAGCATGTGTTGCTCTTACGTCCAACAGATGGCGCAGTTTTTCAAAAAAAGTCTGTTTTTTCCTGTCTCAGGTGAGGCATGTATATAGTAGATATAACAAAAAGACGGGCCTATTCGAATGCAACGTTGTGTCAAAATTTCAAACACTCAATAAAGAGGTTTCGACGATTTCCTTCACATGAAAAACTCAGTTTTCAGAAAAAGCATGCTTTTTTGTCGTCATAGACGTGACATCTATATAGTATGTATATAAAAACCTGGCCAAATGCGAATGAAACGTTGTGTGAAAATTTCAAAGCAATCGGTGAAGAACTTTCGGAGATTAAGGGTTATGCACAAACGAACATTTTAATTTTTATTTATATCTATTTAAATAAAAATGGAAAGGTTCATTTGTTCAACATCGCTAATCTCTGAAAGTTTTCCACCAATTGCTTTGAAATTTTCACACAATGTTCCATTCGCATCCGAGCGGGTTTTTATATACATACTATACTGATGTCACGTCTGTGACAGAAAAAATAAGTTGTTTTTTTAATTGTGATTTTCATGTGTTTTTCATGTGAGAGAAATCCTCGAAACCTCTTTTCCGATTGCTTTGAAATTTTTACATGACGTTGCATTCGAATAGATGCGTGTTTTTATATACCACCTATACACATGTCTCACCAGTGACAGGGAAAAAACATGCTTTTTTAAAAAACAGTCTCATCTGTTGGACGTAAGAGTAACACATGCTGTAATCTCCCAGAGTTCTTCACCGATTGCTTTGAAATTCTGACACAATGTTCCATTCGAATATGCGTGTGTTTTTATTTACCTACTATATAGATGCCACCCCTCTGACAGGTAAAAATATGTTTTTTTTCAAAAAACAGCGCCATCTGTTGCACGCAATAGCAACACACACGCTATACTAAATATGTTATTAATGTTCATAGATTTTGATTTATTTAAATTTTTATGGTATTATTTTGAGTGACATTGTTTTGGAATTAAGCTGTGTTGTTTACCATACCATTCATTTCGTAAGTATAAGTATAGATGCCATACCTGTGACAGGTAAAAACATTTTTTTTAAGAAACGGTGCCGTCTGTTGCATGTAAGAGCCACACACTCTTTACTAAGTATGGTACGATTCCATTTCAGTGTTTTTGATTGCATTGACAAATTTAATTTTCATACATGTCGATTTATTTTCATTGTGATATAATTATTTTTTGTGACTTTGCATTGGAACAGAGCTGTGTTGTTTATCATGCCATTCATTTCGTGAGTATAAGTATAGATGCCACACCTGTGACAGGTAAAAACATGATTTAAAAAAAAATAAGCCTCATCTGTTGCACGTAAGAACAAATTACGCTATACTAAATATGTTTCGATTCCATTTCAATGTTTCCGATTTCATTGATAAATTGAATTTTCATAGATTTCGATTTGTTTTCATTTTTATTTAATCCTTTTGCATGACATTGCATTGGAATTGAGCTTTGTTATTTACCGTACCGTTCATTTCGTGAGTATAGTTTATTTGTTTATTTTTTCATTGTTTTTCATTTCGTTTATAATGGTTTTCTTATATTTCAGTGATGGGAAAATGAGATGATTTGATGTTCCCAATTTTCTGATGGGAACATCAGATCATTTGAGAATGCTTCGAACTAGGGAGTGGGGAGGACGAGGGGACGGGAGTGGAGGAGGGTGGGGACGACGAGGGGACATAGGATTGGGTAATGGTGGGGAGGATGAGGGGACGGGGGAGTTGGGGATGGTGGGGACGATGGGACAGGGGAATGGAGATTGGTGGGGTGGAGGAGGACAAAGGGACAGGGTAGTGGGGTAAGTTGGGGAGGACGAGGGGACGGGGGAGGGGGGGAATGGTAGGGAAGACGAGGGGACGGGAGAGAGAGGGAGAGGACAAGAGGACGGTGGAGTTGGGAATGGTTAGGAGGACGAGGGGAAGGTGGAGAGGTGGATGGTGAGGGGGACATAGGGATGGGGGAGTGAGGAATGGTTGGAAGGACGAGGGGACGGGGGAGTGGGAATGGTTAGGAGGACGAGGGGACGGGGAAGGGGGGAATGTTGGGGAGGACTAGAAGACAGGGGAACGGTTGCTGTTGCTCAGCAACGTACATGCATTGCTGAGCTGCAGCAATGTGTGGCCGGGTACAGCTAGTAGATAATAAAAAATAAAATGCCCACAGCTGTTTGGTACTCCATTCCTCCCCACTACCATGAAAGCTACAACCGCAACCGACAACCATTATTATCCAGCCTCTCATCTCTCAATCACCTGATGTACAGGTTCATGAGTCTGTTGGGGTCTATCATATCTACACTTGAACCTGTGTATGGAGTCAGCCTCCACCACATCACTTCCTAATGCATTCCATTTGTCAATCACTCTGACACTAAAAAAGTTCTTTCTAATATCTCTGTGGCACTCAATTTCCACCTGTGTCCCTTAGTGCGTGTGCCCTTTGTGATAAACAGCCTGTCTATCTATCCTATCAATTCCTATAAGAATCATGTTGACTTGATCATGTTCCCC
Organism: Procambarus clarkii; assembly: GCF_040958095.1. NCBI lineage: Eukaryota > Metazoa > Arthropoda > Malacostraca > Decapoda > Cambaridae > Procambarus > Procambarus clarkii. The sequence goes on from NC_091219.1 coordinate 7,751,280, forward strand.
CTAACTCTTCTGTTTTCCAGCGACGTGAGATATATTTCCCGTAGTCTCTCCTCATAGTTCATACTCCTCGGTTCGGATACTAGTCTGGTGGGAAACTTTTGAACGTTTTCCAGTTTAGTCTAATGCTTGAATATGGACTCCATGCTGGAACTGCATGCTCCAGGATTGGTCTGACATATGTGAAATACAAAGTTCTGTATGATTCCTTACACAACTTTCTTATGTTGGCCAGCCTGGCATATGCCGCTGATGTTATTCTCTTGATGTGGGCTTCAGGGGAGAGGTATGGTGTGATATCAACCTCCAAGTCTTTCTCTCCTTCTGACTTTTGAAGAATTTCATCTCCGTAATGATACCTTGTATATGGCCACCTGGTCCCTACACCAATCTTCATTACATTACATTTGCTTGGGTTAGACTCTAACAACCATTTGTTTGACCATTCCTGCAGCTTGTCCAGGTCTTCTTGAAGCCTCATGCTGTCCTCCTCTGTCTTAATCCTTCTCACAATTTTGGAATCGTCAGCAAACATTGAGGAGAATGAGTCTATACTCTCTGGGAGATCATTTACATATATCAGAAACAGGATAGGTTCGAATACAAAGCCCTGTGGGACTCCACTTGTGACTCCACGCTAATCTGAGGTCTCACCCCTCAGCTCTCCTGCCTGTTTCTCCAGCTTATGTATCGGCCTCTTATGGGGTACTGTGTCAAAGGCTTCCCGACAGTCCAAGAAAATGCAGTCTACCAATCCTTCTCTTTCTTGCTTAATCTTTGTCACCTGATCGTGAAATTTTTTTAAGCCAGTGAGGCAAGATTTACCCTTCCTGAACCCATGTTGATGGGTTGTCATGAAGTTCCTTCTCTCCAGATGAGTTACTAGTTTTTTTCTCATGATATTCTCCACCACCTTGCATGGTATACAAGTTAAGGACACTGGCCTGTAGTTCAGTACCTTTTGCCTGTCGCCATTTTTGTATATTGGGACTACATTAGCCGTCTTCCATATTTCAGGTAGGCCTTCCGTCTCCAGTGACCCACTATTCTCTTTCAGCACACTCTTTCAGTACCCATGGTGAGATTGCTTCTGGACCAATAGCTTTACTCACGTCCAGATCCAACAAGTGTGTCTTGACCTCATTTCTTGTTATTTCGAACCCTTCCACGGCCGTCTGGTATACCTGTTCTCACCCTTTCTAAGTTACATCACTTGTTCTTTCACTGTTGTTTTCCTCCTGATGTGACTGTGGAGTAGCTTTGGTTCGGTCTTGGCTTTATTTGCTTTATCATTATCATACTTTTTCTCTGCTTCTCTTCTCGCAATAACATACTCATTCCTGGTTCTCTAGTATCTCGCTCTGATTCTGGTGTTCTGTTATTTCGGACGTTAATTCTACGTCTTTTTGTTCAGCTTCTTTGCTTCCATACATGCCCAATTAAACCACGATTTCTTCTTTTGCTTCTCGGATTTTTCCTTTTCGGCTGGGATAGACCTGTTTACTGCCTCCTGACACTTTTGGGTGACATAGTCCATCATGTCTTATACGAACTTAGCTCTGAGTTCTGTGTTCCATGGTATATCCATAAGGAAACTTCTCATTTCCTCATAATTCCACTTTCGGTACGCCAGTCCTTTCTTTCCTAGTTATTTTTTTTTGGGGGGGGGATGGGGAGATAAATCCTAGCTCTACCAGGTAGTCAAAGATCAATACACTGTGATCTCTCATTCCCAAGGGTGCTTCCAACTTAACTTCCCATATATCCCACTCATTTAGGGGTAAATATCAGATCAGGCATAGCTGGTTCATCCTCTCCTCTCATTCTTGTCGGTCCCTTGATGTGTTGACTTATAATGTTTCTTGTTGCCACTTCCATCGGCTTAGCTCTCCCTGTGTCTAGTCTCCCTTGAGGGTCTCTGATCTCCCAATCTATCTTCCCGTGGTTAAAGTCTCCCATGATTAGTAGTTCAGATCCATTCCTGCTAGCCACAGAAGCTGCCCTCTATATTATATTAATGGTGGTCATGTTGTTTCTATCATATTCCTGTCTGGGTCGTCTGTCATTAGGTGGGAGTTATATGACTACGACTATAAGTTTTTGTCCTCCAATTGCTATGGTACCTGTTATGTAGTCACAAGTGAAACCTTCACTTGGTTGAAGTAGTCACTTGTGTACTCACCTAGTTGTGCTTGCGGGGATTGAGCTCCGGCTCTTTGGTCCCGTTTCTCAACTGTCAATCAACTGATGTACAGATTCCTGAACCTACTGGGTTCTATCATATCTACATTTGAAACTGTGTAAGGAGTCAGCCTCCACCACATCACTGTCTAATGCATTCCACTTGTTAACTACTCTGACACTGAAAAAGTTCTTTCTAATGTTCCTAAGGCTAATTTGAGTACTCAGTCTCCACCTGTGTCCCCTTGTTTGCGTACCATCTGTGTTAAAAAGTTTATCCTTATCTACCCATTCAATTCCTCTGAGCATTTTGTAGGTAGTGATCATGTCTCCTCATTCTCTTCTGTTTTCCAGTGTCGTGAGGTGCATTTCACACATCTTTTCCTCGTAACTCATGCTTCTTAGTTCTTGGACCAGCCTAGTGGCATACCTTTGGACTTTTTCCAGCTTCGTCTTATGCTTGACAAGGTACGGGTTCCATGCTGGGGCCGCATACTCCAGGATTGGTCTTATATATGCGGTGTACAAGGTTCTGAATGATTCCTTACACAGGTTCCTGAAGGCTGTTCTGATGTTAGCCAGCCTCGCATATGCAACAGATGTAATTCTTTTGATGTTGACTTCAGAGACAGGTTTTGTGTGATATCAACTCCTAGATCTTTCTCTCTGTCCGTTTCATGAAGTACATCATTTCCCATTCGGTATCCTATGTCTGGCCTCCTGTTTCCACTGCTTAGTTTCATGACCTTGCATTTACTAGAGTTGTACTTTAGTAGCCATTTGTTGGATCATTCATTCACTCTGCCTAGGTCATCTTGTAGCCTCCTACTATCATCCTCTGTTTTAATCCTCCTCATAATTTTTGCATCATCAGCAAACAATGAGAGGAACGATTCTATACCCTCTGGGAGATCATTTACATATATCAGGAACAGTATAGGTCCAAGGATTGAACCCTGCTGGTTTCCACTGGTGACGTCTCGCCAATCTGAGGCCTCACCCCTCAGAATGACTCGCTGTCTTCTGTTGCTTAGGTACTCCCTTATCCAATGGAATACCTTCCCTTTCACTCCTGCCCGCATCTTCAGCTTTTTCACTAGCCTCTTGTGTGGTACTGTGTCAAAGGCTTTCTGGCACTCCAAGAAGATGCAGTCTGCCTACCCCTCTCTTTCTTGCCTGATTTTTATTGCCTGGTCGTAGAATTCAGTTAATCCTGTGAGGCAGGACATGCCATCCCTGAACCAATGTTGATGCTGTGTTACGAAGTTCTTTAGGTCCAAATTTTCCACAAGTTTTTTTTCGCACAATCTTCTCTATCAGCTTGCATGATATGCAAGTTAGGGACTGGCCTGTAGTTCAGTGCTTCCTGTCTGTCCCTTTTCTTGTATATCGGGACTACATTAGCAGTCTTCCACATTTTTGGCAGTTCCCCTGTTACCAGTGATATGTTATACACTATGGAGAGTGCCAGGCACAGTGCTTCTGCTCTTTATTATAGTATCCATGGGGAGATTCCATTCAGGCCTATAGCCTATGTCACATCCAACTCTAGCAAGAGATTCCTTACATCCCCACTGGAAGTCTCAAACTCTTCTAGTGGTTCCTGGTTAACTATTCCCTCTCTTATCTCTAGAACTTCCCCTTGCATGTGAAGACCTCCTGGAATTTATTATTCAGTTCCTCGCCCACTTCCTTGTCGTTTGTTGTGAATCTGTCTGCCCCTATCCACAATTTCATTACCTGTTCCTTTACTGTTGTTTTTCTCCTGATGTGGCTGCGCAGCAATTTAGGTTGAGTCTTTGCCTTGCTTGCAACGTCATTTTCGTAATGCCTTTCTGTCTCTCTTCTCAACCTGGCATATTCATTCCTTGCACTCTGGTATGTTTCTCTGCTCCCGAGTGACCTATTATTTCTATAGTTTCTCCACGCCCTTTTACTTTACTGCTTAGCTAGCCTACATCTCTGATTAAACCATGGGTTTCTCATTTGCATTTCGTTGTTTTCCTTTTGGTCCGGAACAAACTTGTCTGCTGCCTCTTTACACTTCTGCATGATGTAGTCCATCATGTCTTGGGCCGTCTTTCCCCTGAGCTCTGTTTCCCATGTTATATCTGTTAGGAATTTCCTTCTCTCCTCATAGTTTCCCTTTCGGAATGCCAGCCTTTTGTTTTCAGTTCACCTCCTCGAGTTCCTTAACCCTTCTTCAATCAGATACTCAAACGTTCGACACTGTGGTTGCTCATTCCTACTGGGGCCTCGAAACCGATATCCCTTATATCGGAGTCGTTCGAGTGAAGACTAGGTCGAGTCTCGCTGGTTAATCGTTTCCCCTCATCCTTGTGGGTCCTCTGACATGCTGGCTTAAGAAGTTTCTTGTCGCCACCTCCAATAGTTTAGCTCTCCATGTATCCCCACCTCCATGTGATTCCTTGTTTTCTCAGTCTATCCTTCCATGATTAAAGTCTTCCATGATGAGCAGATGAGATCTATTTCTACAGGCAGCAGAGGCTTCCCTATCATTTATAGTGTTAACTGCCATGTTGTTGTTGTCATACTCTTGCCTGAGTCTTCTATCATTGGGTGGCGGGTTATATATCACTGCTACTACTATTCTTGGTCCTCCCATTGTCATGGTGCCTGTTATGTAGTCTCTGAATCCCTTGCAGTCTGGGATAGCCATCTCCTTGTAACTCCATTCCTTTCTCATTAGTAGAGCCACTCCACCTCCTCCCTTACCTTCCCCCTCTTTCTTTATTACTGCGTAGTCCTGGGGAAAAACCTCAATCATTTTGATTCCTGAGAGTTTTGTTTGTGTGAGTCCGATTACATCTGGGTTCACTTCTTGAGCTCTTTCCCTTAGTTCACTTGCCTTGCTTGTGATCCCATCTATGTTTGAGTACATCACCCTGAACTGACTCTCTTCTGGCCCTTCTCATTTTCTGTTGATTCTAACGAAGGAGGGAAAGAGGGAGGATCCAGGATAGGAGGGCCTAAGGAGGGGGACCTGGGGGATATGGTGTGTGCGGGGGCTGGGAGGATCTGGTACGTGGAGGGTGGTGGTGGAGGAGAGAGGGCTTGGGGGGGGGGGAGAAGCGAGGGCATGGGGGGGAGGGTGAGAAGGGGAGGTAAGGGGGGAGTAAGAGGGGGAGGCTTGGGGGGCATGGGTGAAAAGGGAGGGCTTGGTGGGTTGGTGAGAAAGGAGGTCCTGGGGAGGATGGTGAGTGGGGGGCAGGATGCCCTTGGTGGGCACTTTATGGGGGGCTGGCAGGGGTTGAGGCAGGTAGGACGTCCATTGGATGGAAGGTGGGAGTGGAGCTCCTCTCCCTGTGGCTGTTAAACTTGTGTGTACTCACCTAGTTGCACTCACCTAGTTGTGTTTGCGGGGATTGTGTTCTGGCTCTTTGGTCCTGCCTCTTAACCGTCAATCAACAGGTGTACAGATTCCTGAGCCTATTGGGCTCTATCATATCTACACCTGAAACTGTATATGGAGTCAGCCTTCACCACATCACCTCCTAATGAATTCCATTTGTCAACCACTCTGACACTAAAAAAGTTTTTTCTAATATCTCTGTGGCTCATTTGGGCACTCAGTTTCCACTTGTGTCCCCTTGTGTGTGTGCCTCTTGTGTTAAATAGCCTGTCTTTATCTACTATACACTATCGAGAGTGGCAAGCAAAGTGCCTCTGCACACACTTTCAGTACCCATTGCGAGATCCCGTCTGGACCAACTGCCTTTCTAACATCCAGATCCAGCAGGTGTCTCTTGACCTCCTCTCTCATAATTTTGAACTCTTCTATGGCCGCCTGGTTTACTTCCCTTTCTCCTAGCACAGTGACCTCACCTTGTTCTATTGTGAAGACCTCCTGGAACCTCTTGTTGAGTTCTTCACACACCTCTTTGTCATTCTCTGTATACCTGCCCTCGCCTGTTCTAAGTTTCACTACCTGTTCTTTCACTGTTGTTTTCCTTCTGATGTGACTGTGAAGTGGCTTTGGTTTGGTGTTGGCTTTGTTTGCTATATCATTTTCATAACTTTTCTCTGCTTCTCTTCTCACCCTGACATACTCATTCCTGGTTCTCTGGTATCTTTCTCTGCTTTCTGGTGTTCTGTTATTCCGGAAGTTCCTCCACGCCCTTTTGTTCAGTTTCTTTGCTTCCATACATGCCCTATTATACCATGGATTCTTCTTTTGCTTCTCGGATTTTTTCCTTTTGGGCCGAGATGTACCTGCTTACTGCCTCCTGACACATTTAGGTGACATAGTCCATCATATCTTGTACAGACTTAGCTCTGAGGTCTGTGTCCCAAGGTATTTCCCTTAGGAAGCTTCTCATCTCCTCATAATTTCCCTTTCAGTAAGCCATCCTTTTGTTTCCTAGTTCTTTTTTTTTGGGAGATAATTCCAAGCTCTACCAGGTACTCAAAGTTCAATACACTGTGATCACTCATTCCCAAGGGTGCTTCCATCTTGACTTCCCTTATATCCACTCCTTTAGGGTAAATATCACATCAAGCATTGCTGGTTCACCTTCTCCTCACATTCTTGTTGGTTCCTTGATGTGCTGGCTTAGAAAGTTTCTTGTTGCCACGTCTAGCAGCTTAGCTCTCCATGTTTCTGGTCCTCCATGCGGGTTTCTGTTCTCCCAATCTATATTCCCATGGTTGAAGTCTCCCATGATTAGCAGTCCAGATGCATTCCTGCTAGTGACAGAAGCTGCTCTCTATATCATGTTAGTGGTGGCCATGTTGTTTCTATCATATTCCTGTCTGTGTCTTCTGTCATTTGGTGGTGGATTATATATGATTACGACTATAATTTTTTGCCCTCCAGTTGTTATTGTACCAGTTATGTAGTCACTGAAACCTTCACATCCCTGAACAACCATCTCCTCAAAATCCCAGCTTTTTCTTACAAGCAGGGCTACACCACCACCACCTCTTCCTTCAGTCTTTCCTCATAACATAATAGTCCTGTGGGAACACTGCATTTGTTATGGTTTTCGTTAGCTTTGTTTCTGTGAAAGCTATTGTGTCTGGGCTTTCCTCTAGTACTCATTCTCCAAGTTCATTTGCTTTATTTGTAATTCCATCTACGTTTGTGTACATTGCCTTGAGGCTCACTTTCTTCTGTCCCTTCTCAAATCTCCTCCTTGGTAAGTGTTCTGCCGGTGGGGGAAGCTGTTCCATGGGTGTGAGGATTTGTGAGGTGGATAACAGGGTTGCAGAGGATACAGGGATGAGGGGTCAAGTGAAGGGGGAGGGACAGGAAGTGTTTGGGGTAGGGGGGGTTTTCTATGCAGAGGAGGATGGTGGAGTTGCCCTCCCCACTGGTGTTACTGGGTAGCTGGTTGTGGTTTCCCCCCTCGCCTCTGGGGGTGATGTGTTAGGAGCTGTGATTTCCAGGTTTTCCCCCTCTCGCCCTGCGCTTCTTCCTTGCTTCTGCCGCCATGGCCCTCTCCTCCCTCGTCATGTCCCTCTAGAGGAATACTTTTTTTAATTTTCCCACTTGTTGCAGGTGGTTTTTCTTTGTTAGAATCGTGTCCTTTGTGTTTTCATTTGCAAACACTATCTTTAACACACGGTCTCGGTCTTTTTTGTACCTGCCTAAACTGAAACCCCTTTCAATGCTATGCTCAGCCCCTTCCATGTCTAGTGCCTTCAGTATTTCATTCACTGCCGCTTTGTCCTTATCATTCCACTCTTTCCTATTAGAGCCTTCCTGCTCTTTAATACCCACAGCTACCACTGATCTTTTCCCTTTGCAGCAGCTGACTAAGTAGAGCGTGCCGCTTCCTGTGAGGTGGCTGCTTTGATGGCCACCTCCATCACTGCAGCACATTACTTTAGAGTTTTTTTTTCTAGCATTTATGCAAATGTTGCTTTTATTGTGGCATTCTGTTCCAAAATACTATTACCACCTTCTCCCTTGGGTGGTTATCTGAGTCTCAGCATCGATACTGTTCGTTTTGAGGGCCCTTAATCTCCTCCTTTGCTTGCTGTCAGCTCTCTTTTTTAGGTGGCTTATTTCATTCTTCATTTCCTGCATCTCATTCCTGATGTCCTCCAGAAACTGGGCGAACATTTCCTTCATTTCGTCCTCTGGACTTTTCCCTGTTCCCCTGTTAGCTCTGGCTGTCATGCTTGACCCTGTCCCTAGTTGTGCCGTGATTGGATTTGTCAGAAGGGCAGAGTGGGGTGGGGAGAGAGAAAGAGAGAGAGAGAGAGAAGAGAGAGAGAGAGAGAGAGAGAGAGAGAGAGAGAGAGAGAGAGAGAGAGAGAGAGAGAGAGAGAGAGAGAGAGAGAGAGAGAGACAGAGAGAGAGAGACAGAGAGAGAGGGGGAGAGAAAGAGAGAGAGAGATAAGGAGAGAGAGAGGGGGAGAGAAAGAGAGAGAGAGATAAGGAGAGAGAGAGAAATAAAGAGAGAGAAATAGATAGACAGAGAGAGAGAGAGAGAGAGAGAGAGAGAGAGAGAGAGAGAGAGAGAGAGAGAGAGAGAGAGAGAGAGAGAGAGAGAGAGAGAGAGAGAGAGAGAGAGGGAGAGAGTGGGGAAGGGTGAGAGAGGGGGAGAGTGTGTGTAATGGAGATTCGGGGGACTGGGGGTGGGGGGGCGGAGATGGCGACCAGGTCAGATCAGGTCAGATGGGGGGTAATAGGGGGGTGGGGTGGAGTATAGTGAGGTCTTACCTCCTTTCCACAAAAGGTGTTAATCCTTTCTTCCCTGACTGAACGTTTGTGTGTAATTACATAAGTGTAGTTACAGGATGAGAGCTACGCTCGTGGTGTCCCGTCTTCCCAGCACTCTTTGTCACATAACGCTTTGAAACTACTGACAATCTTGGCCTCCACCACCTTCTCACCTAACTTGTTCCAACCGTCTACCACTCTGGTTGCGAAAGTGAATTTTCTTATATTTCTTCGGCATCTGTGTTTAGCTAGTTTAAATCTATGACCTCTTATTCTTAAAGTTCCAGGTCTCAGAAAGTCTCCCCTATCGATTTTATTCAATTCCTGTTATTATTTTGTAATGTAGTGATCATATCACCTCTTTTTCTTCTGTCTTCCTGTTTTGGCATATTTAATGCCTCTAACCTCTCCTCGTAGCTCTTGCCCTTCAGTTCTGGGAGCCACTTAGTAGCATGTCTTTGCACCTTTTCCAATTTGTTGATGTGCTTCTTAAGATATGGGCACCACACAACCGCTGCATATTCTAGCTTTGGCCTAACAAAAGTCGTGAACAATTTCTTTAGTATATCGCAATCCATGTATTTAAAAGCAATTCTGAAGTTAGAAAGTGTGGCATAGGCTCCTCACACAATATTCTTTATGTGGTCCTCAGTTTTCTATCTAGAACCACCCCTAGATCTCTTTCTTTATCAGAATTCTTTAAAGATTTCTCACATAATATATAAGTGTGTGTGCGTGTGTGTGTGTGTTTTTGCGTGTGCGTGCGTGTGCGTGCGTGTGCGTGGGCGTGAGTGCGTGCGTGCGTGCGTGTATCACGAGTTCCCGTAAGCGTTTACCTCTACCTAAAATGAGCAGCTTTGAGATTTTAAATATATATGATATCCTGAACAAGAATTTGATAATATTTTACCTCACTCTGTACACCTGATTAATTGACCAGAAGAGGGGTACATTCCAGTCTGCCTCCCGCTCACACAACCAGATGAGTAATGACGATGTATGGATGACAATGGTGATCCGTCATCGCCTCCCACGAGGTGATTCTCTAAGTTCTAGTAGATTGATGATGGCGGTTCTTGGGGGGGGGGGGTGTGTGTGTACTCACCTATTTATTTTGTGGGGGTTGAGCTCTGGCTCTTTGGTCCCACCTCTCAACTGTCAATCAACTGGTGTTCAGGTTCCTGAGCCTATTGGACTCTATCATATCTACACTTGAAACTGTGTATGGAGTCTGCCTTCACCACATCACTTCCTAATGCATTCCATTTGTCAACCTCTCTGACACTAAAAAAGTTCTTTCTAATATCTCTGTGGCTCATTTGGGCACTCAGTTTCCACCTGTGTCCCCTAGTGCGTGTGCCCCTTGTGTTAAATAGCATCTCCTTATCTACCCTATCAATTCCTTTGAGAATCTTGCATGTGGTGATCATGTCCCCCAAACTCTTCTGTCTTCCAACGACGTGAGGTTTAACACCCTTAGTCTCTCCTCGTACGTCATACCTCTCATCTCGGGTACTAGTCTGGTGGCAAACCTTTGAACCTTCTCTACTTTAGTCTTATGCTAGACTAGATATGGACTCCATGCTGGAACTGCATACTCCAGGATTGGTCTGACATATGTGGTATACAAAGTTCCGAATGATTCCTTACACATGTTTCTAAAGGCCGTTCTTATGTGGGCCAACCTGGCATATGCCGCTGATGTTATCCTCTTGATATGGGCTTCAGGGGAAAGGTCTGGCATGATATCAACCCCCAACTCTTTCTCTCTCTCTGATTCTTTAAGAATTTTATCTCCCAAATGATACCTTGTATCTGGTATTCTGCTCCCTACACCTATCTTCATTACATTACATTTGGTTGGGTTAAACTCTAACAACCGTTTGTTGGACCATTCCTGCAGTTTGTCCAGGTCTTTCTGAAGCCTCAAGCTGTTCTTCTCTGTCTTAATCCTTCTCATAATTTTGACGTCGTCAGCAAACATTGAGAGGAATGAGTATATACTCTCTGGAAGATCATTTACGTATATCAGAAACAGGATTGGTCCGAGTACAGAGCCCTGTGGGACTCCACTGGTGACTTCACGCCAATCTGAGGTCTCACTCGTTACTGTAACTCTCTGCTTCCTATTGCTTAGGTACTCCCTTATCCACTGGAGCGCCCTACCAGTTACTCCTGCCTGTTTCTCCAGCTTATGCATCAGCCTTTTATGAGGTACTGAGTCAAAGGTTTTCCGACAGTCCAAAAAGATGCAGTCCGCCCATCCTTCTCTTTCTTGCTTAATGTTTGTCACATGATCGTAGAATTCTATTAAGCCTGTAAGGCAAGATTTACCCTCCCTGAAGCCATGTTGATGGGTTGTCACGAAGTCCCTTCTCTGCAGATGAGTTACTAGGTCTTTTCTCACGATCTTCTCCATCACTTTGCATGGTATACAAGTTAAGGACACTGGCCTGTAGTTCAGTGCCTCTTGTCTGTCGCCCTTTTTGTATATTGGGACTACATTAGCCGTCTTCCATATTTCTGGTGTGTGTGTGTGTGTGTGTATTCACCTAACTTTACTAACGACTTCTCGCCCCTTACCGTAACTCTTTGGCTCCTTCCTGTTAGGTAGTTCCTTATCCATGCTAGGACCTTTCCCCCCACCCCCGCCTGCCTCTCGAGCTTGAACAGCAGTCTCATGTGCGGTACTGTATCAAAGGCTTTTTGGCAGTCCAGAAATATGCAGTCTGCCCAACCATCTCTGTCCTGTCTTATCCTCGTTATTTTATCATAGAATTCCAGAAGGTTTGTTAGGCACGATTTCCCTGTCCAGAACCCATGTTGATGTTTGTTCACAAACCTAATGTTCTCCAGGTGTGCAACCAGTCGTAGCCTAATTATTCTTTCCAGTATTTTACAGGGGATGCTTGTCAGTGATACAGGTCTATAGTTAAGTGCCTCCTCCCTATCACCTTTCTTCAAGATCGGTACGACATTTGCCTTCTTCCAGCAACTGGACAATTCTCCCGACATAAGTGACTCATTAAAGATCATTGCCAGAGGCACGCTGAGGGGCTGTGCTGCTTCTTTTAGTATACACGGTGATAATTTGTCTGGTCCAACTGCTTTAGTTGCATCCTGTGTTGTCAACTGTTTCATTACCTCCTCTGCTGTCACCTCTATATCTGATAGTCTTTCATCTAGGATAATCCCTTCAAACAATGAGAGCTGCTCAGGCTCGGTAGTGAACACTCCATGAAAACTGGCATTCAGTGCCTCGCAGATTTCCTTGTCACTTTCAGTATATTCCCCCCTCTGTTTTCCTTGGCCTTGTCACTTGGTCGTTTACCGACATTTTTCTTCTTATATGGCTGTGGCAAAGCAACTTAGGTTGCTTTTTCGCTTTGATCGCGATGTCGTTCTGATAGTCCCTTTCCGATATTCGTTTTATGGTAATGTAATTGTTCCTAGCTCTGTTGCATCTGATTCTGTTGTCCTCTGTCCTTTGTCTTCTGTACTTCCTCCACTCCCGCCTGCTGGCCATTTTTGCTTCCTGACACTGTCTATTAAACCATGGGTTATTATATTCCCTCTTATATTTTTCTCTTTACTGTAGGTATAAATCTCTCTTCGGCCTCCTGGCATTTCTGTATGACTAGGTCCATCATATCTCGAACTGTTTTTCCTCGAATTTCTTCCTCCTACTGCACCTCTCTCAGATAGTCCCTTATCCTCCTATAGTTCCCTTTCCTGTAGTCACCTCTCCTTTCCCAGACCTCTTGTCCCATGGTCACAAGTTTGAATTCCATTATGTAGTCAAAGACTAGGACACAATGGTCGTGGCCCCTAGAGGTATTTCATGTTCCAAATTCTCGATGTCTTCTACGTTCTGGGTGAAAATCAGGTCTAATAGGCTCAGTGCATTTCCTCCTCTTTCCCTTGTGTCTTCCTTTACATGTAGTGTTAGGAAATTCCTGTCTATAGCATCTACTAACTTTGCTCCCCACGTTTCGTCCCCTTCATGAGGATTTCTTGATTCCCAATTTATCTCTCCATGATTTAGGTCCCCCATGATCAGCAGCTTCCCTCTCATTCTGTGGGCTAGTGTTGCTAGTGTTGCTCCTCACCAGATTTAACAGATCATTTTGCTATAACCCCCTTTGAATTGACATCAGCATTAGGGAAACCTAAACAAACTGCCCCTGGTGAGGATGATATAACTTATAACACCTTGAGCTTACTGAATGATGTCCCTAGCCACCCTCTGCTTGACCTCTATCAAATGAGTCTCTCGCAAGGTATCTTGCCAAAGAAATGGACACAAAGTCTCATAGTACCAATTCCTAAACCTAACTCTCAAAGATTCAGACCCATTTCCCTTACATCTTGCATGTGTAAAGTTTTGGAAAGAAATGTTCTCAATCGTGTCATGTTTCAGGTCAAAGAAAAACTGGCCCCAAACCTATATGGGTTCATGCCCAAGTGTAGCACACAAACATGCTTTGCTGAATATTTTGTAAACTCTCAGGATGGGACACAGGCAGCCTTTATTGACCTAAAGTCAGCTTTCGATGTAGCGAATGGCGAAATAATATTAGAGCAACTTGCTGAATTTGGAATCAAAGGTAATCTTCTGAGTTGGATAAAGAGCTACCTATCCAACAGGCGTGCTAGTGTCCTATTTAAAGGAGTTAAAAGTACAAGAACAGATGCATTCGAACTAGGCACACCTCAAAGTGGTGTCCTAAGCCCTATGCTCTTCAACATACTTATGCACAAACTTATCCATGACATACCTGGACAATCGACTTGAGAATGGTCCAGGACGGACCGAAACGTCGTCGTCCCTTCAATTTCTAGTGTGTGGTCTGGTCAACATACTTCAGCCACGTTATTGTGACTCATCGCCTGCATACCTGTACAACCTACGGAAACTGTTATATATGCTGATGATATTTGTATTATGGCACACAGTAAACCAAGGCTACAAGTGTTACTTGATGCATTCTCCAAGAAAGTAGTAGAATGTGGCCTCAAAATTTCTGTTGATAAAACAAGAGTTCTTGTTCCCCATTCTCTTCATGTTAACTATACTATTAATGGAGTGCCCATGGAGACTTGCGAGTCTTATAAATATCTTGGAGTCGAGGTTAATGATACAAATCTCGTCAGCAACCTGCGCAAAAAACTTGTTGAGCGTCTTAAACCTCTCAAAACTCTTGTTGGCCAAGGATTTGGCATTAACATAAAATATGCTCTTAGTTTTTATATTGCCTTTATACGATCTGTTGTTGATTATTATGCCCTGCATCTTCTTAATTTTTCTCCTAAACAATTACAAGGCCTAGATGTAGTACAGAATGATGCCATGCGCATCATCCTGGGTTGTCCTAGAACTGTCAGAATTGTTAACATGAGAAAGGAACTAAACTTACCATCCATTTACGAAAGAATAGTTCTACTTAGTACTATGTTTTGTGCCAAAACTTTGAAAAATAATGGTCCCCCCCAGCTCTATTCAAATTAAATTGAGATCCATTCTAAACAATTCTGACTGTTCCCTCAATCCGCCGCAAAATGCTCCCTACAGTGTGTGGCTCAGTTGTTGTGCCTATAATCTTGTTGTTGTCATCATACTCCTGCCTGGGTCTTTTACTGTTTGTAGGGGGATTGTAGATTACCACGATCACAATCTTCCTCCCATCTGCTGTCAGAGTTCCATGTATGAAGCTTATGTTCTCATTGGTAACCCGATTTCTCAGGTCTTCAAACTTCCATTTCTGCTTTATTAAGAGTGCCACTCCCCCTCCCTGTCTCTGTGTCCTCTCTTTTCTTATTACCTGGTACCCCTCTGGAAGGATTGCTTCTGAGATCATGTCATTTATTTTAGTTTCCACAATTGCAACTATGTCACGATCTGCCTCACTCACTCTTTCTTTTATCTCTTCTGCTTTATTAGATACCCCATCATCATTGGTGTACCAAACCTTGAGATTCTTCATGGAAACTCTTGTACTAGAGTTCGCCCTTATTTTGGGGGTCTGGGGGGATCTGGGGATGTCTAGGGGGGAGTGAATGGGGGCTGGGGTGATCCGAGGGGTGTCTGGGGAATCCGGGCGGTGTTTGGGGTGATGCTAGGGGTGTCTGGGGGGGACCGGGGGGTAAAAGGTGTCGGGAGGGATGCTTGGGGGGCGAATTGGAACTGGGCATCTAGGAAGGTAGGTAGGAAGGTCTGGGATAGAGCCTGGGTAGGTAGGTCTGAAGTAGGAAGGGCATACTGGGTCTGAAGATTAGGGAGGGTCTGATAGGCATAGAGGGGTTGGGAGGTAACGTAAGGTTAGGAGTCAGTTAGAGGTTGAGAGGTTGCGGGGGAGAAGGATAGAGGGGGTAGGGGGAAGAGGGGCAGATGGAACATGGATAATGAGAATGGGAGGGAGGTTGTATTAGTCAGAGGGAACTCAGGGGTAGGTGTGGGCATTGGGGCAGAAGGGGGGAAGAGGGAAATGGAGGAAGAGGTAGGGGGGTCCCCCAGTCCTCCACGGGGGTCCATGTGCCCCCCCTCGCAAGGTGTGTGTGTGCGCGTGTGTGTGTGTGTGTGTGTGTGTGTGTGTGTGTGTGTACCCACCTAGTTGTACTCACCTAGTTGTGTCTGCAGGATCGAGCATTGACTCTTGGATCCCGCCTTTCGAGCATCGGTTGTTTACAGCAATGACTCCTGTCTCATTTCCCTATCATACCTGGTTTTAAAATTATGAATAGTATTTGCTTCCACAACCTGTTCCTTAAGTGCATTCCATTTTCCCACTACTCTCACGCTAAAAGAAAACTTCCTAACATCTCTGTGACTCATCTGAGTTTCAAGCGTCCATCCATGTCCCCTCGTTCTGTTACTATTCCGTGTGAACATTTCGTCTATGTCCACTCTGTCAATCCCTCTGAGTATTTTATATGTTCCTATCATGTCCCCCATCACCCTTCTTCTTTCTAGTGTCGTAAGGCACAGTTCCCTCAGGCGCTCCTCATACCCCATCCCTCGTAACTCTGGGACGAGTCTCGTTGCAAACC
Source organism: Procambarus clarkii (assembly GCF_040958095.1). Lineage (NCBI taxonomy): Eukaryota > Metazoa > Arthropoda > Malacostraca > Decapoda > Cambaridae > Procambarus > Procambarus clarkii. The sequence continues at coordinate 7,767,196 of NC_091219.1, forward strand.
TCTGAACCTTTTCCAGTTTCATTATATGCTTCTTCAGATGGGGACTCCATGATGAGGCGGCATACTCTAAGACTGGCCTCACGTAGGCAGTGTAAAGCGCCCTAAATGCCTCCTTACTTAGGTTTCTGAATGATGTTCTAACTTTTGCCAGTGTAGAGTACGCTGCTGTCGTTATCCTATTTATATGTGCCTCAGAAGATATATTAGGTGTTACGTCCACACCCAGGTCTCTTTCGCGCGTCGTCACAGGTAGGCTGTTCCCCTTCATTGTGTACTGTCCCTTTGGTCTCCTATCTCCTAGTCTCATTTCCATAACTTTACATTTGCTCGTGTTGAATTCCAGTAGCCATTTCTCTGACCATCTCTGCAACCTGTTCAGGTCCTCTTGGAGGATCCTGCAATCCTCATCTGTCACAACTCTTCTCATCAACTTTGCATCATCCACAAACATCGACGTGTGCGTGTGTGTGTACTCACCTATTCACCTATTTGTACTCACCTATTTGTGCTTGCAGGATCGAGCATTGACTCTTGGATCCCGCCTTTCCAGCTATCGGTTGTTTACAGCAATAACTCCTGTCCCATTTCCCTATCATACCTAGTTTTAAAAGTATGAATAGAGTTTGCTTCCACAACCTGTTCCCCAAGTGCATTCCATTTTTCCACTACTCTCACGCTAAAAGAAAACTTCCTAACATCTCTGTGACTCATCTGAGTTTTCAGTTTCCACCCATGTCCCCTCGTTCTGTTATTATTATGTGTGAACATTTCATCTATTTCCACTTTGTCAATTCCCCTGAGTATTTTATATGTCCCTATCATATTTCCTCTCTCCTTTCTTTCTCTAGTGTCGTAAGGTTCAGTTCCTTCAGACGCTCTTCATATCCCATCCTTCGTAACTCTGGGACAAGCCTCGGTGCAAACCTCTGAACCTTCTCCAGTTTCTTTATGTGTTTCTTCAGGTGGGGGCTCCATGATGGCGCGGCATACTCTAAGACGGGTCTCACGTAGGCAGTGTAAAGCGCCCTAAAAGCCTCCTCATTTAGGTTTCTGAATGAAGTTCTAATTTTCCGCCAGTGTAGAGTACGCTGCTGTCGTTATCCTATTTATATGTGCCTCAGGAGTTAGATTAGGTGTCACATCCACTCTCAGGTCTCTTTCTCGAATCGTTACAGGTAGGCAGTTCTCCTTCATTGTGTACTGTCCTCTTTGGTCTCCTATCACCTGATCCCATTTCCATAACCTTACATTTACTGGTGTTAAACTCCAGTAGCCATTTCCCTGACCATCTCTGCAACCTGTTTAAGTCCTCTTGGAGGATCCTACAGTCCTCGTCTGTCACAACTCTTCTCATTAATTTTGCGTCATCCGCAAACATTGACATGTATGATTCCACTCCTGTAAACATATCATTTACGTAAATTAGAAAGAGGATTGGTCCCAACACCGATCCTTGAGGTACGCCACTTGTTACTGTTCGCCAGTCCGACTTCTCGCCCTTACCATTACCCTCTGGCTCCTTCCTGTTAGGTAGTTCTTCACTCAATACTAGGGCCTTTCCGCTTACTCCTGCCTGCCTCTCAAGTTTGTATAGCAGTCTCATGTGCGGTACTGTATCAAAGGCCTTTTGGCAGTCGTGTGTGTGTGTGTGTGTGTGTGTGTGTGTGTGTGTGTGTGTGGTGTGTGTATGTTGGTGTGTGTGTATGTGTGTGTGTGTGTATGTATGTGTGTGTGTGTGTGTGTGTGTGTGTGTGTGTGTGTGTGTGTGTGTGTGTGGTGTGTGTGTGTGTGTGTGGTGTGTGTGTGTGTGTGTGTGTGTGTGTGTGTGTGTGTGTGTGTGTGTGTGTGTGTGTGTGTGTGTGGTGTGTGTGTTGTGTGTGTGTGTGTGTGTGTGTGTGTGTGTGTGTGTTAAGGCTTGAATGGTTGGCAAATTCTATTTGTTCAACAGAATACATGGACGGTATACATCGCTCATGAATGTACATTCTTAAGATGTCTGATCTCTAAATGCAGTAAATATAATACTTAAGAAATTATCCTTATTTCACAATTTATTACAATATTTGTAATAAGAAAATTTTTAAATTAAATTTATTTAAAAGTTTTTAAAATTATGACTTTTTTTCTATTATCATCCTCGGTTAAGACTGGCGGGACATGGGGGAATTGCCATTCCTTCACACTGCGGCCAGATGGAGCGCCAGTCCTCTTCACATGATAAGTCTGCTGATGGACCACAGTGCTGAGATTAACGCTGTTGACCCCGAAGGTTAGTGTTCCAGTAATGTTCATATTATCTCTAAATTGTGGGTTCAGCAAGAGACCCCCAACCATCTCTTTAATTAATCCACTGACAAAGTTAACACTAATGCTGTTGGCATAAGTGGATGTAGCTCGATCATTTTGGTAAATTTGTCTTGGTCATTTGTTATAATTTATCCTAGTTACCTGTTATTCTTGTGGCACTTTGCCGAGGAGATAGTTTGACAATTAATGGATGTTCGGGGCAAACTTGAGATTAATATATTGGAAAGAAAATATATAAATTTGGCAAAACGTGGCCGATATTGATTGAATATTGACCTATATGTGGGGAAAATCTTCCAACATATAGCTTACTATAATCATAAATTAATTAATAAATCTAGATAAATATTTGACATAAGGGGACTGTATCAATTGAATATAATTAGTTAGATTATTCCACTTCCACACTTTTTGGGGGTAGATCTAAAACTGCTAGATCTACCTAATAAACATTATATTGCATAATTTCAATAATAAAATTTATCAGGAAAAAAGGGTTATGGTGTTAGTAAACTAACTACAATATCATAACAAAGTAATGATCAGCACAGCTGTCAAGTAGATAATGAGAAGTGCATCTAACAGTCTTCCTACATCAGTACAATCCTGTCTCAATGTAAAGGTGTCTTGGACATATGGTTCTCCAGTCAAGATGATCCGCTCTCGTTACCTTTATTCCACGCTGTGAAAGGCATAAAATGTAATTTCTGTTGAACTACAGTTACATTAACTAATACCCATTGAAGGAATTAACCGCTTCACGGAATTATACTTACTAGGTTTATTTAATAATCCTACGTCCTAACGATTGGATAATCTATCACTGTAATTATGGCCATAAAGAATGATAAGATTACTCATCCAACCGGACGTGGTGTCCTGGATGCTAGGTGAAGCAGGCAGCAACGTCTGGGACTCGTTAATGCACGGATGATCCCTATATTTTGCGACGCTAAATGGCGAGTTTCTCGGAACACCAGCAGAGGTGACGCGCGCATTCCCTAGCTTTCTATCTGTGAATAATCTCGACATACAAGTCACGATATTTTACTCTGTCTTACTATTTAATAAGACATTGGCGACGTTATTTTACCTCGTAATAATGCACTTCAGGTATAAACAGACAGTTTTCCGCTGTTTATATTATTGAACCAAAGTGTCGTTATATGAACAACACAATTGCATAGGTAATATTCAGTTCTTGACTTTATCCTGCCAGAATCAGCTGATGGCGGCTGTGGAAAATTCTACCTAGAAAAAGGAGGTATAATTTCTTTTAATGTATTAAATAAATTTCCAGTCTAAATTACCTAGTAAATTAAACAAAGATTAGACTGGGTTTAATTCGATTTATAAAAATAGTTTGTTCTCATAGGAACTGGGTGGCTGATGCAATCGCAGCCATGACTAATAGGAAGAATTTGGCGGCACTATGCTTCTTGTTAGTGATGTTAGTCAATTTAATTTCCTAGCACAATAAATTTATCTTATCGTATTAGGGGCTAGAAATGTCGGTGTCGGAAATGTGGGACAATATAAGCATGGGAGTAAACCATCTGTTAAGTGGAGGTAACAAGTTTCAACCAGTAGAGCAAGAGCTTGGGAGCCGCTAATAAGCTTCATGTGATTGTAAATCTTTGCATGTGAAAAGTTGTGGTCGTGTCAACACAGGTTTGATAGCATGTGAAGAATGCTGTGCTAATAACAATTAATGAATAAAGTATTCTGCACTAAACAGTAATACGAAAATATAAATTTTCAGGTAAAACTTTTATTTTACCTTACGTTTATTAGGTAAACCGTGAGGTGTGATTACCTGTGGCAGTCATGTTCACTAACTCACATTGCTATTTAAATCGAGGCAGACACCTAACTATCTACGGGCTCACCATAGCCTGTGTTACTTAGAACTTTTTGTTCCAGGTAGCGAATCTTTAACAACAACAACCTCTATGTCCAGTGCCAAGTAAATTGAGTTATCCTCAGCAGAAGCGGTGAGCTTTACTTAGGTCAAGCTGCCTCGCTGTTGCCGCGGCTGCCCTGATAACTTCATTCCTCCAACAGCTGATTTGTGACATCGGCCATGTTCTTAGTCTCCTCTCTCTCACTAATAATAACCTTGACGTCGCACTCACTCACTAAGGCTCCTCTCCAATGAAGTCTTCAAGTACTCTCGTTCCTATCATAGTAGTAAGAGCTATATCCTCAGGCTGCTCCACTACCGCCAAATGTGTTGTATTCTCATAAGAGTACGTTGCCCCGCGGGACCTCCACCTTCCTCCGTAGTCTCTGAACTGTGTAGCCTGCACTGTTAAACTATGCCAACATGTCCACTGTGTCCACTGGTTGTGTCAACATTTATCATATATAGTGTCACTGGAGATTAACGTGAATCCGGATTGTCTGATAAAATAATCGCAGCAATCACTGGTCTGGCTCTCGTGCTAAAAGGGTATTTGGCACTACACTTACCCGTCGTCCTGTTGAATGCTATAAATCTCTTCTTACCTTCATTTCCTTCTGTACAGCAACATATATGGCCACGACCCACTGGTTTATGGGTTGCGTCGGGACTGCCTCAAACACTTGACGGACGATCCTCACTCTTCGCATTATACACAAACATCTGAAGGGGATGTAATCATATCCCTATTCTGACCAAGGGTGCCCTCTTGGGTTCCACTAACGACAGTCGCTCCACCTTGTCACTTTTTGCTTTTCCACCTTGACAAAAATGTTGTCAGCCTCTCCTGTTATGGTCAAAGTACTCTTAATGCTCCCTCTGGTAATGTTCAACTTCCCACACTATCGCAAAACTGGCGATCTTCTCCTGGAGTGCTGGCGCCTACGTCTGCCCTTGTCCTCAGCTGTGAGACCAGTGATTCAATTCGCAAATCTGTTGTCCCGTCTTGATGCTCGCTGATGACGTCACTGCATCATTATTGCTGATTGGCTGCGACTAGCTGCTTTACCCACTTTTGCCTCTCATTGTATAGCGACTAAGTCGGTGCCACAGCACTCGACGAAATCTCGTCCTCTTCCTCTGATCCTCGGTGCTATTTTGTTTGGCCATTCACCCGTTGCCAGTACTTTAAAACTACATTTACCTCACAGGTGTGCCTTGTGCACTTTTAATATAATTTTAAGCTTTCTTTGGGCCGTCTAGTAGTTCATTCAGTGGGAATAAATCACTCTTGATGAATGTAAGGCCTTAATTTAGACGGTGATCATAATACAATATTTTCATAGTTGAAATATTTAGTCACAGTGGAACTGTGACTAAATATGACTAGTGTTTAATCTACCATACGGATAAATAGCTTATTCTCCTGTTTAGACAGTATTTATAGTAATGATGAGGACCATCATTCATATATTGAGGTAAGGACAATAAGAAAGCTGAGTTTGCATACTTAATATGGGCAAACAGGATAAATTTTGTATGTATGTTGATAACAAAACTTAAAGCCGAGTTTTCCTTAATTTATAAATTTTCATTTCTTTTATGAAATGATTAAAGCTTTCCATAATATTATATGTGATTTTGAGTTTTCTTAATTTGAGTTAAAATAACATAGAAATATAACAAAACCTAACCTACCTAACCTAACCTAACCTGAATTAGCATAACTAAGTCAGTAATTCATGCTCTTAATAATATAATATTAACACTCTAGTCACTGAGAAACAAACTGTAATTAATCATCAACTATCACTTAAACTGATAAAATAACAATGTAATCACATATCACTGAGTCACCATAATAACGAGTACTCACCCAAAAAACTTTTGTGTCATTAAGTCACAGTCACTCACACAGGCCACTTGGACACCGTTACTGGACTAGATGGTTACAATCTTAAACTGACTAGTGTTTAATCTACCACACTTTAGTGGTGTGACATGCTTGAAGTGTCATGTCTGCCCCTCACTTTCTCAGCGGATCCACACACACAGAGAGCTCGTTGCGAGTGTTACTCTGTTTAATCTGAGAACGGATGATTGTTGTTAATTACTAAAACATGTACGAACCATGAAAGAATCAGGATCTTGTAAGGGTTAAGGGAATGATGTTCTCAAACTTCCTCAAACTCTCTCTCTCTCTCTTTTTGACATAATGTACATGATAAATGCTCCAACTTTTCCTAATGGATCAACGTCTCATATGGATCTCTAATGGATCAACGTCTCATATATATATATAATATATATATGTCGTACCTAGTAGCCAGAACGCACTTTTTGGCCTACTATGCAAGGTCCAATTTGCCTAATAAGCCATGTTTTCCTGAATTAATATATTTTCTCTAATTTTTTTCTTATGAAATGGTAAAGCTACCCATTTCATTATGTATGAGGTCAATTTTTTTTATTGGAGTTAAAATTAACGTGGATATATGACCGAACCTAACCAACCTACCTTAGCTAACCTAACTTATCTTTATAGGTTAGGTTAGGTTAGGTAGTCGAAAAAGTTAGGTTAGGGTTAGGTTAGGTAGGTTAGGTAGTCGAAAACCAATTAATTCATGAAAACTTGGCTTATTAGGTAAATCGGGCCTTGCATAGTAGGCTGAGAAGTGCGTTTTGGCTACTAGGTACGACATATATTTATATATATATTTATTAGTATATTTGGTAGCAGTCTTTCCTGTAGACATATATTATTAAATATGACCGAAAAAGTAAGATTAATAATTCTAACACGAATTTTCTCGATCTTTCGTACATTCATTTTCACTGTTGGTGGTAATTCAAAAATCAATTCTCCAAAATTCATTTGTATTTCTAGTCTGACACGACACTTGAGCGCGTTTCGTAAAACTTATTACATTTTCAAAGACTTTAGTTTACACATACACAACTGAATAGAACTTATACAACTGAATAGAACTTACACATCTCCGATTTGTTTATATCTACATTTGAGTGAGGTGGATGGGGTGAGGTGGTATTAATAGGGTATTAATTTCATCAACACAAGACAGAACACGAAACAATGGGTATTGAATGGAAGTGATTGTAGATAGCCTATTGGTCCATATTTCTTGATGCTTCTATATTGGAGCGGAGTCTTGAGGTGGGTAGAATATAGTTGTGCATTAATTGGCTGTTGATTGCTGGAGTTGACTTTTGAATGTGTAGTGCCTTGCAAACGTCAAGCCGCCTGCTATTGCTGTATCTATCTATGATTTCTGTGTTGTTTACTAGGATTTCTCTGGCGATGGTTTGGTTGTGGGAAGAGATTATATGTTCCTTAATGGAGCCCTGTTGCTTATGCATCGTTAAACGCCTAGAAAGAGGTGTTGTTGTCTTGCCTATATACTGGGTTTTTTGGAGCTTACAGTCCCCAAGAGGGCATTTGAAGGCATAGACGACGTTGGTCTCTTTTAAAGCGTTCTGCTTTGTGTCTGGAGAGTTTCTCATGAGTAGGCTGGCCATTTTTCTGGTTTTATAGTAAATCGTCAGTTGTATCCTCTGATTTTTGTCTGTAGGGATAACGTTTCTATTAACAATATCTTTCAGGACCCTTTCCTCCGTTTTATGAGCTGTGGAAAAGAAGTTCCTGTAAAATAGTCTAATAGGGGGTATAGGTGTTGTGTTAGTTGTCTCTTCAGAGGTTGCATGGCGTTTCACTTTCCTTCTTATGATGTCTTCGACGAAACCATTGGAGAAGCCGTTGTTGACTAGGACCTGCCTTACCCTACAGAGTTCTTCGTCGACTTGCTTCCATTCTGAGCTGTGGCTGAGAGCACGGTCGACATATGCGTTAACAACACTCCTCTTGTACCTGTCTGGGCAGTCGCTGTTGGCATTTAGGCACATTCCTATGCTCGTTTCCTTAGTGTAGACTGCAGTGTGGAAACCTCCGCTCTTTTCTATGACTGTTACATCTAGAAAGGGCAGCTTCCCATCCTTTTCCATCTCGTAAGTGAAACACAGCACGGAACTCTGCTCAAACGCCTCCTTCAGCTCCTGCAGATGTCTGATATCAGGTACCTGTGTAAAAATGTCGTCAACATACCTGCAGTATATGGCCGGTTTCAAGTTCATGTCGACTAAGACTTTTTGCTCGATGGTACCCATGTAGAAGTTTGAAAACAGGACACCTAGGGAAGAACCCATGGCAACCCCATCTACTTGCTTATACATGTGCCCCTCCGGGCTCAAGAAGGGTGCCTCTTTAGTACAAGCTTGGAGTAGTTTCCTTAGAATATTTTCTGGCATGTCAAGAGGAGTACAGGCTGGATCACGATACACTCTGTCGGCTATCATCCCGATTGTCTCGTCCACAGGTATGTTGGTGAACAGTGATTCTACGTCCAACGAGGCTCTTATCCCTGTGGCCCGTGTGCCCCGCAGTAAGTCAACAAATTCCTTTGGAGACTTCAGGCTGAAGGCGCAAGGGACATAAGGGGTCAGCAGGCCGTTGAGTCGCTTCGCCAGTCTGTACGTGGGTGTGGGTATCTGGCTAATGAAGTGGGTTTCTAGGCTTGTGTGTCTTGACATTTCCATACGCATATCCAGTATGGAAATGACTCAACGGCCTGCTGACCCCTTATGTCCCTTGCGCCTTGCACCAGGAAAACGGCCAACCTACTCATGAGAAACTCTCCAGACACAAAGCAGAACGCTTTAAAAAGAGACCAATGTCGTCTATGCCTTCAAATGCCCACTTGGGGACTGTAAGCCTCAAAGAATTCAGTATATAGGCAAGACAACAACATCTCTTTCCAGGCGATTAACGATGCATAAGCAACAGGGCTCCAATAAGGAACATATAATCTCTTCCCACAACCAGACCATCACCAGAGAAATCTTAACAAAAACACGGAAATCATCGATAGATACAGCGATAGCAGGCGGCTAGATATCTGCGAGGCACTACACATTAAGAAGTCGATACCAGCAATCAACAGCCAATTAATGCACAACTATATTCTACCCACTTCAAGACTCTGCACCAATATAGAAGCATCAAGAAATATGGGCCAATAGGCCCTTTGCAGTTACTTCCATTCTTCCCTTTAACTTACAAAATATTATACCCATTGTTTCGTGTTCTGTCTTGTGTTGAAAGTTTGTTTCCACGTCATCGAAAACTGTTGTAACATATCACCTCACCCAAATGCAGGTATAAAATCGAAGATGTTTAAACTCTGTTCGGTTATAGTTGTGTGTGTGTAAATTAAAGTCTATGAAAATGTAATAAGTTTTACGATACACGCTCAAGTGTCGCGTCAGACTTGAAATAAAAATTAATTTTGGAGAATTGATTTATCACTTACCATCAACAGTGAAAAAAGTATAAGGAACATTGAGAAAATTCGTGTTAGAATTATTAATCTTACTTTTTCGGTCATATTTAATAATATATGTCTACAGGAAAGACTGCTACCAAAATATACTAATATATATATATATATATATATATATATATATATATATTATATATATATATAATATATATATATATATATATATATATATTATATATTTATATATAATATATATATATATATATATATATATATATATATATATATATATATATATATATATAAATATATATATATATATATATATACACATATATACATATATTTATATCTATATATATATATATATATATATATATATATATATATATATATATATATATATAATATATATATGAGAACAAGCCTGAATGATCCCCAGGACTATATGCGAATGAAAACTCACAATAGCCACGGCTATCACTTCCTTTTGACGGCCGTGATGGTCAAGTGGATTAAGGCGCCCTGTAGTTACCAGTTGCGTTGCTCCTGGGAGTATGGGTTCGAGTCACTTCTGGGGTGGTAGTTTTCATTCATATATTATATATATATATATATATATATATATATAATATATATATATATATATATAATATATATATATATATATATATATATATATATATATATATATATAATATATATATATATATATATATATATATATATATATATATATATTATATATATATATATATATATATATATATATTAGTATATTTTTGTAGCAGTCTTTCTTATAAACATTTCTGTCTTGTGTTTGTGACCTCACCCAAAACTTTTGTACCATGTCACCTCATCCAATAGAGTATAAGTACGAAGAATTTGTGTGTAAATTATGTCTTTGACAATGTAATAAGAATTACGAAACGCGTTGTTACAGTGCCCTCTCCTATTTCTTCCGTTTGTCGGCGTAAAGAGTCATATCAGCTCTCCCTACTGATTCTCTGAGGTTCAGGGAGTCTATTGATATATGTGGCGACCAGACCGGCTGCCAGTTAAGGAAGGAAGTTACATTATAAGTTGTAAGTAAGGGGAAATTGGCGCCCTGATATAAAATGAAAGAGTATCCCCTAATGCAGATATGACCTTTTGGAAGGGACACTAGCCGATCGCGGATTGGCCGACTTAGGTCGCGGGCGACCAATCAGGGCCCGCCGTGACGTCACCGAGTGCCCCGGGCGGCGCCAACGTCAGAGTTGACCTGACCTTGGAAGCGACAGGACGCACCTCGGTCAGCTCTCAAGGATTAGAGGCTCTACAAGCCTTTCTTAGTGGATTAGTGCAGGCTATTGCAGCCCATCGGATGTATTGGAGACCCCGCGCTTCTGGGAAGCAAAAAGGAACCAAGTTTATTGAGCGAAAGAGTGCCAAACTTGGAAAATATTCGGCGACGACGCTGGGCGGCGAAGCTGGACGTTGAGGGTCTGAAAAGGTGTGGCGGGCAAGCCTAGCTGTGACCGGGTCACATCCACTGAGGGTTTTGGAAGGACGACACCGTGCCTAGGACAAGGAGCAACGCCTTGTGGAAGGGGCGAGTGTGGGAAAATAGTGATTAGCTCAGCGCCCATCGATGAACCAGGATTGGGGTAGCTGAATCTCAGGGATTGGAACGGCGACGACGCGAAGGCTCCACGACACCTGAGGACCTGTGGAACGTTCCTGGATCGTCAAGGATCGACTCAGGAAGCGTGGGAACCTCACACCATCGAGGGACAGGCGTCGTGAGCCAGGAATGTAAGGTAGATCATTTTCCCTCCCATTACCCCTTGTGTGAGTAGGCTAGTTAGGCCACAATATTTACTTATGTATGTGGCAATAGGACATTAATACTTTAGTAGTAGAATAGGCTGCAAGGCAGCTTGTGTCCAGGACTGTCAGAGGGACAGTGTGTATGGATGGCAGGACAGTGAAGAAGAGGCGCCGACGTGGTGAAGAGGCCCTCCTGTGAGAGAGTGTGGGACTCCTGTCTTTCTGCCCAGTTGAAGGAGTGTTGGAGGTCGTGGAAGAAGAGGCTGACGATCTCCAGACTTATTATCCTTATTTTCATATTCATGTATTACTTGTGATTGTATGTGTGATCATGTAATTTGCATCAGTAAATTCACACATTTTATCACTGTGTTTAAGTGTGCCTCCATTTATAATATTTCTCTATGAGCATACACGAAGGTTATCATAGTACCACCTAGGGAACACTACGTTCTCTATAGAAGTTCTTATTGCCTGGAGAGTGGTAAAGACAGCACAGACTTACATAAAAGTGTACCCTTAGCCATCCGATCAGTATCAGTGCCTGAATGGTGGCAACTATTAACGTAGGTAAGAGAGCCACACAGACCTTCCTGGGAGAGTACCCTGGGCCAACAGTCTAGTAGCAGATCTATGGGAGTAGCAATCTTCTGGCTACAAACAATATATAATACACCCACTGAACTGCATTGCTGGGGTGCAGATATAATAACCCAGCTGGCGACCTTGTTAAGAAGAAGATAGAGAAGACAGGCGGGAAAGGAGTTCCTGCAACCTTTTTGTCTGGCATTAACAGCATTTTCCCCGTGTTTGACTGAAGGGCTTCCAGGGTAAATCAGTGGCACCCTCCCCTTTTGTGGTGGAAGCAAAGACCTGCGGAGGTGGGCATCGTTGGTCCTCTCCTGTGTGACCAAGGAGACTCCGGTGAATCTCGGGAGTCGGAGGGGCTGAGTATTCGGCCTTTTGAGCTCCTAGCAGCTGAGTGCTAGCAGAGCCCCGGCCCACCCCCCGTGACAAGAAGTGGCGACCTCGCCAGGATCCGAACCCCGGTAGCCAAGAACTGGGAACTTCGCCAGGAAGCGTGGATCAAGCTACAGTGTGGCCCAAATTTCAAGACAAGTGTTGCCAGGGTACTAATACAGTGTGGCCAGTGAATTCAGTAGTACTGTTACTCAACCAGCTAAGGGACTGAAACGGTGAAATTAGTGCCTACTAACTTGTCTGTGCTGTTTTGTATGCTCAATGATATAGAGATGGAGGAGGACAAAGTAAAGAAATTTATTGACACAAGGGACGAGAGAATTTTGGAAGAGTGTACCAAGACCCAGCTCCAACAAGTGGCAAACCACTTTGGGATCAGGTTGAGGACGACTAAGGTAGCGGAGCGAAGGATAGAGATCATGGTACAGCTCACAGCTCGAGAGGAGGCGACGGGAGAGGAGCCATCTCAAGAGGAGCCGTCCCGAGGAGAGCCGTCCTGACTAGAGCCACCCCAAGCGCCTACCAGTGTGGAGAGAATTCACAGTGAACATGGGAGCAGTGGAAGGTCCAGCTGTAGTAAGAGGAGCCTGCAACTGGAAATAATGAAGATGCAACTGGAAGCCCAGCTGCGACGAGAGGAGAGAGAAGCACGGCTGCAGCTGCAACGAGAGGAACGTGCAGCTGAGCTGCAGCGAGAGGAACGTGCAGCTGAGCTGCAGCGAGAGGAATGTGCAGCTGAGCTGCAGCGAGAGGAGCATGAGCGAGAAGCACGGCTGCAGCGAGAGGAGCGAGAAGCTCGGCTGCAGCGAGAAGAAGGAGAGAGACAACTGCGACTGGAGGAGATAAAGGCAAAGAAAGAAGTCGAATTGCGTCGCGTTGAGCGTGGTCTGCCCTCACTACCTGCACGGCGGGATGACCTCAAGGTAAGGGAACGTGACTTACCTACGTTCGAACCACAAGAAGCTGAGGCGTTCTTCGAACACTTTGAACGGATAGCAACTCTGAAGGAGTGGCCGGAAGATGATTGGGCTGCTCTGGTCCAGGGCAGGTTGACTGGTGAGGCCCGGGAAGCCTACAACATGCTGGACTTAGAGGAGTGTAATAGTTACGACGCGATTAAGAATGCGGTGCTCCACTCATTCCGGCTGACTCCGGAGATGTACCGGAAGCGGTTCAGAGAGTGTACAAGAGCGTCGGGAAGTCTTACGCCGAGACCGCCAGGGATATGGAACGGAAATTCCTACGATGGTTGAAGGCGGAGTCGGCGGATGATATCAAACGACTGATAGTGATGGAGAGGTTTATGTCGGTGCTCCATCCTGAGTTGCGAGTAAGGGTGAGAGAAGCAGGTATTAAGGACCTGAAGGCTGCAGCGGACCGAGCCGACATGCTGGAGGAGGCACTACATCTCAGGAGGGAGGGGCCACCCAGACACTCGCCTTACCCCAGGTCGGGAGGGAACCTTAGGAGTTCAGGAGGAGCGAGGACGGGTGGGGACTCTCCCAAGAGTAGTGCCCCGATGAAGTAACCCGGTTCAAGAGCTCAAGGACGCGGGGGAAGCCCCAAGCTGTGAGCAGTGGACCTAGCTCGGGAGCAAGTGCTGCAGTCCCGGACACGACGACAGGGAGTCCAAGGAGGACCCAGGGACGTCTGCAAGTGGTACCCCAGAGGGACTGGCGAGTGGCCGCCCAGGGGAGGCAGCCGATGCTTCAACTGTGGTGTGAGAGGACATTATGCCCGCGAGTGTGAGGAGCACCAAAGGAATATAGGACTAATGTTGGAAGAGGAGAGAGTGTTTGTTCACACCCCATATTATAGTGGACCCAACGTGAATGGTTGGGAAATGAAGTTGGGTGAACATCCCTTCGTTTTCGGGGCCAACGTGAAGTTTGGAAAGTCAGACCCAGTGGAGGTTGCCGTTCTTCGAGATACGGGTGCTGACATAAGTATGGTAACCAGGAGTATTCTCCCCAAGGAATTTAATGATTCACCTGTGGGAGTGGTGAGGATACGCAGTGTGGGGGAGGAATACAGGTTGCCACTTCACGAAGTACAGCTGATTGCCGACTGCGGAGTCGAGAAAGCTATAGTAGCTGTAGCCCCTAAATTACCCCTAGAGCATGTACAGATGGTGCTGGGTAATGACCTCGGAGGAGGCAGGATACAACCCGATTGGGCCAGGAGTGCCTATGTTGCAAGCAGCGGTACAACCCTGCCAGGTGAGGTATCGGTCGTTCCAGATGGTAGTGAGGAAGCCGACTTCGCCAGGGGAAACGTCGCCAGAGACGACGACAACGAGGGCGAGAGTGCAGAGAGGTCGTCGGAGGTCGTGGAAAACCCCGACGAGGACCTCCGACTAAGCCTGATGATGCGTGTGGAGGAGTGGCGAGGAGCAGCTGTACAAACGCCTGGGGCGGTGAAGAGGCTGCAGACCGCACTCCCTCCACACAGAAACGTGAATAAAGTAAGCTCAGTGGATGAGCGAACGGCAGTGAGGGGCAGAGTGGAGGAGCCACGACGCAGTGCACCCTATGCCAGCCAGATGAATAGTGGTAGGTGCAAGATGAACCACCGTGGTGAGGTGAGCCACAGGGAGGTGGATGAGCCCAACCACGAACCGAAGAAGACGTCTGCAGGGAAGAGAATCTCATGGAGGAGTGAAGATGTTCGTCGGGAACGAAGGAGCGAATGGTATAGGAAAGGCAATACGAAGAAAGCAGGGAATAGGTACACCCAGGGTAGGCGCCAGCCTAACCAGAGGGGCATTGGGCCATCGCAAAAGCCTAGTGTGGAAGAGGGAAGCTGCTGGATGGAGTACAGGTGACAAGTGCCACTGTGAGGAGACAACGCACCTATGGGAGAAGAGGAACCGAGAAGAGAGAAGATTGGCGAAGAGGAGCTCATGAGAGGAAACATGGAGTACCTGTAGGACGCAGTGGAAGTGCAAGACTATCTCGGAGTGCACGACGCGGTGGAGGCGCTGCATGCACTGAATCTTACAGTGGTAACGAGCCGTGGGAGTACACTCGTGGCCACGGAGAGAGGATTTCTAGTAGGTGTTCAGGGAACACCCATCACACCCGTCCTATGCGAGGTGGAGATATAATGAGGCAAGTGACTGGCAAGGTGGTACGAGCCACGTCACCAACTGGAGGAGTGACACTTCAGGAACGGAGGGAGCAAGAGTATAGGTTGCCCTCTTGAGTGCTGCTCTTCCGATATGACTCTTATTTTAAGGGGAGGGGTATGTTACGGTGCCCTCTCCTATTTCTTTCGTTTGCCGGCTTAAAGAGTCATATCAGCTCTCCCTACTGATTCTCTGAGGTTCAGGGAGTCTATTGATATATGTGGCGACCAGACCGGCTGCCAGTTAAGGGAAGGAAGTTACATTATAAGTTGTAAGTAAGGGGAAATTGGCGCCCTGATATAAAATGAAAGAGTATCCCCTAATGCAGATATGACCTTTTGGAAGGGACACTAGCCGATCGCGGATTGGCCGACTTAGGTCGCGGGCGACCAATCAGGGCCCGCCGTGACGTCACCGAGTGCCCCGGGCGGCGCCAACGTCAGAGTTGACCTGACCTTGGAAGCGAGAGGACGCACCTCGGTCAGCTCTCAAGGATTAGAGGCTCTACAAGCCTTTCTTAGTGGATTAGTGCTGGCTATCGCAGCCCATCGGATGTATTGGAGACCCCGCGCTTCTGGGAAGCAAAAAGGAACCAAGTTTATTGAGCGAAAGAGTGCCAAACTTGGAAAATATTCGGCGACGACGCTGGGCGGCGACGCTGGACGTTGAGGGTCTGAAAAGGTGTGGCGGGCAAGCCTAGCTGTGACCGGGTCACATCCACTGAGGGTTTTGGAAGGACGACACCGTGCCTAGGACAAGGAGCAACGCCTTGTGGAAGGGGCGAGTGTGGGAAAATAGTGATTAGCTCAGCGCCCATCGATGAACCAGGATTGGGGTAGCTGAATCTCAGGGATTGGAACGGCGACGACGCGAAGGCTCCACGACACCTGAGGACCTGTGGAACGTTCCTGGATCGTCAAGGATCGACTCAGGAAGCGTGGGAACCTCACACCATCGAGGGACAGGCGTCGTGAGCCAGGAATGTAAGGTAGATCATTTTCCCTCCCATTACCCCTTGTGTGAGTAGGCTAGTTAGGCCACAATATTTACTTATGTATGTGGCAATAGGACATTAATACTTTAGTAGTAGAATAGGCTGCAAGGCAGCTTGTGTCCAGGACTGTCAGAGGGGACAGTGTGTATGGATGGCAGGACAGTGAAGAAGAGGCGCCGACGTGGTGAAGAGGCCCTCCTGTGAGAGAGTGTGGGACTCCTGTCTTTCTGCCCAGTTGAAGGAGTGTTGGAGGTCGTGGAAGAAGAGGCTGACGATCTCCAGACTTATTATCCTTATTTTCATATTCATGTATTACTTGTGATTGTATGTGTGATCATGTAATTTGCATCAGTAAATTCACACATTTTATCATGTGTTTAAGTGTGCCTCCATTTATAATATTTCTCTATGAGCATACACGAAGGTTATCATAGTACCACCTAGGGAACACTACGTTCTCTATAGAAGTTCTTATTGCCTGGAGAGTGGTAAAGACAGCACAGACTTACATAAAAGTGTACCCTTAGCCATCCGATCAGTATCAGTGCCTGAATGGTGGCAACTATTAACGTAGAGGCTAGAGAGAGGTAAAGCCACACAGACCTTCCTGGGAGAGTACCCTGGGCCAACAGTCTAGTAGCAGATCTATGGGAGTAGCAATCTTCTGGCTACAAACAATATATAATACACCCACTGAACTGCATTGCTGGGGTGCAGATATAATAACCCAGCTGGCGACCTTGTTAAGAAGAAGATAGAGAAGACAGGCGGGAAAGGAGTTCCTGCAACCTTTTTGTCTGGCAGGCAAGACTCAGGGAGGTTATTGTTATAAGGTAAGCCTGAGTCTTCCTTCACTCCTCCACGGGTCTAGGCCGGAACTGTTAACAGCAGTTTCCCCGTGTTTGACTGAAGGGCTTCCAGGGTGAATCAGTGGCACCCCTTTTGTGGTGGAAGCAAAGACCTGCGGAGGTGGGCATTGTTGGTCCTCTCCTGTGTGACCAAGGAGACTCCGGTGAATCCCGGGAGTCGGAGGGGCTGAGTATTCGGCCTTTTGAGCCCCTAGCAGCCGGGTGCTGGCAGAGCCCCGGCCCACCCCCCACGTGACAGCGTTCAGGCGTCAGACAATTAAAAAAAATTTCGGAGAATTGTTATTTTTATTACCACCGACAGTTAAGAAAAACATAAGAAATATTGAGAAGATTCATGTTAGAATTATTACTCTTACCATTTCGGTCATATTCAACAACACACATATATACGGAGGACGAGGACGGAGGACGGAGAGAGGGACGGACACGTGGTGAGCAAGGTCCTACACTTGAACCAATTTCAACG
Source organism: Procambarus clarkii (assembly GCF_040958095.1). Lineage (NCBI taxonomy): Eukaryota > Metazoa > Arthropoda > Malacostraca > Decapoda > Cambaridae > Procambarus > Procambarus clarkii. Next base: position 7,785,009 of record NC_091219.1, read on the forward strand.
TGGATCACGATGCCTGAGCCAGTCAAGACTTGACCTATGTAGGTATGAATATCTGCTGAAGGCCCCGGGGGTGACAAGAAGAACCGTATCTCCTTCATTCCAACACAATGAACGTAGAAAGGTGCGTTGTCTGAGCTTTGTGTATGGCGAGGCAGGTACAGTGTATGGGTGAGGGTGAGGGGAGGGTCGCCGCCGTCTCGGTGCCGCCACCCACCAGCACCAAGGCGGGGTACGGGGGGAGGGGGGAGTGATGGGGGGAGGCTCTCGAGCTGCCTACAGTGATGTTAGTCGAACGTTAGTGCGTTCATAAGCAAATCGGTGAGTGTAGTGTTAAAAACGCTGCCTCGCTTGCCCCCCCCCCAACCTTCACCACCCCCGCCCGCCATCTTCCCCCACCCCGCTACCTGCGCCCGACCCACCCAGCCGCCCATCAACACAGCCTACCCACACACGGTGCCAGGCGTCATCACATCTAGGCATGGCACATGTCGCACCTGACACACAGCCTTTTTCCAGCCAAGAAGATGAACTCCCAAGAGGAAACTGTCAAGTGTGTGACAGACGGTATCGTCTCAATGGAAATGAACTGTTCGCTATCATTCTGTCAATTCAGGTGGTTGTGTAGGGTCTAGGCGCCTGCCCCGGGGCAGTGACGATGGACAAACTGCTGCAGGAGCGAGGAACAATACCTCCCTCAACTTCATTTCATCAGATAATCTGCTTGAAGCAGCAAAGCGACGTCCACCAGGACCTTGCCCCACATCCCCAAGGCTGCCCGTCACCAAGCAGCAGCCAAACTCACCAGTTTTTTGACAAAGGTCAACAATGTTCCCAGAACCTCTGGATCGTGGCACAATCTCCTTCTGTTTGGGAATGCATGCCTAGCATTACCGCCCAGGAGAGACAAGTCATTAGCAACCTCTGTAATCAGGACACTTAATGAATTCCCCAGAGCAAACAACCTGGTCCGCCTCCCTCCTCGTGCCAAGAACACCAGCCGCAGGACGACCAACAATAACTCATCTGAGAACCACAAAATGAGAGCACAGATCACCAGGAAAATAGAAGAGGGCAATACCACAGGTGCCATCAGAATCATGACCAGCGATGACACTATTGCCCCCAGGAACGCCACGACAGCAGAGGCTCTTCAAGACAAACACCCATCCAGAGCCCCAGACAGCAGCAGGGATCCCCAGGAAAACAATGTTGGAATAGAACCCTTGACTGTTCGAGAATCTGTTGTATACAAAGCAGCCATGTCTTTCCCAACAGGGTTAGCAGGGGGCTTTATAGGCCTAAGACCCCAGCACATCAAACAAATGCTGAACCTGGTGCTTGGAGATGCTGCAAAGGACCTTCTAGTGGAACTTACCAGATTCTCCAACATGTGTTTGGCTGGCGGTATCCCTGAGGACATCAGGCCTGTCTTTTATGGAGCAGTACTCTGTGCTCTAAAGAAGAAGGATAGGGGTATCAGGCCCATTGCCGTTGGCAACATCCTCCGATGCCTCGTAGCTAAGGCTGCAGTA